>NW_008346088.1:554405-555432 GCF_000622305.1 Nannospalax galili | reverse complement strand
ACAGAGAGTTAACAGAGAGACATCTGAATTAAACAATACCATATATCAAATAGACTTAACAGACATCTACCGAGTAGTCCACCCAAGCACCAAAGGACATACTTTCTACTCAGCACCCCATGATACCTTCTCCAAAATCGACCATATGTTGGGGCACAAAACAAACCTCAACAAATACAAAAGATTGAAATAATTCCATGAATTCTATCAGACCACGATGCAATAAAGCTTCCAGTCAACACTGGAAGAAGCCCTAATCACTACATGAACACATGGAGATTAAACAACACATTCCTGAATGATGAATGGGTCAAAAGAGAAATTAAGAAAGAAATAAAATTATTCCTGGAACTAAATGAAAAGGACAATACAACACAACAAAACCTCTGGGACATGCTGAAAGCAGCCCTTAGAGGGAAGTTTATAGTTCTAAGTGCCTACATCAAAATATTGGAAAGAACACAAATAAATGACTTAACGTTGAAACTCAACACTCTTGAAAAGCAACAGCAAATGAAACTCAAACCCAGCAGACAAGAAGAAATAACAAAAATCAGGGCAGAAATTAATGAAATTGAAACAAAGAAAACAATACAAAGAATCAACAAATCCAAGAGCTGGTTCTTTGAAAAGATAAATTAAGATTGACAGACCGCTAGCTCAGTTAAACGAAGAAGGAAAGAGCACCTCCAAATCAACAAAATCAGAGATGAAAGGGGAAACATCCCAACAGACACCAGAAAGATACAGAACATTATAAGGGAATACTTTAAAAACCTATATACTACTAAATTTGAAAACCTAAAAGAAATGGACAGATATCTAAAGGCATGGGAACCACCAAAATTAACAAGAAGAGATCAACAGCTTAAACAGACCAATAACACATAAGGACATTGAAACAGTAATACAAAGCCTCTCAACTAAAAAAAAGCCCAGGACCAGATGGATTTACAGCAGAATTCTATCAGACATTTAAAGAAGATCTATATCCAATACTATTTAATTTGTTCAAAAGGATAGAAAT
>NW_008346088.1:524909-554342 GCF_000622305.1 Nannospalax galili | reverse complement strand
TAAAGATACAACCAAAAAAGAAAACTATAGACCCATATCCTTAATGAACATAGATGCAAAAATTCTCAACAAGACACTTGCAAACCGCATACAAACACACATCAAAAAGATCATCGACCATGATCAAGTCGGCTTTATCCCTGAGATGCAGGGATGGTACAGTATATGTAAGTCAATAAACATCATGAATCATATAAATGGGCTCAAAGACAAGAACCACATGGTCATCTCAATAGATGCAGAGACTGCCTTTGACAAAATTCAACATGCATTTATGTTCAAAGTCATGCAGGCAATTGGACTGGAGGGAACATACCTCAACAAACAAGGCTGCCCACTATCCCATCTTCTCTTTAACATAGTACTTGAAACTCTTACAAGAGCAATAAGACAAGAGAAGGAAATTAAGGGAGTAATAATTGGAAAAGAAGAGATCAAATTATCCCTTTTTGCAGACTATATGGTATTTTATCTAAGGGATGCCAAAAATTCCACCTGAAAACTCCTAGAAATTATTAATTTCAGTAAAGTGGCAGGTTACAAAACTAACCTACAAAGGTCTGTAGCCTTTCTATATACCAATAACAAGCAATCAGAGAAAGAACACATGGAAAAACTACCCTTCACAATGGCTCCAAAAATATAAAATAATTCAGAATAAGCCTGACCAAAGACATTAAAGACCTCTACAATGAAAATTTTAAATCATTAAATAAAAGATTGAGGAAGACATCAGAAGATGGAAGGCCCCCCATGCTCATGGATTAGAAGAATTAATATTGTGAAAATGGCCATCCTACCAAAAGTCATTTATAGATTCAATGCAATGCCAATCTGAATCACCATGACATTTTTCACAGAATTGCAAAAAACCATCCTGAGATTCATATGGAAGCACAAAAGAGCTCAGATAGCCAAAACAACCCTAAGCACCAAGAGCAATGCCGGGGGGGATTACTATATGAGATTTTAAGCTGTATTACAGAGCTAAAGTCATAAGAACAACAGGGTACTGGCACCAAAATAGACCCATAGATCAAGGAAACAAAATTGAAGACCAAAATATGAGTAAATATGATAACAGCCACCTGATATTTCACAAAGGGGCCAAGAATATTCAATGGAGGAAAGACAGCATATTCAGCAAATGGTGCTGGCAAAACCAGATCTCCACCTGTAGAAGAATGAAACTAAACCCCTATCTTTCACCCTGTACAAAAGTCAGTTCCAAATGGATCAAAGACCTCAATGTAAAGCCTAAAACTGAAACTGTTAGAAGAAAACATTGGGAGAAACCTACATGAAATAGGTGTAGTAAAAGATTTTCTAAACTGGACATCATTTGCTGAAACAAGGCCAAGAATCAACAAATGGGATAAATTGGACCTCATTAAACCAGAAAGCTTCTGTACACCAAAAGAAGCAATGAAGGAAGTGAAGAGAAAACCCACAGAATGGAAAAAAAATCTTCATCAGTGACACATATAACAGAGGTTTAATATCCAGAATATATAATGAACTCAAAAAACAGAGAATCAAGACCAGAAGCAACCCAATTAAAAGATGGGCTAAGGAGTTGAACAGAGAGTTCTCAAAAGAAGAAGTAAAGATGGCTATGAAACATCTTAAAGATGTTCAACATCACTAATAATTAGGGAAATGGAAATTCAAGCCACTTTAAGATTTCATCTTACCCCAGTGAGAGTGGCTAAGATCAAGAGAACAAATGATACCAAATGTTAGAGAGGATGTGGGGAAAGGGGAACACTCATCCACTGCAGGTGGGCCTGCAAACTTGTTCGACCCCTATGGAAAACAGTGTGGAGAACTCTTAAAAAACTACAAATGAACCTACCATTTGACCCAGTTATACTACTCCTTGGCATATACCCAAAGAACTCATCCTATTGCAGAGACACTTCTACATCCATGTTTGTTGATGCTCTTTTCACGATAGCTGAGAGATGGAATCAACCTTAGTGTCCCTCAATTGACGAGTGGATAATGAAAATGTGGTTCATTTATATGATGGAGATTTACTCAGCAATAAAGAAAGATGAAACCATGAAATTTGCAGGGAAATGGATGGAACTAGAAGCTGTTATATTAAGTGAAGTAACACAGACTCAGAAAATAAATCGACATACGTTCTCCCTCATATGTGGATCGTAGAACCAAACCCTGGTACGTGAGTATGTATCCAGACATAACTACAGGAACCAGGATAATGGAAAGGAAACAGGGAGGTAAAGGAAAAGAAAGAATCTGAAAGAGATGAACAATAGGAAACAGGCCTTAATAAGGGAGATATAGATAAAAGTTGGGTTAGTTTAAGGGAGGGGGGTGGGAAGGGCATACAAGGAACCTAGGGGATAAAGGGAAAGAAGGCGCTCAAGAGAGGTAGGACCATAGGAGAAGGGTATTATTAAGGGAGAAAGGTTGGGGGAATGGGGGCACCTTAAGTGGAAAATCTATGTTCGGGGGTGAGACAATGTGAGAGATAAATAATGCCTAGCTAGTTTTGAAAGCCAGAGGGAACCATATTACTCCTACAACCTACTGGCAAATTATCCATAGCAGATCAAGAAATATATGTCTAGGTAAGGTTTATCTGAGAACAATTGGTCTTTGCCCGATTTATCTACATGACACACAGTAATTAAAAGTACCAGACTGTGGAACTGACTTTCTTGGATGTTTAACAGACATACTTTTAGGCCTATAATAATTTTTTCAGAGGGACATAAAGGACAGTTTTTGCTCCTTACCCTCCTAGGTCGACTAGTTCCAGAGGACTATAAGCATTTCTCAAAATGTCCTGTAAGTGTGGTGGGTCACCTGTCCTCTTGATCAAGGAGGCTAAGGAGACCCCACCAGATGGACTTGAACCAGTGTCCAGTCTACAAAGAGGAGGGTCAACACAGAGGAATCACTTCCTCCATGCTTCCAAGAGAAGCCAACCATGGTTGAGTAGGACCTTTGACTTATCTTCACATAGGCGCAACTGGTACAAGAAAGGAGCCAGGGGCTCCCCCCAAGCCCATGTGACCCCTGAGGAATGGATCCTTAAATGACCTTAAGAGCAAAAATAAATTGGTTTATCTGGGCCAAGTCTATGTCCTTAAACACCCAAAAGGAAAGTATACCAAAGATTAAAGGGGTCAATATAATTTCATAAGAGTCCATATGTATAGCTAAAGGCTACATAACAAGCAACAATGCCAGATAGGAGATACCTTCTTTTGAGTTGTTGGCCAGGGTGACCAAAGGTACTCTCAAATAGTAACCCAGCATAGAAATGGGAAAATTAACAGCAGACCCTAATCTTATCTAAAGGAGTATTGACAACTGATTGCTGCTAGAAGAGGAACAGCCGACCCTCCTAAAACAAAGACCTGTAGATAGGCTGACTAGATTCACCAGAAGGGCTAGTAGTGGGGATTGGTTGGGGTGCCAACAACACAGGAGACAGTAACAGGGATATCAGAGTATAAGGGCTCTAGTAGGGGGAAGGAGGCTATGGGAGGGTGCCATCTGGGAACTGGGTGTATAGTCGAATGAGATGGTTTGGGATGTTCTGTGTGATGTACACACACATAAAACAAATCAACAAATTTTTAAAAATGTATTATATTTGAGGAGGAAGCATGGAGATTTATGTCATTCTAAGGAGTAGAGGTGATAAACATTACCATTGAAATCTACCCGATGACTTCATAGACATACACAGGTGCCAAGGATCCAAGTGCAACTGATTATGACTAGTAATAGATGCATACATATTAGAGATGCGTGCGCCAACATCTTGGTGTTGGTCGCAAAAACAATGAGTCTTTTTGCAAGGAACAATATATTCTAAATGAAATGGAGATATTTTTTAACGGTTAAATAACACATTCAATTTTATGTCTTACAGGGCTTATACTGAGTTCAATATTGTATAACTCTATTAACTCAACTGTGAACCTAGAAACTTGCACCCACTTGTGAAAGAGATGTACTCTTGCTCTGGAATATGTTACTGAATATGTTAAATCTATAGTGAAGTGCTTCTTCTAATTCTGTAGTTATTAAATATTAAAAAATAACGATTAAAAATATAATAATTAGTAGATTTAAAAAACATTACCATTGAAATCTACCTGATGACTTTATATCCATGCTCAGATGGCAAGGAGCTCAGAAAGTAATCGACTATCACTAGTAATAATCAGATATGTAGAGATTAGAAACGCATATGCAAACATCTTAATGTCAATGGCATTGTAAATGAATTTTTCTATATGAAACTGTATTTTAATGATGAAATGGAGATATTTTTTAAAGGTTAAAACCTCATTTAACTTTATGTCTTATAGGGTTTATACTAAGTACAATATTGTATAACTGTAATAATTCAATTGTAAACCTAAAAATTTGCAGCCAATTTTGAAAAAGATTCATTTTAACTCAGAAAATTGTTATAGAATATGTCAATGCTGTTGTAATGAAATGCTTCTTCTAAGTATGTGGTTATTAAATAAATAATTAACAAAAAAGAATTTAAAAACAAAGAAAAATATTAATAAACAAATCAAAGAAGAAGAAAGAGTACATGAAGTTATCAGAAAAAAAGTGATAGGGAAATACGGGAGAAGTTGGAGGGGAGGGAGTGGGCATGGATGTGATCAAAACGCCTTTCATGCATATATGAAATTCTCAACAAATTATTTATTTTTTAAAAAGAGGACTATCAGGGTCTTGGAATTCAGGAGGCTCTTTTTTCACTAGTTTGGTGACAAATGGCAGTCAGATCCTTTAAAAATCAATGTATTATGCACTGTGCTTTGAATATGTCTTCCAAAACATCATGAGTTGAAGACTTGGTCCGCACTGCAACAATATTGAAAAGTGGGACCTTTGGGAGGTAGTCAAAGGCAGAGAGCCCTCATGAGCGAGTAATCCACTCATAGATTAATGGACTATGGCTAGAGTAAACTCTCTGGCAAGCTTGCTCTATCTCATCATGTGGTGCTCTGTGCCATGCCATGATCTGGTCAGTGTTACTCAGATGCTGAAGCATCCTCTGGACTTCCCAGTGACAAGAACCCTGAGTTCACTAAAACCTTTATTTTTGATGAAGTAAACTTAGTCTATGGTATTCAGTTATAGCAGCAGAAAATGAACTAAGACATTGTGGAATTATTCCATTTGTCTAATCCACAGCCAGATTCCAAGAAAGGCTTTTATGGGTGAAGTGCTCTATTCTTTGTGATATACTTGGAGATAAGAACCATTTATTTAATTCCCAAGAAAGCTGAGAGAGAGCAGTGTCTTTTAATATGACATGTCCCTTGGTGACTTCTCTTTAAAAGTCTATCCACCTCTGTGATCTGTCTGCTTGTCAGCGCATTTATTTTAATTTTGGCTGCCCTTTTCTGAGTTGAAACCATCACATTCTTGGCACCAGCACATTTCTGTCAACCCTCTTTTAGTCCATTTTCTTCTGTTTTTATCTAAGGCTGCCTTCTTGGCCCCCTAACCTGCAGTCACACAGAATTGCTTGCTGTACTACTCCAAACACATCATGCTTTTGTGCTCCTTAGACTTGAGGTCTTTTCTAAGGTCTTCCCTCACCACCACTGTACAATTCAGACTCACCTTACATATCGCTTGCCCCGTCGTTTTCCAGCTTGACCTTCTACCCAAAGCAAAATTAGGATGTTGGCCCTGTGTGTGTGCTCTGGTGTCTCTTGAATCTTTTTAGTGTCAAGAGCCCTGGCTCACTCTACAGACCAGCGTGCTTCAGTGTGGAACAACGCAGACAGTGTTAGATTTTATATTTATCTCAAATCTACAGCAATGTGAGTAAGCTTTTCTAATCTTTAATGCATGAATACATACTGGTGCTTTCACTCTGTCTCCCAGCAGTTCATCCTTCTTCTCACACAGTTACTCATACTCAGCCTTGAATGAAACATAGTTACCTGTATCCTGTTTTAAGAGGATTTATAGATTATGTTAACTTTTTCAAAACTGAAACTATGTCCAGGAGATGGAGAGATGCCCTAAGTGCATCTCTACCAAGACCCTTAGGTTGTAACTGATGCTTGGATCTTGAGCACAAGAAGTGGAGGGGAAAAGCCAATATGGGCTCCTGTTCTCAGTGGGGACTTCCTCCCCACAGTGTTGAGTGTAGCTGTGTGTAATGACATGTAGCATGCCTGTCACCAGACCTGCTGAAGGAGAAAGCAGTAACAACTGCAATATAATGATGTCTTATGGAAGATTTAAAGTCACTAAGATCATAGAAAATAAAGATTTATACCAACTACTGCTATTTCAGAACATTATCTTAAGGGTTTATTTTGTTCTGGGATAGTAATGAAAGTAACAGAGAAGAGTTTATAAATTATAACAGCTATGACATAATATGCTAAAGATGTCTTGTCAAGACTTCGTGATAACAATGTTGAGCAGCCACTGGCATGAGCTTAGAGACCCCATGTCCAGAGCTGCTGGGAGATGGAAATGATACTGTCATCATGTCTGTGCTCCACTCCAACACCAGCACAGGACTGGAGCAGGGTGAATGCTCAGCGAATGTGGAGTGAGTGAAGAAATCGTGGAGAACCACGATTGGTACACTTGTGAAACCTTTGTGCCAGCACCTCAAACTATAGGCGAAGAACAACTTCAGAGCCACTGGTACGTCAGTGGTAGGAAGCAGATTTGGTCTGAGATGACAGTGAAATTATGGTCTCCAGTGTCATCACTTCCTGTCTCATAAGGAAAGAGTGTCAGGTAGAGGGAAGACTCTGAAATCATCCTCCTTTTGATTTTACCCTAAAACTGCACCAGTGTCTCAAATCCTGGTCTAGATCTTGTTGTTTCACACCTCTATTTTTGGTCTCTATTGCTGCGGAAATTTTTTTTTTTGCATTAAAGGCTTACCTGAGTTTCTAGATATTCTAGTTATCACTGTGGTGGCTGTGCTAATGGTATGATCTGATAAACGTTACAGCTTTCTTTGCATACATACCCCTGCAAGACCGGTCCTTGCCCTTCAAGATGGCTAACAATCTTCTGAGTTCATGCCATGTTAATTTCACTAAAAAAATTTCATCTTGGGTCTCATTATTTTACTACTCAATGATTAGTTGTCTTTGGAAGTTCTGGGCTCCCAATATAGGGGTCTTCTAATCTTCTTATTCATAAGTGAGCATTAAGTGCTGAAAGAGCAATGTGGGCAATAGACTGATTCCAAAGCTAAAGAATGATCTTACTTCCTTAATTTTTCAGAGCAAATAAACGTGGGTAACTACTAATATAGAATAAAGACTCATTACTTTGGTTGCAAATGTTTAATTCACTTGTGTCACCTGAATTAAATGTTCTCTAAGATTTTATAGTGGCTATTAGGTGACTTAATATGTTTTTACAACTAAGACTATAGGCATTTTACAAATAATATTGATCTTTTAATTAAATGTTCATGATAAATATAGAATATCCATTTTAAACATAAATATTCTTATGGTATTGTTGGGAAAGAATAAGAACCATCAGGGAGGGTGCCATCCTGTAATTCTCGGCCCACAAGCAGGTGAGGCAACAGGATGGTGAACCCCATAAAGACAGGGGACATGGCCCTGTATCTCATCCTGCAACTCCCTGTAGCAGCAGCAGGTAATAAGAACTCAATAAATCACTGTCAAGTGATGGGTGTGATATGTGTAAATTCACACCTGATACTAGCCACATATTACACCTCTGCCTGCCTAGAAAACAAGTCTTGAATAACAGCTATTACTTGGGCCAATAGCTTTCAGTTTGTCATGTGGGAAAGCTTGAAGCTCTATGGAAATGTTGAGGGATTCTGCAAACAGTAAATTACTTTTTGCCTAACCTTTCACATTGCCTGAGTGTAGTTAGCAGGATTCTTAGTTACAGTCTAGCTTAAGCAAAAGAAAAATGCAGCGGCTGAGGAATACCAAAAAGGTAAGGGGGAAAAAAAGAGGACGCCAAAGAAAGGGCAGAATCCAGCCTGGGTCTCCAAACAAAGCACCTCCCGCAACATCCCTCATGCCTCGTCTCAGAGAGAGAAGCTTCATGCTCACTGCAGATCAGTTTTAGTGGGAAGCTTGTGACAGCTGCGAACTTTCTGTTTTAGAATGTTAGCCACTGTGTAAGGACTGACTTCAAACTCTTGTTGGTCTCAAATTTAAAATCTTGGGAAAGAAATCTTGTTTACAAGACTGGCTATTAAAATGGTCTGAAAAGTTTCTGTTCTACTTCATTAGTTTTCAGCCCCACTACTCTCTCTTTACCCTCCAAGTTTTATTCCCATGTGTTCCTCTTCAGGGCTACTGCCTCAGTTCTGAATGTGGATTCCCTGCCCAGTCTTGCCCCTCTTCACTCTTCTCCAGGCCCGTTTGGCTCTGAGATTTCCCACTCTGTGTGTTTCGATAGGCCTTTTGGTCCTTCTACCCTAGTCTTGACTGAATACTCCCTGCTGAGGGAATTCCCTTCCAATTTTCTGTCTGGGAGAACTTGAGCAATATAGTATATAAGGTTCAAGATTATTAAACTGTAGCTATTTTAAATCTTCGAAACAGTTTTCACTTAGGCAGTTACTTGATGCTCATCATTGTCCAAGCAGAGTGTAAATAGAAGTTCTGAAAATGATTCTTTTATAAAACAAACACCTGAAGCTTTCTCTGGTACCAAAGTCTAAGAATGATCATGATCAATAAGAAGGTGCATGCATGAGAATGCTGGGTGTGGTCCTTTCTTCCTTTCTCTGGAGAGTCAGTTAAGGCTTCTACTCCCCTGCCTGTCAGAGCAGAGGCTGACCCAGTTAGGTCAGACAACAACACTATGGCACTGTGACAGGAAATATGAGCTCCCTGCCCCTCATAACTTCACTTCAGCTTCTGCACTAAATTAGGAATGTGAAAAATGTTCTAGAAATACTTTCTTTAAAAAAATTGAGGAGTGGGGCTGGAGAGATGGCTCAACAGTTAAGAGCATTAGCATTAGGACTCAGGTTCAATTCCCAGCACCCACATGGCAGCTAACAACCATCTGTAACTCCAGTTCCAGGGAATATGATGCCCTCTTCTGACCTCTGTGGGCATTGCATGACATGGGTACACTTACATACATGCAGACAATACATTCATACACATAAAATGAAAATAAATAAAATATTAAAAATATTTTGTTTTCTTAAGACAGAGTATCCCTATATTTTATCCTATAACATCTCAAGTAGTTGGGACTCTAGGTGCAGTCCATTGCCAGATGGGGAGTATAACTTGAATATTGAGAAAATAAAGTAGAGGTCAGGACAAATTCTAGTCACACATTTGTGGAAATAAGTAGGTAAGGTCATGGTTCTACAGAACATTTTCATTGAGCTCTATGGTAAAATTATTTTATTTTATTTTCTATTTTTGTCTTTTTGAGACAGGGCCTCCCTATAGCCCCAGCTGTTCTGGAACTCACTATGTAGACCAGGCTGGCCTTGAACTCACATACAGCTGCCTCTGCCTCCCAAGTGCTGGGATTAAAGGCACGCACCACCACGCCCAGCCTTAACTCTATGGTGAAATTATTTTAAAATGAAAAGAAATTAAGCCAGTACTCTTAATTGCAGAGCCATCTCTCCAGCCCTGGACCTTCTAAAAAAGAAAGCATGTATCTATAGGTTGAGGATTAAAGTTGATTTGAGATCAGCTAAATTAATATAATTTTTTCATGTTCTATAGTAAATTAGTATGAATTATATCATACATACCTTTTTTATTCAACATTCTTATTTCAAATACTTGAAAGAAATTCTGACTGAAATAAAATCCATTAAATGACTGCTCTTTATGTTTCTTCAAGTTGTAGAGAGAATTAAAAAATGTGAGTTTTTTTCATACACTACAGAGTACTAACATATGCTAGGAGATTTTTATAAGAACTCTCTGAATACTTCAAGAAATATTTTATGTATTTATTTTGAAGACAGTCCTTAACTCTCATTTCAAGTAGAAAGGGATGATAATGAATGGGTAGTGTGGTCAGACATCAGCTCCCTGGAACTGACAGCTTCTTGGCCACCCTTCCCTCTGCCGTACATGCTTTGCTCCTGAGGCAGGGCAACAGTCTATTTTAAATTTGAACCCACACATGGAATTCTCATGCCAATTTTTGCACCTGTAGATTACGATGCTATTAGTGCTAAATGAACACTTACTTGGCAAAATCTACATCTTAATATATTGTTTTTCAAATCAGAGTCTAATAATTAGTCTTCAGACATGTTTTCATTTAACTAATATTTTTGTGTATTACTTCCTGTAATCTTTACAGCAACTCTAGGAAGCATCATTATTTCCTTCACTTTAAAGATCTAAAGAACATAGGCATAATGAAGTTGAAGAACTTGCCAGTGGCCATAGGATGGGTTTTGAATGCAGGATTGTAGCTACTGAACCCTGTGCTTGAGTTCTATGGCATTTCATTCCTGGCAGGCATCATGGGCGTCTTTCTCTCCCTTTGTCATTCGTCCTCATTTTTATGATCACTTGGAAAGTAATTGCCTTCATTAATTCAATGAATATATTTCAATTTCTTAGACTCAAAAGATTTCAGAAACTGCTGACTGGCTTCTATTTCAGGGACATGACTACTTATTAAAGGGATTATTTGAAGTATCCAACATTTTTGGAGTTGCCAATATAAATCTTAAATCATAACAGCAAAAAGTAATTTCTGTTGAGGTACATGTCCTAGTCTGTTTCTCCACTGCTGTGACAAAACACTCTGACCAATACCAACTTAGGTAGGAAAGGGTTTATTCAGCTTACAACTCCCAGGTCGCAGTTCATCAGGGAGCCCAAGGTAGGAAGGAACTCAGGGCAGGAGCCTGGAGGCAGGAGCTGGAGCACAGGCCATGGAGGAACTCTGCTTACTGGCTTGCTCCCCTGGCCCTTGTTCAGCCTGCTTTCTTATGCAACACAGGCCCACCTGCCCAGGGGTGGCACCACCCACAGTGGGCTGGGCCCTCCCACATCACTCATCAAGAAGATGCCCTTCAGACATGGCCACAGGCCAGTCCAATAGAGGCAATTCCCCAACTGAGGCTCCCTCAACCTGGGTGTGTCAAGTTGACACCAAAGCTATACAGCACAGTACATTATTTAGGAAGAACAAATTATCTGAGGACCCGAGTTCCATTCCCAGAACCCACATGGTGGAAGGAGAGAATAGATTCCCACAAGTTGTCCTTTGACCTCCATGTTTGTGCCGTGACATATGTGCTTGCCTCCATATACACAAAATAAGTAAGTGGACAGATAGCTAAATAAATAAATACCCCACAAAAACCCACACCTTGCTTCACCATTTCCTAAATGCCTATTTTTAAATGAGTTATTTAGCCCCTTTGAGCATTAGTTTTCTCACCTATCCAGTGTGGCTACTTGCAGCTGTTGTATAGTGCTGTGACCGGCACTGTTGGTCTTCCTTTTACACTCAGCTTTGACTTCTGCCCACTCTGCCACTAATATGTATTTTATACCAGTTCAGAGCCTCTCATGTAGTTAGAACAAAACAAAAGCTGTATTCTAAAATCTTGCCTGAGTGTAATTTAACCAATTTGGTGGAAATGGGGCAGTAGATATGCAGCGAAGAGCCAGACTGCTTGTCCTTCAGGGCCTTTGAATGGGGCTGCAGCCAGAAAGGCCAGGAGGTGGTGTGAAGCCTTCCTTTCCATGATGCCCTTGTTTGGCAGATGGGAAGCACTGGACAGATGGTGACAGGTTATGTTGCTTTCTGTTTCAACTGACCCTATCTTGCTAAAAGGGCACTTCACTCCAGTAAGGGTACTGGGGCTCCCTGAAGAGAGTCCGGAAGCCTTGTTTGACCTATGGTAATGTGAAGAGGCAAACATTCTCTTGATATACCATGAAAGCTTGGCTAAAATATAACCCAGGAGAGATAAAGGAAATATGGTACCCATTCAGCATACGGATAGACAGATTGCCCAAGCAATTTCACAATTCTTTTACTTCATTTGTAAGATGAGGCTGTCTCCTCTATTAAATGTTTTTCAAACTTTGTGGGTTTTTAAAAAATTTTTTAAGGCTTTGTAATATTATATTGCATACCTATGCCATATTATTTAATCAATCCTTAAAAGGAATTCCTGGCTTAAAAAAAGTATTTATTAGGTGTGGTGGCTCACACCTGTAATCCCAGTGCTTGGGAGGTTGAGATAGGAAGATCACTGAGAGTTCAAGGTCAGCCTGGGCTACATAACAAGTTCTAGGCCAGCATGAACAAAGAATGAGGAAAAAGGTTATTTATTATAAATTATAATTAATATCCTGGTTTGTGTGTGTCTGTATGTATGTGTATTCTGTTATGTACCTCTGATTATATTATTAGGATGAATTCCTAGAAACAGAAGCACTGGGCTTTCATTATACATCAGCAAACTGACTGCCAGAAGTTCTACCAATGTATGTTTCCTAACTGGTTCTAACAGCATTATTTCACATAGTCTTGCCATTACTATGGTATTGCTATTTTAAAAATTTCTGTGAGTTTGTCAGATAATAAACAGCAATATTAGTTAGCATACATAGTATACATACTTAAATTCCAAATAGTATTCTAGCACTTTCTGTATAAGTAAAAGGTAGACTCTTAAGAGGACCTCCCTTATCACAAGAATCATTTCAATTTGAGTCTGGGGACTAGAGAGGAAATCAAGAGATTCTAAGTATGATAAGGAGTTGATATGAGGGGGATCATGCCTAGTTGGCTTTGGAGTGAGCACATGGCAATTAATGCAAGCAGCCTACAGTGGCCATAGTTTTCAATAAGTAAGTGAAGGGGGAACTTTAGTCCTGGTGCAACAAATATGTAAATTTCATGTGAATGCTCTTGCAAATGGGTTTCTGTTTAAGAATTCAGTCTGGTTGAGATATTGATTTCAGCTTTGTCTTGCTCCAAGCAAGAAACCTGTCACCATGTTTCTAAGCTACAGAATTGTCAGATAATACATGAATACTGATTTTTGTAAAACTCAGAAGTCAATTTAAGGGGGTTCCACTGGCCAAATTTGGATTATTTTGGGCATTAAAATAAATGTGGTAGCAGATTGTGACCTATTGAATTTAATGAAACTGGACGAATAAATACATAAATTGTGTATCTAGTGAGTAAACCTCATTAATTTCAAAGTACCTCTCCACAAAATACTAATTGCAAGTGGAAAAAGTAACTTTATAGTGGTGAACCTGATAGACACTACTTATTAAATGTTCTAAGTGATACGGGGAAGGGAAAAATGAAAAGCAGACACAATGATATGGGCACGCCACTTCTGTGATGTTCCTGCCGCAGAGGCATAACCTGCGTCTGATCATGAGGAAACTCCAGACAAACCCAGACTGAAGAAAAATCCACAGAGAAAACTGGCATGCAATCTTCAAAGTGTCAAGATCATGAAAGTCACCCACAGATGGAACAGCAAGTCTGACTGAAGGAGGTTAAAGAGACACGACAACTAAATTGAAATGCTTGATTCTGAATTGGGGCTTTTGCTATAAAGGACATTATTAGAAAAATTGGCAAAACTTGAGTGACAGCTGAGGATAAGTTGATAGCAATATTATGGGTGTTAAAATCTCTTGTCAATGTTTGTCTAGTGGCTATATGGAAGATTGTTCTTGTTTTTAGGAAAGAATTAGGAGAATGAGAAAGATAGTTAGGGCAGCCTTTCCTCTGAAATGTTAGGTAGTTTTCTTCAGAAAAGAAGTTTCTTTATACTGTACTTGCAGCTTTTCCATAATAAAATTAGTGGTTTCAAAATATAGAAGTTATTTTTAAAAATCTTTGAAATGAACATTTTCTTTTTTTAATGAAAATTTGTGGTAAGTATAGAGAAAAAAAGCAAAGAAAAATCAATATTCGCATTATTTCTGTAGCATTTTTATGTGCAGATTTGCAGTCATTTATTATATATATATATATATATAGTGTGTGTGTGTGTGTGTGTGTGTGTGCGTGCACGTGTGGTGTATGTTTGTTTGCACATGTGTTTGTATTCACCTGGGAGTGAGACTTTGGAAGCCAAAGGTTGATATCAGGTGTCCTCCTCTATCTCTCTTCACCGTGGTTTTTGAGACAAGGTCTCTCACTGAACCTGGAGATCACTGTTTCAGCTAGATTGTCTGGTCAGCAATCTCCTAGGGGATCCACCTGTCTCTGACACTGCCCCCCCCAGCCCTAGGGGTACAAGCACACATTGCCATGTCCAGATTTAACACGGATGCTGAGGTCTTCATGCTTGCACTTTACCCATGAACCCATCTCCCCAGCCTAGCATAGCATATATGTACTTTGCTGTGGATGGGACTGTGAAGGAGAATAGGTACTATAATATTTTTCAACAGTAGCTCCTATTTGGAGCTAGAAAATGATACTCCGTGTGTGTGTGTGTGTGTGTGTGTGTGTGTGTGTGTAAAATATTTTTGTTGATTTTTTGATAATTTCATATTAAGTATTTTGATCATATTCACCCCTGACTACTTCTCCCTCTAACTCCTTCCAAATCCCCTCTCTCCTCCCAGCTTCACATTCTGTTTTAGAAAAAATAATAAGCCACAGAGCCTTATTTGTGCTGTCCATATACTCCTGGTATGTAACCATCCATGGAGTGCAGAGAACCTACCAGGGAACACACCTTAAAGAAAACTGACTCTCCCTCCTCAAGAAGCTGTCACCTATCAATAGCCCCTTCAGTTAAGAATGGGGGATTGTGAACCTCTCCTCTAGTAGCACCCATATTTATACACATTTTTTATTAAATAGGAGCATTCCTACTTTATACCTTGCTTTAGAATTTTTATATTTATGTATAATATATATGCCATTAAGTATCCTGCTATAATATTAGTTATATGGGAAATATGGGAACCTTTTTGAGTATAGAATTGCTGTGTTGTGGAAGTCTTCACATTTGGTTTTTAAATTTTATTTATTTTTTTTTACTTTTCATGTGTTTGAGTGTGTTGCCTGCATATATGTAAGTGAACCTGTGTTGTGCAATGCCTGTGGAGGTCAGAAGAGGGCATCAGAACTGGAGTTACAGATGGTTGTTAGCTGCCATGTGGGTGCTAGAAATTAAACCTGGGTCCTCTGCAAGAGCAGCCAGCACTCTTAACTGCCGAGAAATCTCTCCAGCCCCTCACATTTGGTTTTTAAAGTAGCTGAATAAACTTTTATCTAGTTTGCCATTTATGTCATCTTGTCACATCAAATAAATGTCAGACAGTGATTAGAAGAGAGGTCTTGGAGCAATTAAAACTATACTCCAAAAAAGAGTAGGGTCTGAGGTTTCCACCCTGGCCCTTTTCATGCCTCCTTTTGGACAGGACCAAATGTATTATTTTTTAGATCAAATAAGAGCTTGTATAGAGGAATTATACTCACTCTTCACAATCCCATCCACAGCAACAAAAAAGCCTAGTGAACCTGTGACTGTACCTCAGCTTATTATACCACTGGGAGATAATGAACAAAGAACAAAAATATTGCTCCTGGTTCTAGAGGCCGGGAAGTCCAAGATCAAGTGACCAGCAGAGCTGATGTCCAATGACGGCTTTTTCTTTATTTTAAGAAGTGTCTTGTTTTAGTGTCTTCACATGATGGGAAAGGCTATCACATTCCTTCACAGTCTTCTTTCTAAGGATCTCAATCTCCTTAAAGTGGGAGGAGTCCTTACCACTTAATAACTTCCTAGAAGGTCCCTCCTGTTAACATGATCCCTTTTGAGCTGATATCAGAATTCAGACCACAACATTTAGATAGTCTTTAATTTTGGGCTTTTATGTGTATATGTAGGAGTAGAATAGTAAGGTCATAGCAGCTGAACTGTGGGTGGTTTTTATAAAGAAGATGTACTAATCTATACCCCTGCTAACTGTATATAAATTTTCTGGTACTTCCGCTCTCTCTCAAGCAAATGGGGCATTTTCTTTTTCCATTTTAGCTACCACAGTGTGCTGGTGGGGCTACTACATTGTGATTTTAAATTGTATTTTCTTAATGAGTGAATTTGAACATCTCAGTGTATTTATTGGCCGCTGAAGTCTTTTCATTTTGGTGGGTCCATGTTTTCTGCTCCATTTTCTATGGGTTGTCAATCTTTTCCTTATTAATTTATATGTGTTTAAAAAATATGCGTTCTGGATTCCAGCTTTTATGAACAATGTACTTGTATGGCAAAAATGGTTCCCTAATTTTCATCTTGCCTTTTTCACTTCCTTACAGAAGTTCTTAGTTTTAAATATTCTGACTTACTACATTTCCCCTTATGATTAGTGTTTCCTAAAGAAATCTCTGTCCATTCCAGGTCCTGAACACATTCTCCTTTGCTTTCTCCTAAGAGAATGATCTTACCTTTAAAAGTTAGATCTGCAATGCTTTTGGATTGTTTTTTGTGAATGTTGGGAAGTAAGGGGGTCAAGAATCATTTTTTCCACACGGTCAGATGACTGACCTAGTCAATAAATACTAAAGACTACTCCTATATCACACAGCAGTGACTCACCTCTGCCATAAATCATGGGGCTATGTGTGCGTGGATCAGTTTCTTGTTACTTTATACAGTTCACTGGCTTATTTGCCCATCCTTGTTCCAATAACACTTAATTGTGATTGCTTCACAGTAGATTGTGATGAGTGACACTTTAAATCCTCCAATGGAGTTCTCTTCAAGTTTCTTTGTGCTTTACATTTCTATGCACATTTTGAAATCAACTTGAAAAGTTTCATACACACATAAAAGCCTTTTAGTATTTCAACTGAGTTATACATTAATTTGGAGTTGACCTTTTTACAATATTGAGCATTTCCACAAGTTAATATGTTGCTGAAAGTCCCACAGCTTAAAGCAGTGGAATTGGAATTCAGTTTTTCTTTGGCTGACCTCAAAGTCAACTCTAGAGTTGAGGGAAGCATGAACATTGAGGATGTACTGTTTTGAGTTCAGTTGTATTTTCAGTAAGTCTCTTTTGCTTCTCTATTGCAATGTTTGGATACACATCTTTGTAAATATATATATATATATATATACATAGTGTTTATCTTTCTTGGGATAAATTCTTAGAAATATCACTGGGTCTAATAATATGAAAAAAAAACCATTAAGAATTTTGGTCAAATAGATCCTGAGAATATACCCACCAACAATATATAAGAGTTAATTCACTGTTCCCTTCTTTAAATATTTATTATTTTTATTTTGTGTGTATGCGTGTATTTCCTGCCTGCAGGTAAGTGAACCCATGTTGTGCAATGCCTGCGGAGGACAGAAGAAACTGTTGGATCCCCTGGAACTTGAGTTGTGGACAGTTGTTAGCTGCCCTGTGGGTGCTGAGATTCGAACCCGGATCTTCTTCAAGAACAGTGTTCTTAACCACTGAACCATCTCTCCAGCCCCACACTTCCCTTCTTAATTCCTTTTTAAAAAATCTATTTTATTATTCATTTTTTTGTGTTTATTCCTGCATGCAGGTGCACCCATGTCATGTAGTGCCCACAGAGGACAGAAGAGGGCATCGGATCCCCTGGACCTGGAGTTAAAGATGGTTGTTAGGCACATTGTTAGTGCTGGGATTTGAACTTGGGTCTTCTGCGAGAATAGCCAGTGCTCTTAATTGCTGAGCCATCTCTCTAGCCCCCTTCTTAATTTTAGTTGCCTGCTTTTTTTTTTTTTTAATTGCTAATATCCCAGGCTGGCTTCAAACTCATAAAACTCACTGTGTAGCTGAGGAAGAGTTTGATTTGAATGACTGACCCTCCTGCCTCTCATCTCCCCAGTTTTGTGATAATGTGTGTATCACCACACTTGGTTTTAAGTGGTGCTGGGGATTGAATCTAGGGTTTGATGCATGCTAGACCAGTACTCTCAGTACTCTTTCAGCTGAGCTAAGTTCTTGGTTTTGTGTGTGTGTGTGTGTGTGTGTGTGTGTGTGTGTGTGTGTGTGTGTATGTATGTGTTATGATAAGATAGAGTCTCACTATATAATCCAGGCTGACCTTGACTTCCCCATCCCTCTGCCTCTACCTTCAGGGTTTAGAGGCATGCACCACATGTCCAGCTCATCTTTGTTATTTTGACTGGGTATATTGTAGCTCATCATTTTAATTTATATGCCATTGATTTCACTAAAGAGTGGATGTCATATGTTAGTATTTCATATTATTGACCAGGACCAATGTATTTTGATGGTACATTTAAATCCAAATAGAAAATTCTAAAACTCTTCCCTGTTTGTCTTCAAGTTACATGATACTCAGCAGGCCAAAAGGAGAACTCCCTCATCTCCCTTTCTGTAGGAGAAATTTTTCTCTCCTTTCCCTGGCTTTTGTCAGACTCAGATTTTTCACAAAAGGATGATTCAACATGGATTCTCTTGCAAGGAGATGATGAAGTAAAAGACAGTGAAGAATTGCTACTTCCTTCAGGACTAGGTTGAAAATACCACGCAAACAAGTGGAACCCAGCCTCCTCTGCCAGCCCACCTTCAGCACCTCTTACCTCAGACCTCCTCTCTAGAGGGAGCTGCTTATTATCGTCAGTTACCTCTCATCAAAAATCTCTCCGAAGTCACCTTTATAACAGAACATATTTTTATTTTTAACCAACACAGACATATTTGTGTGGTACAGTGTGACATACATGGATATAATGTGCAGTGATCAGACAGGTCCATGGTGTGGCACAGTGTGGCATTTCCATACATGGATACGATATGATGTGCAGTGATCAGATTGGGGTCCATGGCATGCGTATCTCTCACTGAAGACCACCTCTGCTGCTTCAGATTTACTCTACTCTTCCTCCTCTGCCCTAAACTAACCAGTTCAGTCCAGCTGTTCTGAACATAAGTTCGCCTTTGTAGAGGGACGAGACGTACTCGACCCAAATTTGAAAGTCCTGGTGGAAAATATAGGAAGCAAGTGCTTCTATTTTTGTTCCTCCTGCTCTGTTTTCTCCTCACTATTTCTGTTTCTTCCTCTAAACATTGTCTTAACTCCTTGAATTGTCTTCATATTTTTACTTCTCAGCATAGAGACCTTTTCAAAACTCAACTGATAGTAACACAAAATGAATTAATATTCTTATCTATTTTGGCTATTTCATTCATTCAAGATGTATTAGCATCTACCATCGTCTAGAGACTTGTCATTGAAGTTAAAGTGTGGTAAATTGCTACTTTTTATTAAAAATGTAAAAAGCTTTCATGCAACATTTTACAAGAAAATTGCTTCCTGTGTAATTGAGCCCTTATGGAAAAACTATTCTCTGGAGTATTATAAATCTATAGACGCATTCTTTTGCAATACTTTTTTTTTCTTTCTTGTCTTTTTGAAGCAGGGTCTCCCTGTAGCCCCAGCTGTCCTGGAACTCACTATGTAGACCAGGCTGGCCTTGTACTCACAGAGATCCGCCTGCCTCTGCCTCCCAAGTGCTGGGACTACAGGCATGGTCTACCATTCCCAGCTTGCAATACTTCTTTTTAAGTTTTACTTTTTAGCACTTTAATTAAGTTTTGGAGTATTATTTTTCTTTCTTCCTCCTGAACCACCTGCACATCTTTTTACCTATTCTCCTCTAGCTATGTTGAAGCTACAAATTCAATCCTATTAGAGTTTTTAAGTGGGGAATTTTGCTGGATGTAATTCTCTCATGTTGCTATTGAAGAGCAATGGCAGTATGTTTTCTAGTATAACTATATTGGTGGGTAATTTTCTAGAACAGTTTTTGTATTGTATTATATGGAGAGGCATCAAGGTCTCCTGGATGTATTATATTATCCTAGTAGTATTGCAGTTGAGAATTTTGTTTGGTTGGAAATTACAGAATTACTTGCAGAAGCTCAGGAATTTATTTTTCTCATAATAATATGCCCAGAGGGAAGTGGTCCAGGGCAAGCACAGCAGATTCTTGACATCAGTGTTCCATCTTTCTCCTGGCTTTCTTCTCTTCAGTTCTTGGTGCATGTTGTTCATGCAAATAGTCTCTCCATACTTAAGGATGTCTTTCTGTATTTAGTTTCACATCCCTAGTTCAGGCAGAAAGACAGGAGGAAGGGCAGAGAAGAAGGGGGAGTCCCTGTTCCAAAAGCAAATCTGGCCCCTACATTCCCAAGTAGACCTCTGCTTATATCTTATTGATGGAACACCACTGCATGCTCACATACATATAAAAGGACAATATTCTGGCCATGAACAAAATTGAGATCTATTAGGAATGAAAAAAAATGGAGAATGGATATTAGCACCTTGCTGTGTCTGCCAGTTTCAAACTTCAGATGGTAAAATTTTTCAGCAATAAGAGTGAAAAGCACAGTAAAATTCCATTTGACTGTTGAACTCCATAACCTTGCTTGTGGCCTTGGCTTGAACAGTTTTCTTTTAAGAAACAAGCTTGCAATCAAGAGAAAAAGCAACACATTTGTGACGAAAAAAATCACAAGAAAAAGGAAGGGAAGGTGTGAAAAAGCCAAATTCTCTTGAAAAGCATCAAATTTAAAATTATACAACTGTAAAAAATTTAAAGTTAACCAGATATTACAGGTTGGCTATCACATAGTTATCACAACTTAGTAGGTTTGAGATGCTCCAGGAAGTGGCCTGGAAGGTTCAGACATGGCTGACTGGTGACCAGGCTTTCAGGCTCTCATCAGCATAAACCTAATAGAATGGACTGGAATAGATGAAATAGTGAGTCTCTACAGAGGCCAGAATACAATCTGTTCCCTGTGATCTAGGATACAGTGGATGTTTGATAAGCATTGGCATTAGCATACAAATAATAGCTACAGTAAGGGCATATAAAAGGTACCATCATAGGACAGGGAGGGGAGTATCATCTGTCTGATCTAGAAGAGGCTCCCAGTAGCATGCTTGAGATGAGGCTGGAAAATATGTAGGTATTGATCAGAGAGGTGAGAAGGGAAGGGCATTCTAAGGACAGTGGTAGTGTGAGGGCAAAGGTGGAGAGGTGAGGGAGCTGTCAGATTCCTGTTACTGAATAAAAAGTCCCTACAGAGTTAGTGACTTAAATAACACAAATTATTACTACTCTGTAAGTCAAACCTCCAAAATGGGTCTTAGTATGTATTTGTTGCTTTTCCGTTGCTGTGATAGAAACACTGACCAAAGCAACTTATAGAAGGAAGAGTTTATTTGAGCTTATAGTCCCAGAGGGATCAGAGTTCATTATGGCGGGGAGGCATAGTGGCAGGGGTGGCTGGAGTACAAAGCTTAGAGCTCACATCTTGAAGCAGGCACAGGAAGCAGAGAGTGATTGGATATCTAGCAAGACCTAAGAACTCTGTAAGCCTGCCTCCAGTGATGTGCTTCCTCCAGCAGGGCCACAACTTCTAAGACCTCCCAAAACAGTGCCACCAACTGGGGACAAAATGTCCAAATACTTGGAGCCTATGGAGACATCCTCATTCAAACCACCACACAGTAGTTAACATCAAAACTAGCAGCAGGGCTGTATTCCTTTGGAATGCCTGGGGGTGGGGGGAATCTGTTCCTATAGAAGGTCAGCTGTCAGCCTACACTATCTCTGCAACCTTTATTCCCACTTGCAATGTAGTATAACACATCATAGACTCTGACTTAGGTCCTATATGGACATCTTTTGGGGCACAATTATTTCTGTCTTTCACATCATTGTGTATTTGAAGATCTTCAGATGGTTTGGGTATACTCACATGTTGAGTGCACATGGAGCCATGGCTGGCCAAGGGACCAGGTCCTTATCTCATATGCACAATCTCTTGAAAATGCACCACTTGGTAGGTGATAGATTTCTGGTCTATTTGGGTCTTTGTGATATTACTCATTCAAACAGTTGTGTGATGGTAGCTGTGGTTGAGGGGACAGACAAAAGAATATTGCAGAAATGTATTCAGAAGATTCAGAGCAGTCAATTGTGTGATAACCCTCCACTGCCAGAGAGGGTAGGAGGAAAAGGAACCAAGAGGAGCAAAAGAGCTCCAAAAGGAGTTCTCTCATCAGGTCCAAATGGTGTGAGACGGTTAACAAAACACCAAATGCAATCATGTCCAAAGTAGCAAAGCAGGTAAGGCGTTAGGTAGTGAGCCTTTTGAACAGGAGGGCCTCTTTTATTATCCTTTCTCCATGAGTCTCACATTTGGGGGCAAAATTAGAAATAAATTTGTGGTTTTGGTTTTTAAAAAATATTTTAATTAGGCCAGGCGTGGTGGCACACACCTTTAATCCCAGCACTCGGGAGGCAGAGGCAGGCGGATCTCTATGAGTTCAAGGCCAGCTTGGTCTACAAAGTTAGTTCCAGGACAGCTGGGACTACAGGAAGACCCTGTCTCAAAAGACCAAAAATTTTTTTTTAATTATAATTTTTATTTTATGTGTATGGGTGTATTGTTTGCATGTATATAAGTGCACCCATGGTGTGCAGTGCCTGCAGAGGTCAGAAGAGGGTGTTGGATTCCCTGGAGCTGGAGTTACAGATGGATGTGGGTGCTGGGACTTGAACCCTATTCTCTGTAAGAGCAGCCAATACTCTTAACCACTGAGCCATCTCTCCAGGTCCTATTTTGTTTTGTTTTGTTTTGTTTTGTTTTGAGACAGGGTCTCTTTATGTAGCTTAGGTTAGCATTGAACTTTCCATTCTCCTGCCTCAACCTCCTCAGGCTGGGGTTGTAGTCACCACAATGCTTCATGAGAAGTTGTATCTTTTTCATAGACAAATTAATTTCCTCAAGTTGATTTGTCAAAACTCACAACTGTCAGTCATGGCTTCTTGTCAAAATGTTTAAGACTATTAGTACAAGTTATGTAAATTCACCTATTCCTCTCCTACCTCCCCAAACCTGGAAATCTTCCACCTTCTATAGCAAAGCATATTGACTTAAAGTAGGTACATAGTCTTTTTCTCTTGGGCTATTAGAATTATTTCAGTAGCTTTTAGGGGGTATAGAAAGAGACAGGGCTGAGGGACCCCACTTTAGTTGCTCCCACACTCTATAGATTTCAGGAGATCCACAGAGACTGCTCCGTCTAGACTCTGCTCTGGTTAACACTGCTGTCTGCCTAACTCTGTTCCCCAGCCTGGAAAAGCATTGGGATAAGTAGCTTTGCACTTGAATTGATTTATTAGTAAGGCTGATTTAGTCTCTCTTCTTTGAACTATTGTAGACATAAAAAATGGAGACAGTCATAAAAGTTTGACCATATGTGGAATTTGCTTCATAAGCAAATGTATATGAACTATGAAAAGGGCAGATATTTTTATAGATTCCCTTTGTCCAATTATTGATTTTGTTTGCAGTAAAAGCATAGAATTAATTTTTCTAGACAAATGTCTTTCTTGAGTCAGCAAGATGGTTCAATGTGTACATATTAGCACGCCTGACCACCTGAGTTCAATCCACATGGTGGGATGAGAGAACTACCTCCTGTAAGTTTTCCTCTGACCTCCACATGTGTGCATGGCAAGTATGTACCTCTTATCCCTTAAATACAATAAATGCGGGGCTGGAGTGATGGCTCAGGGGTTAAGAACACTGGCTGCTCTTACAGAGGAGCTGGGTTCAATTCTCAGCACACACATGGTGGCTAAAAACCAGTTGGCAAACTCCAGTTCCAGGGGAATTTGATGCCCTCTTCTGATTTCTGCAGGCAGTGCATGACACAGGCATACTTACATATATGCAAGTAATATACTCGTACACATAAAATTTAAAAAATATTAAAAAATAAACATTAGAGTTATTTTTAAAAATATTTTTCCCATATACTTGTTCTAGTTATATTAATGAATATATTCATTTTGCAGCCATTAAAAATATATGTATATATCTCTATAGGGACATAGTAATAGAATGACAGGGAAAGATAGCCAAGTTATATTAGTAAATGAAAATCTACTCATAGAACTGTACATATATCACTATTACATTTGTATAAAAATGATACCAGTACTTGTATATGCGTAGACATTCGTGGAGTATAATGTATTCAAAATGACTGCCAGAGCTTAATTCAGCTGGGTATTGGGACTGAATAGAGTCATAAAATTGAATTTTAGCCAATAATTTTCTATGCAATTTGATATTATTTTAACTAGCACCTTTATAATTGAAAAAATAACATTTAATTGTTTTTCATAGAACATTAGAAATGACCTGAGAATATCTAATTTTAAAATTTGATAACTATATTTTAATATTTCCTATCTTTTAGTAGAAAAGACGCTTAAGAAATAACTCAATCTAGTTTCAGTGTAGCAAATTATACTCATGTATATTTACAAGTTCCTGTTTAAAAGATTCTTGGTATCCTGGAGTTTGGTGTCTTTTAGGACCATTAAAATAGCAGAAACCATGATAGCTTTCCCAACATATAGTGAAATAAAAACTGGTCTAACTTGGTTATTTTTAAGATTTATTTGTCTTCTTTTATGACAAAAGAAAAATCTAGAAAGAGTGCTTAAACAAAAGTCAAAATTAACTGCAATCCTATTTTCTAGAAATTGCCTCTCTTAAATATTTGGAATACAGGTTCTTTCTGTTTAAATTTGCTGTTACAGCCCTGAATGCATTTCTGCAGATATTTTAGAGAATAAATTCTACCAATTTCTTGAACAGTTTATTTGTTCCTTGATATTTTGTTTTGTTTAGAGTGAGGTAGTTTTGCATTATGTTTGAATTGATCATGAGACATTTATTATATAGCTGAGGAGCCTTGACCGCTTGTATTAGTTCTAGGCCTTTATCTTTTGGTTCCATTAGTTTCTCCAGGACAATAATTTTATCTTATGCAAACTGGAATGCATAATGTTTCATAATGGAGGTAATATACACCATTCTGTTTTGAATTTCAGATGCTATAAAAAAAAGCACTGCTCAAGCTAGACTCTGGCCATAATATTTAAACTAACATTTAAAATGTTATGAGAGCTTTCATATGAAACAAATTATAATATGATAGCAAAGGTATTTCATGTTGTTATCTGTTCTTAGGCTGTTTGGTAAAATCTTTGTTCTCTTAGGAAATTCATCCTCATGGGAAATTGGTTAATCTGCATATCTATACAATTAATATTAAGTTTAGAGATAATAAGCTATCTGTAGAATTTCCAATTTTAGGTTTAAATATAACCTTTTCTTCCACAATATATTGATAGACTTTTTCAGAAAAATTAAGAATAAAAATTTTTGTTTGTTGGCTTATTTGTTTTTTTGAGATAGGATCTCCCTGTAGCCTCAGCTGGCCAGTAATTCACTCTGTAGATCAGGCTGACCTTGACCTCACAGAGATCTGCCTGCCTTTGCCTCTTCAGTGCTGGGATCAAAGGTGTATGCTACCACTCCCTGCTATGAAAATAAACTTTAAAAGTGTGAAAAGACTGCTTTATTTTACTTTTTCTTTTTAAAAAATTTTAATTTTATTTTGTATATATTTTATTGAGATTTTGTGCCTTATATACAATAAATCTTAATCATATTTAGATCCTCCTTCCAAACTCCCTATATCCCTCCCACTCCCCCCCACCAGATTTCATGTATTCTGTCATATATGCTAAGGCCTATTTGGCCAAGGTTTTGTACCCAGATGTCCTTAGTGCAAGTTCATCCACTGGAGTCTAGTCAGCCTATCTAGAGTCACTCCCTTAAAGAAAATCAACTCTCCCTCACCCAGCAGTAATTGGTTGCCAATAGTTTCTCCACTAAAGTTAGGGCCTGCTGCTCATTTCCCCAGTTCTATGCTGGGTTTTTGAGTCATCATGGGTCTTGTTCATGTTGTCACCATTGCTACAAGTTCATATGAGCAGGTTCCCAGAGGACTAAAAGCCTCTGTTTCCTTTGTTCATGTACCAACTCTGGCTCTTATGATCTTTTGGCTCTCTCTTCCACAATGGTCTCTGAGCCATGGGCAGGTAAAGTTTAATATAGGACTCTGGAAGGAGTCTTATCCAGAGACACGAATCCTGCAGTTCCTGTTGGCAGTTGTGCAACTCTGTAATAGTTTCCATCTGTTGCAAAAAGAAGCTTCTTTGATGAGTTGTATATGGTATATTTGTCCGTAAATCTAAGGATCCATACTTGGCATATAAATATTTAAGAAATCTCATTGTCTAGAGATAAGACAGAGATAGGGTTTTCTCTAGGATCTATGACCTTGTCAGTCATATATTTGGCTGTGTTTACAGTGCTACCTATGAGTTCCCTCCCACTGAGAGGAATTTAAGTCCAATTAGATAGCTGTTGATTATCCCCAAGATAAAAGTGCCACTACTGCACCACTATAGTTTGTTGTGCCAGTCATTGTTGTGATTATTGGACTTTGAAGCTGGGGTTGGACCACTGATTGATTTTCTCCCTTGGCAGCTTGCATAGTGTCCTCCAGAACTATGAGAGCTGGTCTTCAGGGAGGAGGTTTCCAGGTCAGTTCCAGCTCCATTGCTCCAAGTCCTGTGTCAGAAGTAGGTCCTGTCTTCGGCAATAGAGTCTTACCTTCAAGTTCTGGGAAGTAAGCAGGGGCTGGGGTAATAGCCTGTGTTATTTTGGGAGTCTCTTGGACTACCCTGACCAACAACTTGAAGGGAGATTTCTCCTATCTGGCACTGTGTTTCTTGTTATGTATCCTTCAGCTATACACATACACTCATGTTCAGATATCATATGTGTATTTTTCAGTAAGTTTTTGAGTTAATATATTTTTTACACCACCAAAGCTTTATTTATCTCTCTTCTCTATCTAATCCCTAGAATCCCCCTTTTTTCTCTTACCAGTTAAAGTACCCCTATTTTCCCCATTTTCTCCTTGATAATATCTGTCTCATTATCTCCTTTCTTAAGTTCCTTCTTCCCCTTATCCCCCATGGTTCCTTGTATATCCTTCCATCCTCCCTTCCCACTTGAATATTCCCATTTTTCCCATTTCTTCCTTTGTAACATCTGTTTTCTACTATCTCCCTCTCTTGGACACTTTCTTTCCCTTTACCTCTATGGTTCCTTTCAATTTTCCTGGCTCCTGTGGTTACATCAGGATATATACTCACATATAAGGAATTGGTGCTAAGATCCACAAATGAGGGAGAACATACATCATTTGTTTTTCTGAGTTTCTGTTACTTCACTTTGTACGACAGTTTAGTTATAGCCATTTACCTACAAATTCCATGATTTCATCTTTCTTTACCACTGATTAGAACTCCATTATGTAAATGTACCACATTTTCATTATCCATTGATCAGTTGAGGGACATTTAGATTGTTCCCATTTCTTAGTTATTATGAAAAGAGCAGCAACAAATACAGATGTCAAGGATGAATCCTTTGGGTATATGCCAAGGAGTGGAATAACCAGATCATATGGTAGATTTATTTTTAGTTTTTTAAAAGTTCTCCACACTGCTTTCCATAGTGGTTGCATGAGTTTGCAATCCCACCAGAAGTGAATGAGCATTCCCCTTTCCCCACATCCTTGCCAGTATTTGATGTCTTTTGTTCTCTTGATCTTAGCCAGACTAACTGGGGTAAGATGAAATCTTAAAGTGGTTTTTATTTGCATTTCCCTAATTACTAGAGATGTTGAGCACTTTTAAAGGTGTTTCTTAACCATCTTTATTTCTTTGTTTAAGAACTCTCTGTTCCGGTCCTTATCACGTCTTTTTATTGGGTCATTTATTTTCTTGTTTCTGTATTTCCTGAGTTCTTTGTATATTCTGGATATTAATCCTCTGTCAGATGTCTAGAAGGTAAAGATTTTCTCCCACTCAGTGGTTTTTCTTTTCACTTCCTTGGTTGTTCCTTTTGCTGTACAGAGAATTTTTTGGTTTAATGAGGTCCCACTTGTTGATTACAGACCTTAGTGCCTGAGCAACTGATGTTCAATTTAGGACATCCTTTATTACACTTGTATCTTGTAGGTTACTGCCCATGTTTTCTTCTAACAATTTCAAAGTTTTAGGTTTCATATTGAGGTCTTTGATCCATTTGGAGTTGACTTTTGTGCAGGGTGAAAGATAAGGGCCCAATTTCACTCTTCTACATGTGGAGATTCACTTTTGCTCACACCACTGGATGAACATGTTGTCTTTCCTCCATTGTGTGTTCTTGGCACCTTTATCAAATAACAGATGGCTGAAATTGCATGTACTCATGCTTAGGTTTTCTGTTATGCTCCATTGATTCACATGTCTGTTTTTGTACTAGTACCATGTGCTTTTATGACTATAGCTTTGTAGTACATTTTAAGATCTGGTATGGTGATCTTCCCAGCATTGCTCTTTTTGTTCAAGATTGCTTTGGCCATCTGGGGTCCTTTGTGATTCCATATGAATATTAGGATTTTTTTTAGTTCTGTGAAGAATGTTGTGGGGATTTTAACAGACATTGTATTAGATCTATAGATTGCTTTTGGTAGGATGGTCATTTTCACAATATTAATTCTATCAATCCACGAGCATAGGAGGTCCTTCCATCTCCTGGTGTCTTCCTCTATTGATTTCTTCAACAATTTAAAATTTTCATTATTGATCTTTAATGTCTTTGCCTTTAGTCCTGGATATTTTAGTTTTTTGAGGCTATTGTGAATGGGAGGGTTTCCATGAATGCTTTCTCCTATTGCTTGTTATTGGTTTATAGAAATTGTTGTTGGTGTATAGATTTTTGTAAATTGATTTTGTGACCTGCCACTTTGCTTAAGGTATTGGTCATTTCCAGCTGTTTTCTGGTGGAATTTTTTGGATCTCTTATGTATAATATTATCTGAAAATAGAAATAGTTTGACCTCTTGTTTTATAATTAGTACTCCTTTAATTTCATTTTCTTGTCTTATTGCTCTAGCAAGAGTTTCAAACACTATATTGCAAAGGAGTGGAGATAGTGGACAGCCTTGTCTGGTTCCTGATTTTAATGGGAATCCTTCCAGTTTTTCTCCATTTAGAATGATGTTGGCTGTGGGTTTGTTGTATGTAGCTTTAATTATGTTGAGGCATGTTCCCTCCAGTCCAATTCCCTTGAGAACTTTTAACATGAATGCATGTTGATTTTTTAAAAATTATTTACTTAATAACCATATAATTAGAAGAAGCATTTCATTACAACAGCATTGACATATTCAATAACAATTTCCAGAGCTAAGATGCATCTCTTTCAAAATTGGCTGTAAAATTTTAGGTTTACAGTTGAATTAATACAGTTATACAATATTGTACTCGGTATAAACCCTATAAGACATAAAATTAAATGAGGTTTTAAACTTAAAAAAATCTCTATTTCATTATTAAAATACAGAGTTTCAAATAGAAAAATTCATTTTTAATACATTGACACTAAGATGCACATGCATTTCTAATCTCTATATATCTGA
>NW_008346088.1:521488-524679 GCF_000622305.1 Nannospalax galili | reverse complement strand
GGAGGGTCAGCTGTTCTTCATCTAGTGGTAATCAGTTGTCTATATTCCTTTGGAAAAGACTGGGGTCTGATGTTCATTTTCCAAGTTCTAAGCTGGGTTACTATCTGGGAATCCCTTTGGCCACCCTGGCCATCAACTCAAAAGAGGGTATCGCTTGTCTGGCATTGTTGCTTGTTATGTAGCCTTTAGCTATACATATGAACTCTTATGAAATTATGTTGGCCCATTTAATCTTTGGTTATACTTTCCTTTTGGGTGTTTAAGGCCATACAGTAGGTCCAGATAAAACTGATTTATTTTTACTCTTAAGGTCATTTGAGGATCTGTTCCTCAGAGGTCACATGGGCTTGGGAGGAGCCCCTGGCTCTTTTCTTTTACCAGCTCCACCTATGTGAAGATAAGACAAAGGTCCTGCTTGATCATGGTTGGCTTCATTTGGAAGCATGTAGGAAATGATTGCTCTGTGTTGACCCTCCTCTTTATAGACTGGACACTGGTTCAAGTCCATCTGGTCAGGTCTCCTCAGCCTCCTTGATCAAGAGGACAGGAGACCCACCACCATTATAGGACATTTTGAGAGATGCTCATAGTCCCCTGGAACTACTCGACCTAGGAGGGTAAGGAGCAAAAATTGTCCTTTATGTCCCTCTGACCAAATTATTATAGGCCTCAAAATATGTCTGTTAAACACCCAAGAAGGTTAGTTCCACCAGTCTGGTATTTTTAATTGCTGAGTGTCATGTAGATAAATCTTGGGCAAAGATTAGTTGTCCTCAGATAAACTTTACCTAGACATATATTTCTTGATCTGCTATGGATAATTTGTCAGTAGATTGTAGGAGTAATGTGGTCTTCTCTCTGGTTTTCAAAACTAGCAAGGCATTGCTTATCTCTCACATTGTCTCACCCCTCCATCATGGTTTTCCCACTTAAGGTGCTCCCATTTCCCCCCTTTCTCCCTTAATAATACCCTTCTCCTATGGTCCTACCTCTCTTGAGCTCCTTCTTTCCCTTTATCCCCTAGGTTCCTTGTATACCCTTCCCTCCCCCCTCCCTTAAACTAACCCAATTTTTATCCATATTTCCCTTATTAAGGCCTGTTTCAATACTGTTCTTTTCTTTCAGCTTATTTCTTTTCCTTTACATCCCTGTTTCCTTTCCATTATCCTTGTTCCTGTAGTTATGTCTGGTTGTATACTTATTTATCAGAGTCTGATTCTAGGATCCACATATGAGGGAGAACATATGTCGATTTTTTTTCTGAGATTGTGTTACTTCACTTAGTATAACAGTTTCTTGTTCCATCCATTTACCTGCAAATTTCATGATTTCATCTTTCTTTACTGCTGAGTAAAACTCCATCGTATATATGAACCACATTTTCATTATCCACTCATCAATTGAGGGACACTTAGGTTGCTTCCATCTCTTAGCTATTGTGAAAAGAGTAGCAACAAACATGGATGTACATGTGTCTCTGCAATAGGATGAGTTCTTTGGGTATATGCCAAGCAGTGGTATAACTGGGTCAAATGGTAGGTTCTTTTGTAGTTTTTAAAGAGTTCTACACAATGCTTTCCATGGGGGTTAAACCAGTGTGTAGCCCCACCAGCTGTGGATGAGTGTTCCCTTTCCCCACATCCTCTCTAACATTTGGTACTATTTGTTTTCTTGAATTTAGCCAGTCTGACTGGGGTGAAGTGAAATCATAAAGTGGTTTTAATTTGCATTTCCCTAATTATTAGTGATGTTGAACATCTTTTAACATGTTTCATAGCCATCTTTAATTCTTCTTTGGAGAACTCTCTGTTCAGCTCCTTAGTCCATCTTTTAATTGGATTGCTCCTTGTCTTGCTTCTGTTTTTTGAGTTCATTATAAATTCTGGTTATTAAACCTCTGTTGGATGTGTTGCTGGTGAAGATTATGTGTCGCTGGTGAAGATTTTCTCCCATTCTTTGGGTTTTCTGTTTGTTTCCTTGGTTGTTTCCTTTGATGAACAGAAGCTTTTTAGTTTAATGAGGTCCCATTTGTTAATTCTTGCCCTTGTTTCCTGAGCAATTGATGTCTGGTTTAGAAAATCCTTTCCTATGCCTATATCTTCTAGGTTTTTCCCAATGTTTTCTTCTAATAGTTTCAGAGTTTGAGGCTTTGCATTGAGGACTTTGAGCCATTTGGAATTGACTTTTGTGCAGGGTGAAAGATAGGGGTTTATTTTCATTCTTCTACAAGTGGAGATCCAGTTTTGCCAGCACCATTTGCTGAACATGCTCTCTCTGCTCCAGTTAATGTTCTTGGCCCCTTTGTCAAATATCAGGTGGCTGAAATTTCATTTCCTCATGTTTGGGTCTTCAATTTTTTTCCATTGGTCTATGGATCTATTTTTGTGCCAGTACCATGTTGTTTTTATGACTATAGCTCTGTAATACAGCTTGAAATCTGGTATAGTAATCCCTCCAGCATTGCTCTTAGTACACAGGGTTGTTTTGGCTATCTGAGGTCTTTTGTGCTTCCATATGAATCTTAGGATTGTTTTCTCCATTTCTATGAAAACTGTCATGGGGATTTTCATTGGCATTGCATTGAATCTATATATGACTTTCGGTCAGATGGTCATTTTTACAATATTAATTCTTCCAATTCATGAGCGTGGGAGGTCCTTCTATCTTCTGATGTCTTCCTCAATTTCTTTCTTTAGAGATTTAAAATTTTCATTGTAGATTTCTTTAATATCTTTGGTCAGGTTTACTCCAAGATATTTTATTTTACTTTTTTTTGCAGCTATTGTGAAGGGGAGTGTTCATGTGCTGTTCTCCGATAGCTTGTTATTGGTATATAGAAAGGCTATAGACTTTTGTAGGTTAATTTTGTAACCTGCCACTTTACTGAACGAGTTAATAATTTCTGGGAGTTTTCGGGTGGAATTTTTGGCTTCCCTTAGATACAATATTATATCATCTGCAAAAAGGAATAATTTGATCTCTTCTTTTCCAATTATTACTCCTCTAATTTTCCTTGTCTTGTCTTATTGCTCTTACAAGATTTTCAAGTACTATGTTAAAGAGAAGTGGGGATAGTGGGCAGCCTTGTCTGGTTCCTGATTTCAATGGGAATGCTTCCAGTTTTTCTCCATTTAGAACGATGTTGGCTGTGGGTTTGTTATATATGGCTTTAATTATGTTGAGGTATGTTC
>NW_008346088.1:519920-520543 GCF_000622305.1 Nannospalax galili | reverse complement strand
GTTGCTTTTCAAGTGTGTTGAGTTGCAATGTTAAGTCATTTATTTGTATTCGTTCTGATTTTTTTATATAGGCACTTAGAGCTATAAACTTCCCTCTAAGGACCACTTTCAGTGTGTCCCAGAGGGTTTGTTGTGTTGTATTGTTCTTTTCATTTAATTCCAGGAAGACTTTTATTTCATTTTTAATTTTATTTTGACCCATTCATCATTCAAGAGTGTGTTGTTTAATCACCATGTGTTCATATGGTGATTAGGGCTTCTTTGGGTTTTGATTTTAAACTTTATTGCATTGTGGTCTGATAGAATACATGGAATTATTTCAATGTTTTTTTTTTGTTGAGGTTTGTTTTGTGCCCCAGTATATCATCAATTTTGTAGAAGGGTCCATGGGGTGCTGAGTAGAAAGTATGTCCTTTGGTGCTTGGGTGGAATACTTGGTAGATATCTGTTAAGTCCATTTGATATATGGTATTGTTTAATTCAGATGTCTCTCTGTTAACTCTCTGCCCTGTTGAACTATCTAATGGAGTTGGAATTAATCTGGTGTCCCTACTATTAATGAGTTGGGATTAATCTGGGTCTTAAAGTCCTGTAGTATTGTTTTTATGAAGTTGGGTGCACCA
>NW_008346088.1:519042-519673 GCF_000622305.1 Nannospalax galili | reverse complement strand
ACTTTGAGATAGTGTCTGTCCTTGAAAGTGAGATGAGTTTCTTGCAGACAACAAAAACATGGGTTTTGTTTCTTAATCCATTCTCATAGTCTGTGTTTTTGACTGGGGCGTTCAGTCCATTAAAATTTAAAGTTATTAATGAAAGATGGGTATTGAATCCTGTAATTTTTATTTCTGTTTACCTTCTTGATATATCTGTATCTTTCCACAGTTATACCTTCATTGGATTTGTTTCCGCAATCATTGGGTATAGTTATTCCTTTCTTCAGCTCTTTGTATTGCTTCCAGAACTCTCTGAAGGGCTGGTTTGGTGGACATGAATTCCTTCAGCCTATTAATATCATGGAAGATTTTTCTTTCCCCTTCAACTATAATAGACATTTTGGCTGGGTATAGTAATCTGGGTTGGCATCTGCAGTCATTAAAACTGGGAATACTTTGGTTCAGGCTCTTCTGGCTTTCATAGTTTGCACTGAAAAGTCAGCTGTAATCCTAATGGGTTTTCCTTTATATTTGACTTGTTTCTCTTTTGTAGCTTTCAGAATTATCTCTTTGTTTTGTACGTGTAGTGTTTTTACTATGATGTGCTGTGGAGTGTTTCTTTTCTGGTCCAGTCTATTTGGTGTTCTGT
>NW_008346088.1:510178-517995 GCF_000622305.1 Nannospalax galili | reverse complement strand
GATGAATTTTTCAAAGGCCTTCTCTGCATCTATTGAGATGACCATGTGGTTCTTGTCTTTGAGCCCATTTACATGATTTATGATGTTTCCTGACTTATGTATATTGAACCATCCCTGCATATCTGGAATAAAGCCAAAATGATTGTGGCGGTTGATCTTTTTGATGTGTGTCTGTATGTGGTTTGGGAGTATTTTGTTGAGAATCATTACATCAATGTTCATTGAGGATATGGGCCTATAGTTTTCTTCTTTAAAAATATTTTATTTATTATTTTTATTTTATGTGTATGAGTGTATTACCTGCATGTATGTAAGTGCACCTGTGTTGTATAGTGGCTACAGAGGTCAGAAGAGAGCATCAGATCCTCAGGAGCTGAAGTTATGGGTGGTTATTAGCCACAATGTTGGTACTGGGAATTAAACCCAGGTCTTCTACAAGACTGAGTTGGAGTTAATATGTGTATTATAGTCCTATAGTACTGCTTTTATGAAATTGGGTGCACCAGAGTTTGGTGAATATATGTTCATGATTGTAATATCTTCTTGGCCAAATGTTCCTTTGATTAGAATGAAGTGACCCTCTTTATCTCTTCTGATTAGTTTTAATTTGAAGTGTATTTTGTCAGATATTAGAATTGCAACCCCTGCTTGCTTCTTAGTGCCATTTGCTAGGAATATTGTTTTCCAACCTTTCACCCTAAAGTAGTGCCTATCCTTGAAGGTGAGATGAGTTTCTTGAAGACAACAACAACAACAAAAAAATGGATTTGTTTCTTAATCCATTCCACTAGCTTGTGTCTTTTGACTTAGGAGTTGAGACTATTAATATTTAAGGTTATTATTAAAAGATATGTATTGGCTATTGTCAATTTAATTTGTTTGTACTCTTGGTCCAATTTTGTGTTTCCATAGCTATACCTTCCTTTGTTTTCTTTCTGTAATCTCATGGGTATACTCATTCCTTTCTTCAGTCCTTTGTATTGCTTCTAGTATTCTCTGTAGGGATGGTTTGGTGGACATGAATTCTTTCAGCCTATCATGTCATGGAAAATTTTTTGTTCATCTTTGTCTATGATAGATAGTTTTGCTGGATAAAGTTTTCTGGGTTGGCATCCGTGGTCATTTAGAACCGAGAATACTTTGGTCTAGGCTCTTCTGATTTTAATAGTTTGCATTGAAAATTCAGCTGTAATTCTGATGGGTTTTCCTTTATAACTAACTTATTGTTTTTCTCTAGAGCTTTCAGTACCCTCTCTTTGTTCCGTTCATTTAGTGTTTTTACTATGATATGCTGTGGGAAGTTTCTGCTCTAGGCTTGTATATTTGATGTTCTATGTGCTTCATGTATCGATATAGGCAAGTCTTTCCTTAATTTGGGGAAGTTTTCTTTTATAATCCAGTTGAAGATCTATCTGGTCAATGCATTGACCCAAGATTCTTCTCCTTCCTCTATCTATGTCTATGACATGTAGCTCATAGGCATTGGCCTTTTCATGGTAAGATTGCTTTATTTTATAAATCTTTCTGCTGCTTATTTTCCTCAACTTAGAGATGTCCCGACTTTTCATCTATGCTGCACAGTTTAGTTAAATCTTTGCTTGTTTGTCTATTTTAACAAAAATGTAGATTCTCTACCAAATCTGTAAAATGGAATTTCCTATTAAAATGTTTTCCAACATGCTAGTCACTGAAAAACCATTATTATAATATATACCATCATACTTTTCCTGTAGTCTAAGAAATTTGTCTTAAAATATACTATTTTATAATATTTTCAGTAATTAAATATATGTAGATGGCTTAACATTTTGATAATATTCAAGGAATTTCTAAAATGTCACATAATGTGAAGATGGCGCGATTTCCACAACGAAATGCTCTTAAATTATTTAACATGGAATATTCTATTCAAGTAGCAGTTATTTAGCCAAAGGCATTTTAATCACAGGCTGAGGTAGCCAGTTTGAATTTCTCACTGGTAAGCAGAAAACTAAATGGTCTAAGTGACAAGCACTTACTTGGGAGTCTGGAAGTGTTTGTTTTATGTAGTTTGATCCTTTATCTGAAGTGCACATGAGCCATGCATTTTGAACTTTTTACATTTTATGAACTGTGTTACAGAAATACCATCTGTGTTGTTTAAAACCCTGATGGCGCTCAGGGAAGCAGGGACTGAACATTATTAAATTATTAAACCCATTGCAAGTTTTGCAAAAATGTGTGTGTTCACATTGAATAGGATAAACTAGTGTAGCTTAGGCTTGCCACCCAATGATTTGATGTCAGGTTGGGTTTGCTCACCACATTGATAGTGAAGTGAGAATTATTTTCAGAAATTTTTATAAAATCTGCAGTGGTTCTGCTAATCACTCGTTAGCTGATACTGGTTTTTCCTGAATCTTAGACTCCTTAAATTTTGAAAGGAGAAGCAGGACTAAGTGAATTGTTAGGAATTTTTCAAATTCTAAATCTGAATGTCTACTTGGTTCTTTGACATAAGAAATGCTACTACTGAATCCATTACATACACCCATATTCAGTGATCCTTAGAAGCTGAAAATAGTCTTGAAAGGTGAGTAGTAATTGTATTAAAAGATCTAATTATGTATATCAAGAAGTGCTTTCACTTGATCTTCTGTATAATTGGACCAGACTAGGTTTTAAGTTCATGAAGACAGAATAGTTTTGGGTTACAAGACTGATTTCTAGAATTCATTCAAGTGGGAGATTTTTATGATCATACTTAGAATTTGAGGGGCTGACAAGATGATTCAACAGGCAAAGACACTTGGTGTCAAGCCTGATAACCTGTTTGATCATTGGAGCCTACATGATGGAAGGAGAGAACCAATTCCTGGAAGTTGTCTTCTGTCATCCACATGTGGACTATGGCAAACACATGCATACACACAAATAGATACATAAATTAAAAAATGTAAACAAATAATAAAACATGAACTATGTATAGATGGCAAGGAACACTATATGGTTTTCATGTTTGTTTGTTTGTTTTTTTTTCTCATCAAGCCAGGAACAGAAAACTACACAGGATTAAGCATTATTAAACAAAGGTAGCTGAAACAGAATCTGAAAAGTCCTTTTTGTTTGAGATCCTGAATCTTCAGATTGGAGAGGACCCAGATTCAGTTTCTGGCACCCACATGGTGGTACGCTTGCATATGTGCAGATAAAACACCCACACACATAAAGCAAAAATAAAAATAAATTTAAAAGATGATTGAGATTATTTGATATGGTTTGTATGAAATACACAAAAATTCAGTAAGAACAAATTTTAAAAAACTTTAATCTTATAGCTTGGACAAGGAGGCTCCTAGATTGAGGGGATATAGTCCATCATGGGGGGAAGGTATGGTAGCAGGAACACCAGGCATCTGGTCACCTTATGTCCAGAGACACAGATGAATGCTGGTGCTCATGATTTCTTCTTTTTGTTCAGTCTGGGCCTGGTCCATGTGATGGTGCCATGATAAGATGGTCTTCCCTCTTCAGTAAAACCTCTCTGGAAACTCCCATATCCAGAGGTATGTCTCCTAGGTGATTCCCAATCTAGTCATGTTGACAATGAAGTATGACCATTACAAGACATAATCATAAATAAGAAAGAGCACACATGTCCATCAAGGGAGAAAACATCAAATTAGTAAATATGCAAATGTGAGGACAGATAGGAATTATTATGGAAAAGACAAAAATTGGATGGGAGAAGCATGAGGCCTGTGCTTATTTAGGTGGGAAGGTCTGGTTAGGTTTTTCAAGCAATAGTGGCTTGACTCTATAGAGGCAATGGGAATGGGCAGGTTGGATATACATTTTGGAAGAGGAATCTTATTGGATAATATTCAAGTGTGAGTAGAAATCAAACTTTAGGGAGGAGTACCAATATTATTAGTTTAAAACACAATGTTTGTGAACAGAGACCTATTAGAAATTATACACTGGAGTTTATGACCCTCTTCCCAAAGCTGGTGAGAAGTTTGCATGTGGTATGTTGGCAGAGCTTTCAAAGAGTCTTGTACCTTTGCTATTTTCTTCTCCATTTAAGATTTAGGTTACTGAAAATACCAGTAGACATGGGTAGTTTAGCCTACTGGATATGGAACAAAAATTTATGAAATGAGGGTGTTAGGACTTAAAAACCACTTGATTAACCTGCTGGCCATGGAGGTGATATGTTCTTAGGAAGATGTTAGTTCACTTCTGTGTTAATGTAGGGTGGGTTCTCAGGAAGCAGGTACTGAGACAACTTTTGGGGTGCAAGGTGTATATCAGGGCCCTATACCTATGAAAGGAAGGAGAAAGAATCAGGGTGAAGCAGGCACAGATTGACAGAATGGGCAGCCCTGGAGTGGGTTTACCCCATGAAAACTTTTATTGGCCTTATCTTGTATCATACCCTGCCTTGCTTAGTCACTCATCAAGGTCTGTCCCCAAAAAGTGTAACAGAGAGGCTGCCTTTAGACTGTTTCCAATAATGGCAACAAGTCCCTCCAGGAAAAGAGTTGTGAATCTGGCTGGTGTACTTTTCACAAGTGAACAGTAGAAGTAATGAGGAATTAATTCTTCAATTGATGGGTTTCTTTCCTTCCAGAAACCCAAAACAAAACATCCATTCCTTCCTATTCTACAAATGTATCAGTTGGGATAATTGAATAAAGGTGAATTAGGAGGGAAAAGTTGGGGAGGCGTGATCAAGAATAAGAAGGCACAGGAAAGCAACTGGGGAGATAACTGTCAATAAAGTACTTGCTATGAAAGTCCAAGGATTTTGAGTTTGATTTCCAGTATCTGTGTAAATGCTTGTCATGGTAATAGGTGCTTATAATCTCTGCACTAGGGGGATGGAGACAGGTCCATTCTCACTGGCCAGACTTCCTAGTCTAATCAGTGAATTCCAGGTCCCAGTGAGAGACCCTGTTTCAGAAAGCAAGGAGCATGGCTCCTGAAGAATGACATCTGAGAACGATTTTTCACTTTCTTCTACACACACTGATATATGTGCACACTCACCTCCCCCAACATGTGCATCCTCCCACAAACAAGCATGTGCATACACACACACTCAAGAATGTCATGGAAGAAATACACTGGAGTATAGGGCTACAGTACCCATTCCTGGGCATCACTTGAAAATATTTAAGTCAACACAACTTTAGAATATTTTATTTATTATTTTTTATGTGAGTGTTATTCCTGCATGTAGGTAAGTGTGCCAGTGCTGTGCAACACCTGTGGCTCCCCTGGAACTGGAGTTACGGACAGTTGTTAGCTGCCATGTGGGTTCTGGATTCAAATCCAGGTCTTCTGCAAGAACTGTGCTGAGCCATGTCTCCAGCCCATCAACACATCTTTAAAACATTAAAAAAAATATTGTGAAATTTAAACTGTCTCTTGTTCCTTAACAGATGCAAAAACATGAATAAGAGAGATTGGTCATTCATGACAATTCAAAGAAATGCCAGCTCAGGTATTTTTTCCAACTGTGCTTTTTGATTTATAGTATATTATTCAGTTTTGAAATAATATAAAGGTGGAATGCTGATTTCCAAAATCTTAATAAGGAAAAGCTAATTTTTTTGCTTGCATTGAGTGACTCCCAGCTCCCTTGTAGGGTGTCTGATTTAAATATCATCAGTGGCCAACACAACACTGCCTTCCTTTTCTGTGTTTGTCCTAAAGTCATTAGGAAAGCTTTAACATAATTAGTTACTTGTATTTGAAGTAAAAATGCATTTTCGTTAAAATAATTCAGGTTATTACAATTTATAGTACTTGGCCTCGGGTTATCTTCTTTCTATAATTTGTTTTATCAAAAAGGATAGTGTTGTGTTAAATTAGGATTTTATATGTCTTAGGATAGAGAGTTCACACATATTTTACATAATTATAATTTTATTTGAGCTATTAAATATTTAGTTTTAATTTTTAAGTCATTTTTCAAATTTAAATTATTTTGAGTTTTCTAGATTGGAAATGTATCTATGACTTTAAAAATTCTACTTATGTGGTTTGACTGAGAGAGGTGTGATACTTGAATACTTACAATTGATGCTTAACACATTTAAAAAACAATGTCTTAAAAGCAATAAAGTTAAATAGCATCATAGTATTCTAGCGCTGACAGTGTTCTACCTGTCCCTTCTATGCCCCTTTGGAAGAAATGATATGCAAGGAATATCGCAGTCACATTCTAAGTGTTTAGAATTAAAGTATATTATAAATATTGTGATAGTATGATTTTTTTAAACATTTAAAAGTAAGATTCAAACTCAATACTTTTACCATACTAAATTTGAATAACATGATACTATCTCTTTGTTGTTTTTCTGTTTTTTGAAAAATAGATAATATGGAATTCCACATGAAAAATGGAATGAGACATTCCAAATATAAGCCAGCAGACTATCAGCAGTTGTATGCCTTAACTGAAGCCAAAAAGTTAGCTTCTGCTTCCACAGAGCTGAAGGTTGGAAGTCGTATTTTTTTTTTTAAGTTTGGAAAATTGAATTGCTAGGAAATCTAATAGTATTTACATTTCAAATGGAAAATAACTGATTGTCTAGATAGCTTTTAGAATCTCCCAATATTAGTAATATTGAACAGCAGCTAACATTTATTGAATGTTCTGACAGTTACATAGTTTGCATGCATTATACAATGTTATTAACACCTCTGTGAAGTCTTAATTTGATTTTTGTAAAGATAGTAATTTATTACCATTGACAATTTTCAACTTCATCTGAACAATACAATGTTCTGGGATATGCCAGCCACACCTTGTTTTCTGATTCCAAGCTCTTCTTCAACACATATAAATATAAATGTCTTCAGACATTTCTGTTCTAGAATTCTCTTTTCTGCTCAAGAATGTGTTCAATGCTATTAAAAGGTTAACATGGAGTAGATTTGAAAGGGGCTGTGTGCAAATGATTGTGACAGTACTTGGAACTGTGTATGGCCTAGGATTACTCACACAGTATATTTCTCTCATGCAAATAATAGAGTTCATTAAAAATGGCAATTTTTCCATTGCTTGGTAGCATTGAAAAAACTGGTGAAGCGATACATTAATTTACAAGTTTTCATTTATATTCCAAGTTTTACTGTTTGGGTGGTTTCATGTGGCTATTTATTATTAATGTGTTTTTAAAAGACAATTATTATTGCAAAGCACATGTGATACTTTAGTCTAGAGAAATTGCCATATACCCACCGGTTATATCACCATAAATGAAGGCAACTATTTAATGAAACAAGGTGTTATTTTATTTGCTTCAGATATAACTTTAAAATGTCTTCATGCTTTAAAGACATTCCAGGCAATTTTACAGAAAAATCTCATAGCTGTCACTATGATAAAGCTAACTGTGACTTGTGTTCTGACCTACTGCACACAGTTAAAGTACGAATGTACATACATATATAAAAATTTAACACATATTTTATTTTCTTCCATGAGAAACATGAATATGGGTGCTGGAACCAAACCTGGGTTCTTTGCAAGAACAGCAAGTGTTCTTAACTGCTGTGCTACTGCTCCATTCCTTACACTTTTTATTATGTTGGGATTAAAGAAGATGTGTTAAGAAGCTATTGTACATGACTTTTGGAGTTTTTCTCTTCTCATTCAGCTTGGAGGTAGCAGGTTGACATTTTACTTTTAATTTACTTTTTATTTTTAAAGAGTTTATTTAATTTTTAAAAATTTTTAACAATTTAATAACCACCTGATTAGAAGAAGCATTTCATTACAGCTTTAACACATTCAGTAACACATTCCAGAGCAAGGATACAAA
>NW_008346088.1:509216-510110 GCF_000622305.1 Nannospalax galili | reverse complement strand
TGAACTCAGTATAAACCCTGTAAGACATAAAATTGAATGAGTTTTTAACCTTTAAAGAAGATCTCCATTTCATTTTAAAATATGATGTTTCCTACATTTTTAATGCTACTAACACTTAGATGTTTGTGCATGTGTCTTTAATCTCTGTGTATCTGATTATTACTAGTCACAGTCAGTTACACTTGGATCCTTAGTACCTGAGTATGGGTATAAAGTCATCATGTAGATTTCACTGGTAATGTTTATCCCCTCTACTATTAAACATGAAGTAAATTTTTATGCTTCATCCTCAAATATAACTCATTTTTTAAATTTATTGATTATTTTGTTTGTATTTCACACAGAACATCCCAAATAATCTTATTCCTCTTTCTACACACATCTCAAATGTCACCCTCCCACAGCCTCTGCCCCCCAATGGAGCCCATATACTCTGTCATAGCTGTTACTGTCCACTGTGTTGTCGGTGCCCCCAGCTGTTCCCCAATTTCACTTTAGAATATGTTGCTCCTTGCAGAAAGTCTCATTGTTTTTGCTACTAACACTGAGATGTTGGCGCAAGCATCTCTAATCTGCATGTATCTGATTGTTACTAGTCCTAAGCGGTTGCACTTGGATACTTGGTGCCTCCGTATGTCTATAAAGTCATCAGCTAGATTTCAATGGTAATGTTTATCACCTCTACTAATTAACATGATGTAAATTTCCATGCTTCCTCCTCAAATATAATATATTTTAAAAAATTTGTTGATTTTTTTTGCATGTGTGTATATCCCACAGAACATCCCAAACCATCTTATTCAGCTATACACCTACTTCCCAGATGGCACCCTCCCATAGCCTCCCTCCTCCCACTAGAGCCCTTATACTCTGATATGCCTGTTACTGTCTGCT
>NW_008346088.1:508055-508972 GCF_000622305.1 Nannospalax galili | reverse complement strand
ATATTGGCCCCTTTAATCTTTGGTTATACTTTCCTTTTGGATGTTTCAGGCTGTACAGTTGGCCTGGATAAACCAATTTAGTTTTACTCTTATGGTTGTTTGAGGATCTGTTCCTCAGGGATCACATGGGCTTTGGAGGAGCCCCTGACTCCTTTCTTTGACCAGTTCTGCCTATGTGAAGATAACTCAAAGGTCATGCTCACCATGGTTGCCTTCGGTTGGAAGCATGGAGGAAATGATTCCTCTGTGTTGACCCTCCTCTTTGTAGATTGGACACTGGTTCAAGTCCATCTGGTGGGGTCTCCTTGGCGTCCTTGATCAAGAGGACAGGTGACCCACCACAATTACAGGACATTTTGGACATGCTCATAGTCCTCTGGAACTAGTTGACCTGGGAGGGCAAGGAGCAAAAACTGTCCTTTATGTCCCTCTGACCAAATTATTATAGGCCTCAAAGTATGTCTGTTAAACATCCAAGAAGGTTAGTTCCACCAGTCTAGTACTTTTAATTACTGTGTGTCATGTAGATAAATCTTGGGAAAAGACCAATTGTTCTCAGATAAACCTTACCTAGACATATATTTCTTGATCTGGTATGTATAATTTGCCAGTAGGTTGTTGGAGTAATATGGTTCTCTCTGGTTCTTAAAACTAGGTAGGCATTATTTATCTCTTGCATTGTCTAACATTTCCACCATAGTTTCCCCATTTAAAGAGATCCAATTTTTCCCATTTCTCCCTTAATACCCTCTCCTATGGTCCCATCACTCTTGAGTTCCTTCTTTCCCTTTATCCCCAAACTTCCTTGTATAACCATTCTTCCCTCTTCCCCTTAAAATAACCCAATTTTTATCCATATCTCCCTTATTAACACCTTTTTCCTACTCTTCTTCTCTTTCAGACTCTTTCTTTTCCTT
>NW_008346088.1:486203-506942 GCF_000622305.1 Nannospalax galili | reverse complement strand
GCCAGTACCATGTTGTTTTTATGACTATAGCTCTGTAACACAGCTTAAAATCTGGTATAGTAATCCCCCCAGCATTGCTCTTAGGGCTCAGGGTTGCTTTGGCTATCTGAGGTCTTTTGTGGTTCCATATGAATTTTAGGATTTTTTTTTCCAACTCTGTGAAAAATGTCATGGGGATTTTGATTGGCGTTGCATTAAATCTATAAATGGCTTTTGTTAGGATGCTCGTTTTCACAATATTAATTTTTCCCATTCATGATCAAGGAGGGTCCTTCCATCTTCTGATGTCTTCCTCTATCTCTTTTTTAAAGATTTAAAATTTTCATTGTAGATGTCTTTAATGACGTTGGTCAGGTTTATTTTGAGATATTTTATTTTATTTTTTGCAGCTATTGTGGAGTGTTTCCATGTGCTCTTTCTGTGATTGCTTGTTATTGGTATATATAAAGGCTTGACTTTTGTAGGTTAATTTTGTAACCTGCCACTTTACTGAATGTGTTATATATTTCTAGGAGTTTTCTGCTGGAATTTTGGCATCTCTTAGATAAAATGTCATATCATCTGCAAAAAGGGAAAATTTGATCTCTTCTTTTCCAATTATTACTCCTTTAATTTCCTGATCTTGTCTCATTGCTCTTGCAAGTGCTTCAAGCACTATGTTAAAGAGAAGTGGAGATAGTGGACAGCCTTGTCTGATTCCTGATTTCAGTGGGAATGCTTCTAGTTTTTCTCGATTTAGAGTGATGTTTGCTGTGGGTTTGTTATATATGGCTTTAATTATGTTGAGGTATGTCCCCTCTAGTCCATTCCCTCTATGACTTTGAGCATAAATGCATGAGTTCTGTCAAAGGCCTTCTCTGCATCTATTGAGATGACCATGTGGTTCTTGTCTTTGAGCCCATTTATCTGATTTTTGACGTTTATTGACTTACGTATATTGAACCATCCCTGCGTCTCTGGGATAATGCCAACTTGATCCTGGTGGATGATCTTTTTGATGTGTGTCTGTATGCGGTTTGCAAGTATCTTGTTGAGAATTTTAGCGTCTGTGTTCATTAAGGATATGCATCTATAGTTTTCCTTTTTGGTTGTATCTTTACTGGCTTTGGTATTACAGTGATGCTGGCTTCATAGAAGGAATTTGGAAATTCTCCCTCCATTTCTATCTTTTTGAATAAATTATGTAGTATTGGATGTAGATCTTCTTTAAATGTTTGATAGAATTCTGCTGTAAATCCATCTGGTCCTGGCTTTTTTTAGTCAGAAGGTTTTGTAGTACTGTTGCAATTTCTTTTTGTGTTATGGGTCTGTTTAAGCTGTTAATCACTTCTTGGTTTAGTTTTGATGGTTCCCATGACTTTAGATATCCACCAATTTCTTTTAGGTTTTCAAATTTAGTAGCATATAGGTTTTTAAAGTATTCCTTTATAATGATCTGTATCTCTCTAGTATCTGTTGGGATGTTTCCCCTTTCATTTCTGATTTTGTTGATTTGGAGGTGCTCTTTCTTTCTTTTGGTTAACTGGGCTAGTGGTGTGTCAATCTTGTTTATCTTTTCAAATAATCAGCTCTTGGATTCATTGATTCTTAGTATTGTTTTCTTCATTTCGATTTCATTAATTTCTGCCCTGATTTTTGTCATTTCTTCTTGTCTGCTGGGTTTGGGTTTCATTTGCTTTTGCTTTTCAAGTGTCTTGAGTTACAATGTTAAGTCATTTATTTGTGTTCTTTCCAATATTTTGATGTAGGCACTTAGAGCTATAGACTTCCCTCAAGGACAGCTTTCAGCGTGTCCCAGAGGTTTCGTTGTGTTGTATTGTCCTTTTCATTTAGTTCCAGGAATATTTTTATTTCTTTCTTAATTTCTCTTTTGACCCACTCATCATTCAGGAGTGTGTTGTTTAATGTCCATGTGTTCATGTGGTGATTAGGGCTTCTTCCGGTGTTGATTGTAAGCTTTGTTGCATTGTGGTCTGATAGAATGCATGGAATTATTTCAGTCTTTTTGTATGTGTTGAGGTTTGTTTTCTGCCCCAGTATATGGTCGATTTTGGGGAAGGTTCCATGGGGTGTTGATTAGAGAGTATGTCCTTTGGTGCTTGGGTGGAATACTCGGTAGATGTCTGTTAAGTCCATTTGATATATGGTATTGTTTAATTCAGATGTCTTTCTGTTAACTCTCTGCCCTGTTGACCTATCTAATGGAGACAATGGAGTATTGAATTCCCCTACTATTAATGATTGGGATTAATTGTGTCTTAAAGTCCTGTAGCACTCCTTCTATGAAGTTGGGAGCAACAGAGTTTGGTGAATATATGTTCATGATTGTAATATCTTCTTGATTTATTGTTCCTTTGATCAGAATGAAGTGGCCCTCTTTATCTCTTCTGATTAGTTTTAAAGTCTATTTTGTCAGATATTAGTATTACAATACCTGCTTTTTTCTTAGTGCCATTTTCTTGCTATATTTTTTTCCATCCTTTCACCTTAAGATAGTGTCTGTCCTTGAAAGTAAGATGAGTTTCTTGTAGACAACAAAAAAAATGGGCTTTGTTTGTTAATCCATTCACCTAGTCTGTGTCTTTTGACTGGGGAGTTCAGCCCATTAATATTTAAAGTTATTAATGAAAGGTGAATATTGAATCCTGTTTTTTACTTTCTGTTTACATTCTTGATATAGCTGTACTTTTCCACAGTTATACCTCCATTGAATTCCTTTCTGTAACTCCTTGGGTATAATCATTCCTTTTTTCAGCTCTTTGTATTGCTTCCAGAACTCTCTGAAGGGTGGGTTTTGTTGACATGAATTCCTTCAGCCTATTTATGTCATGGAAGATTTTTCTTTCCCTTTTGACTATAATAGACATTTTGGCTGGGTATAGTAATCTGGGTAGGCATCTGTGGTTATTTAAAACTGGGAATGCTTTGGTCCAGGCTCTTCTGGCTTTCATAGTTCGCACTGAAAATTCAGCTGTAATCCTTATGTGTTTTCCTTTATATGTGAGTTATTATTTTTCTTTTGCAGCTTTCAGTATTGTCTCTTTGTTTTGTACGTGTAGTGTTTCTACTATGATGTGTCATGGAGAGTTTCTTTTCTGGTCCTGTCTGTTTAGTGCTCTGTATGCTTCTTATATTTGTATGGGCATGTCTTTCTTTAATTTTGGGAAATTTTCTTCCACGATTCTGTTGAAGATCTGGTCCATGCCATTATCTTGGGATTCTTCTCTTTGCTGTATCCCTATGATTTGTAAGTTTGGTCTTTTTATGATGTCACACAATTTCTGCATATTTCATTCTTGTGATTTCTTAAATTTTTCATAATCTTTGCTTGCATCCAGATCTTCAACTTTATCTTCCAGTCTTGATATTCTGTGTTCCATTTCATTCATCCTATTGGTGAGGCTTTCTCCTGTCATTTCTAACTGGCTTACTGAGTATTTCACTTCCTTCTTCATTTCAGCCTGAGTATTATTCCATATTTCTAACTCTTTTCTGAATTCATTCAGAAGTTTATCCCTATCTTCATTTAGTTGTTTGATTTCTTTTTGTGTGTGTTCTTTAAATTCACTGAATTCTTTTATCATATTTATAATTGTTCTTTTGAGATCCATGTCCTGCATTATCTCTAGGGGTTCTCATTGTACTCTTCTAGAGGACTATTGGTATTTGGTGGGGATATGTTATTTTGATTTTTCATGTTATTATTTTTTGTCTGTGATTTTGACATGTGAATTTCTTTTGTAGTTTCTGATTCTTGTGTGAGACTCAAGACTTCAAGTTTAGGTCTACTTCTTTTTGTGAATTTTATGTGTCTTTGTGGTTTACTTCTTGGGCATGAAAAGCTGGTTCCTCTAAGCTTCTGGTTCTCTCTTTTGATTTTATATTGGAATGGCCAGATTGCTTTTGTCTTCAGAAGTTCCCACAGAGGCCCATGTCAGATGAGGAATAGATGCTCTCAGGCTTTCTCCTAAGGTCTGGATCCCTCCAGGAAGGATTTTGGCTTCAGGAATATGCAGGGTGCACTGGCCTGGGAACAAGGACCAGGAAAGATGCTGGTCTCACGCAGCTGGTGGCATGCCACCCAGAGATTTAAAGGGAGATGGGGGTGGAAAGAGGCCCCAAGGGCTCCTGGGGACTGCACTGAGGAACTGGGTTGGTCTGGATGTAAAGGATCAGGAAGAGGAATGGTTAGCCCTGGTATCCAGGAAACAGGCTGGTGGGTTATGCTGCTCAGGGAAGCTGAGGGCGATGAGGGCAGGACCAGGCCCTGAGGGCTCCCAGGAGAGAGGCTGGAGGGTTGTCAGACCAGGGAAGCAGAGAGAGGTGGGTTGGGCCAGGCCCACAGGGCCCCTGGGGACCTCAGAAAGAACTGGGTTGGTCTGGATGCAACGTATCAGGAAGCAGTGGTGGTTCCCCCAGTGCCTGGGGCACCAAGACAAGGAATGGGACAGGTCCCAGGCTAGGAGGAGAGACAGGCAGGGGAAATGGGAGGGTGAATGAGGCTGCGGGAGTCAAGGCACTGAGGGCACAATAGAGTTACCCTGGAGAGAGGCCTGCAGAGGGTTTCTTTTAATTTACTTTTAAGATGCAAATAATTCATAAATAATTTTCTTTATAAAACTTAGGGCTTAAAAGGAATTAAATAACTGGGAATAAAATAAAACTCTTAAAGTTTATTTTAATGTTATGGATGCTAATATACCAAATACTCTATAGTAACTAGAATTATAGTAGCATCTCTGTTAGTCTTGCTTCTATTATTTAAAATTTTATAAAGAATGTACAGGTTTAAAGTATGTAGTTCTCCCTAATGTCATATAGCTGACACATTCTCCTTTAATGTTTGTGTTAATTATATCTATTTCCCTGTTTATTTCAGTATTATGTATGTCGCTTTTAAGATAAATTTAATAGTTTTACCATTGTTGATGATTACAGCACTTTGACTCTGGCAATGTTTAATATAAATAGATTGGTAGGATGTTGACATGTAAAGCACACAAGGAGAATGTTGCTTCAGGCTATCTGGTTACTGATAAGGTACTGGCTAGGTGTGATGGTCATCTACATAGTCACTGTCTTATTGGTCATGATCAATGTCTGGATGCCAGGTGAGACACTAAGGTGAGATTGAACCTTTCAAAGACCAAAATCTAATTTGAAGTTTAGTAGACTTGGGCTAGAAACTGACACCACTGTTTGGTATACTGTATTTACTTCCAGTTTATTAAATAGAAAAGCAATCTTCGTGATTATTTTTATATAAATTTCTTTGCTTAGCCAGAATATGGCTAAGCAAATATTTTTTCTTGCCCATTTTAAGCGTCCTATTAAATATTTTTTTAACCTTGTGTTATAGGAAATTACATGTGTGCACAAGTAGCTTGGATGGTAGGATGATGTTGTGTGACATCATGCAGCTTCAACAAGGATTGAGTTGGCTGTTGTTTCATCTGTTATCCTACTTCCCCCATGCACGTTTGTCTTGAAGAAAATCTGGAACATTTTAGTATGTTACTCTACAACATTAGAACTTTAAAAGCCCCATTATACCATTACCAATATAAAAATGTGAATTTCTCAATAATTTCTACTATCTAGTTAGTATTAGATCTCTTGATTGTCTCAAAGTTTGCTCAAATCAGCCTCTAAATTAAATCCAACATTGCAATTTAATTTTATTTGTTAGGTTTTTTCTGCCATCCTCTTGTGGTTTTATAATTTATTTCATGAAGAAGCCACATTACTCATTTTTATAGTTCCTCACAGTCTAAATAATGTCAACTGCACCTTGATGTGTCATTCTACATGTTTTTCTCTTTTGTATTTCCTGTAAATTGGTTGTTATATCTAGAGAATTGATCGGATTCAGATTAAATTTACTTTGGCAAGAATACTTACTGATGGAATTTTTGTTCTCCAATCTTTTTTCTATTATAAATGGTGCTGTAGTGAATAATTTTGCACACTTTTGACAATATGGCTTTCAGAAAATTTCTGCAAATGAAATTTCTGGATCATAGTTAATCAGTATAAAATCTTATGTATATCCAAATTCCTTTCTATAGGGTTCTATCATTTTTTATTTCTATTAGAAATTTAAGAGAGAACATGTTTCACAAGAGCCTCGTGGAATGCTTTGTTAAATATCAGAGCCATTGCCAGCTTAACAGAAGAGGAATTACAGTTTGGGGTAATATTTTCGTTTGTATATATGCTGACAGTTCTTTGCTGAGTATAACTCACTTACATGACAATGAGTTTTGACAAATGTTTAAGCACATGCACCCAACACTTCAACTGACACTGCTTACCAAGGTGTGCTTCTAAACTTGAAGCCTTTGTACCACAGGATTTTTGTAATATTTCAAAATGCTTAATTAAAGTTTGCTTATCTTGGATTATCATAAAAACCAGACACAGGAAACTTATGGTTTCTGATTATTTCATGAATTCACTATTTTTCATTTTTTCCCCAAAAGGATTTAAAGTCATTGTCATTCTACATAAGGTATCATTCAACTTTGATAGTGACTTTATGTGGCTTACTGCCTAGTAAAGTGAATTAGAATCACCTACTAATCTATGCCGATGAAGATACCACTTTAAATCTTTGGGATCTTTTAAGGCTTTCTTTTATTTCATTATTGGCCTGAGGGTAAAAGTAAAATCGATGACTGAATTTCCAAAAACAGACGAAAGCAAAAATTAAGATGTTGTACAAAATATTGGAGGTGTCCAGTGAAAAATAGTTTGATTTTGATTTTTGTAGTCTATTTAATTGGCTTTTCCCTTGACCCAAAGGCAAAAATATTGATTTTTTTCCTTAAGCTATAAAAAAGTCCGTATCTTCTACTGATACATTTTAATGTTTTTTGTACAACATGGGCCAAATATGTCAAAAAAATCTAATTTTAAAGTTGTGCCTATTGGCAACAACTTCAGAGACTGTAGATAGTAAAAACTTGGAACGGGTTTTAGACATTCTTAACACAAGTGCCAGAATGTCAACCTCTGAAAATATTGTATACTTCCATTTCATTGGTAGGTAGAAACTGGATGTTCCCACCAGTGCTCTCTACTTAGTTTTTCTTTACAGCTTTAGCACTCATAAGAATTCTTGTAGAAAAGATTTGAATTTGTATTTCTTAAATAGTTCTTTGGAGTAATTTATTTTCTTATATCCCTAATTTTGAATTGGAAACCAGAACAACAGAAAGATAAACTCAAGGTTAAAGTAATCAGTGAACAGCAGCTAGAAATAGCATGCATTATGAAAATTCCTTTTTGAAACTTCTCATCTGAAGTTTTTGTGTTTTCATTATTGATCTTTCTAAACTATCAAGAGTACTGAAGGAGTCTAGTAGCAAATAAATTAGGAAATATACATATTTCATCAAGTTTCTGATTTGTACTTTTATACATGTGTAAAAGTGTTAACATACAAAGTTCAGGGTATACATGGCTATAAGCCAGAGTCCAAGAATCAGATACTACTTGGGAATTTGTGGTAGCACAGTATTTAGTGTTGGAAGATGGTCACGCATGTGCTAGAGATAAGAAGCAAAGGTGATCAGAGCTATTTGGAACTGTACTGGAATTCTTTGGGGAAAAGTAGATGCAATGGAGAAGGTGCTCCTGAGAGCCTTCTGAGAGTAGAGGGGTGCATGATGCTTTGGCTTCTGCTTGCCTCATTCTCTCCAATCTTCTACAGCTGGCATCTTCCCTTGGTTGAACCCAGCTAGAAGGCAGCTGAAAGGCACATTTGAGAAAGAGGCTGCTTTTGCCTGGGTGCAGATCAGGGCAATGGCAACAGACCCAAGCCTGACACAAGTTGGCAACAGAGCCCTCAAAACACTCGTGAGCTGCATTTTAAAAGGCCATGGACCTTGGGGAACTACATTTGATTGAATATTTAAATTTCCATTGCACATGACTTTTCACTATTTCTTTGTTAAGTACCTTTTACTAATTATTTGCCTAAATCTAAAAAAAAAGTTTATTTATAAAGCCATGTATTTGAAAGACTACAATTGCATGTTCTAGGTCTTTTTGTGGAGTATTGGAGCTGGGAGTAAAGCCAGGTCCCCCAACATGTTTAATGAAGGATCAGATAAAATCTAGCGCGACATCAAGGACCTGTGACTGTGATGTTTACAAGCTTTGTGATCTGGACCTTCTTTGAACTTCTCTTGCTTTCAGGGTTCTCATGAATAAAACAGGTGTAATGATACTCAAAATTCCTGGTAGGAAACGTGTCCAAAATGGGGATATACATGCTGGAATGAAGTAGGCTATTGTTTATATGGAAAATAGAAGGACTTGACCTTTCTTTGCATACCTTGAAACCAATTCTACAACTGGCCAAATTCTAAGCATTAATTCTTTCTTTCTTCTCACTGACTTTTTTTTTGTTTTGTTTTGTTTTTTAAAGACAGGATCTCATGTAGCCCAGGATACTCTCAACCTCTCTCTAGCTGAGACTAGCCTTGAATTTTGGATCCTCCTGCCTCTATCTTCCCAGTGCTGGGCTCAAAGGCATGCACCACCACATCTAGCTCTCCTCTCCCTGATGTTTAATCTAATATACTATTTTAGATGGATTGTGTGTTAGAAGAAGTTCTAGTGAGGACTGAAAAACACAAAACCTTTCTATTGCGGAAAAACATTTTGAAAACTTGGAAGATGCCACTCTTTTGTTTTATTTCTAAATGTAGATAAGAAAAGCTATGGAAACATCAAAGATGTCTAAAGAACACATGCTGATCAAACAACACAAGCAAGTGTGGTGGCAGGTACAGGACCGGCTGAAGGAAAACAGGTGAGAACACATGGGAACCACTGGGAACTTCTGGGATCCAGCCATGTCTGTAATGTTCTGTATTAATTCAATCACACAGTCACAATTTAGAGTTGTTAGAATCTGAGTCAACTTCAAATCTTTTCCATTTTCTTAGCTTAATCTGGAACGCAAGGGACATGTTAATATGCTTTTGCTTCTGATAGGAAAAGACAGCTGTGTCTTCCCACCGCTCGCCTCTTCTTTTGTATCTCCGCCTCAGGCCTGCGTCCACGTGTTGTATGCATACCATCCGCTCTGTGTTTGGTCATAATCTTGTCTTCCCTACAATGTGGCAGGGAAGATCACATCACAGTCTAGTCATCTTTTCATTGCAGGGCACACAGAGGAGCTTCGCAACTGTTTTAATACGAATGAACTAAAAAGTTCAGACCATTGAGTTTTCATATGCTTCATATTGCTACATCAGAATTTACTCGTTTTTACCTTGTTACTGCTTCTAGCAGTTGAAAATGAATTAAGACAAAATAATATTTGATATTTAATAACAATTATAAGCTCTAGAAAATTATTTAACAATAATGGCATTTATTGACTATGCTTTAAAAATGTTATTATTATGTACATATTTTTACCAAGGTAGAACATTGCTGCGAACATCCTAAGTGCAGTTTGGACTCTGTACCTTTCATGTTAATGAGGGTATCTTCAACATGAAAAGTTTGTGATCCCTATGTGAGGTACAAGGCTCGTGATTGGCAAAGCATTTACGATATAACTTAAAACAGAAAAACAATGGTATAGATTGCATCATCTACCACACTTCTGCTGTACAATCCAAAGCAGACACATTATACCCTTCAAAGAGTCACCTCCCGTGCAGAGAAAATGTTCAAGGACATTGGGAAAATGTTTTGCGAATTTACATAACTTGAAATATGATAAAAGGAAAGTCACTAGTAAGTTTTAATTATGGTGTTCACTGATGCAAGTGCGAATGAAAATGAAGACAGTGGGAAAGAGCTTAATATTTTTTTCTTTCCTTTTTTAAAAAAATATTGGCTATTCCACAGTCTCCTTAGTGTGTGTGCTGTTTCTCCTGAGCTAAACACATGAATTTATGCTTATCATCACGGAAAGTCACTGTTGGCAGAGTCGCAATGACAGGAAGGTGATGGAGGTGAGGAGCACCTCAGTGCTGATAACTTGCTCTCTGGACTGAACAGTGGGCACAAAGAACACCAAGATAATTTTCTGTGTTGTTATAGAATGTAAGCTCATTTTAATACATATTCAGTGAAATTAAAAACAATAGGAGGTATAGAAAAGTGACTAGATTTTGTGGAAAATTTAGGAACCACAAGCAAATTAGTAGTTTGTGCTGTGCTTGTCAGCCTTGGAAAAATCTGCCCAACATAATGGATATGAGGGGTGACACCTGTGATCTCAGCTCTCAGGAAGATGAGGCAGGAGGATTTCCGTAAGTTCAAGGCCAACCTGGGCTACGGTAACTCAAAAAATTAAAAATAAATAAATAAAATACAAAAAAAAAACCCATATAGTTTTCTGACTGAGTCTAAGAGGGCTAAAATATTTGTAGACAGTAAAGAAGCTAGTTTGTAAGAAACTGGGGTTGAAACATTAGTACTTACTTCCCGTGTTCCATGACCTTGGAGCTGAACAGCTTTTCTTTTTTCCTACAAGTTCCATGCAGATCACTGGAGATCTAATTGATCCAATCTTCCTAGTTAAAAAAAAAAAAAAAAACTAGGGGGATAGGTGGGCAGAGAGCTCAGTTGGTAAAGTGCTTGCAGTGCAAGCAAGCATGAGGATCTGAGTTCGAGCTCCAGTGTATATATATATATATATACACTGGAGATCTCTATATATAGATCTCTCTCTTGCTTGCTCACTTGCTTTCTCTCTCTATATAGAGAGCGAGTGAGAGAGACTGGTATGGTGGTCCACACCTGTGCTGAGGAGGTAGAGACAGGAAGATCCCTGAATTTGCTGGGAGAAACCCTTTTTAAAAAATAAGAGAGAGTGATTGAGGAAATGCATGATGGACCTCTGGCCTCTACTTGGGCATGTGTACACACATGTATGCACACATACATGCACACATGGGCTTGCACACACATGTGCATGCACAGACACAAACACGTGCACAAACACACACACACACAGGCACAATTGAGTTCCTTGAAATCTATACTTAGGGAGCTAGATAACATTTCCAAATATAAAATTTGTTTACTATTTAAAGTTGTAAGTGTTTATTTGTAATTTTGGCCTAAACGATATTTCTTGTAGACTCTGCCTCATGTTCCCAGGACACTTGGTCCTTTGTTTCATTCTAGTACTGCAAAGAACCCTGAGCTTTGGTGTCTGTAGGATAGATACATCACTTTATGCAGTGCAAACACTTGGTAAAAGGGTGTGCTGAGGTCCTCCAGGGTCTACTCCAAGTGCAGACCTCATCTTTCCAGGAGAGTGCAAAGCTCTAAGTGGAGAACCGGTTTGCTCGGATCACCTGAATAACACGTAGCTTCCTTTTTCTGTCAGTTTGTAGGCTCTATTGTGACCTATTGTGCCCTAAAAATAGAAAGAATCTGAACTGGTTGTTTTTAAGTACTGCATTTTTGGTTAAACAACCCTAAGGTAAATTCTGGTTTGGCTTCATGATATTGCAGACATGTTCCATGTAACAGTTGCAAATATGTTCTTAAAAACAGTCTGGAGTGATGGCTTAGTTGGTACAGTGCTTGCCATGCAAACATGAGAACCTGAGTTTGAGCCCCAGAAACCAAGTTTGAAAAAGCTGGGTATACAATTTCAATCTCAGTGCATATGTGTGTGTGTGTGTGTGTGTGTGTGTGTGTGTGTTGGCTGGGAAAATGATGGCACGTGCATATGTGAACATTATGGAATCATTGCATTAATTATGAAGACTATTTGGCAATGCCTTAAAATATCAGTTTAAAGCAAAACAACCCATACAAATCTACAATATGGAGTGTTAAACAAGCCATTATTACAACTATACAAAATACATGCAAAGAATAAAAACCTGTTTGCAAAAATGAAGATAATTAACATACTAACATTTTAGAATTGTTACTATTTTTATGGTATTTTAATATTAAACTATACTGTTCATAACAAATCTCAGATTTAGTTGATTGCCATAATAAAAGGATAGAAACAATACAAATTTTGAGTGTCCACACAGAGTTTGTTTTGGTTTTACTCTAGAAATAATTACATTTCTTAAATAGGATGAAGGATTATGAAGATTTTCTGTTTCTACTATATTAAAAAACTCACACTTTTGTTCCCATTTGCCTGGCCTGGACTCTCGTCATGGCTGCAGTTTTAAAGCGGCCTCCTTGCAGGTTCAGGCTTGCCCTTTCCATTTCAGCTTTTGTTAACTGTTGCTCACTCCATGGTCAGGTCCATCTTTAGCTTTCTGCCTTGGGAGACTTTCTGAAAGAAACCTGAGCAAGAGGGAACACTTATGGTGCCCTGATGCACTCAGCGTCAAGGGGCACTGCCTTGCCCATACTCTCATTTCTGCCCAAGTTAGGAACTTAGCACATGGCATGAATAAATGAACAAATGAACAAAACCATACTAGATTGAATATTCCTACTCATTTTAAACTTCTATGTATGATTATGACTGTATGGAAATTGATTGAGATCATGTCTGTTTCAGATGTAAATTGGAGTCTGAAATGAAATATTTTCTCAATGAAGAGAACATTGGAAATGAATGTCTTTGTGAACTTAGGAATTTTGGTGAGTTTTTTTTTTTTTTTTTTTGTTCCTACATTTGAAGGGGAATTTTGTTTGGAGGTATGAAAATTGGCCACTCCATGTTTGATTTTTTCTAAAGGAATATAAAAAGTCTGAACTCTAATGCTCTGTTCTTTACTTAAAGAAACTTGATAGCATGTTTCCTTGATTCAACTTCATTTCACCATAGAGCAAGAGCTATCAGAACAATGGAGCTCATACCTTAAAAATGTGATCGATCCCATTCATCAGCTGAGAGCAGACCTGAAACACAGACAGCACCACACTTCCCAGCATGCACCTCACCATACGGAGTCTAACTCAGCAGTGCTGAAGGAGGTCAGTATGTTATATTTTTAAAAAAATAATGCAATATTTCATTATTTCATTTTGTCCCACATAGAACAGATAACAACAAAACACAAGCCTTGTATGTTTAAGTAGAGGGTGCCTCAAAATCTTAAACACGTTTGAATCTGTCCAAACACCCTCTTTTTAACTCATCTCTGAGCCTCATCTTTTCACCTATTCCTAGAGCATTTTGAGAAACTTCCCCCATTAAAGGGGGATCAAGTTGCCTCATCACTGAAATTCTCCCATGGGCTCTTATGGCCCTTATGTCCCCTCAATCCACAGCCCCCTTCTTCCTTCTCCAATCACACTGCTACCTGACACTGGCCTTTTCCTCATGGACTTGGTCCCACAGAGGCAACTTCCTTTCTGCACCTCCCACATGCCAAGCACACTCCTATCTCTGGGCCTTTGTGCCAGCTGTTGTTCTTTGTGGACTAGATAAGCCACAGTCTCTTCCGCCACCCTGGGTTCATACCACTTTCCTTTTCTGCATGCCTTTAAAAAATGTTTTATTTTCCCAGACCCCCAGCTTCCTGGGGCCAGCAGTATTACTGGGTAAATTTAGTGGTGCCCACTGAGCTTTGACTCCCCCAGCCTCATTCATCCTCCCAGCTCCCCCGTCCCATCTCACCTCCTACCACGGGCATTGGCACATTCCTTGTCTTGGCACCTAAGACCTCTGGACTGACCTCTTGGTACAGACTCCCCACTGCTTCCTGATCCATTGCATCCAGACCAACTCAGTTCCTCCCTCTGGTCCACAGGAGCCTCTGGGCGTGGTCCTGCCTTTACCCTTCCTCTCCCTTTACTTCCCTGGGCTGCACAGCCCCTGGGCTTCCTGGTCCCAACACCTTTCCTGGTCCCCAGGAGCCATCTGGGCCTGGTCCCGCCCTCACCTCCCTTTGCTTCCCTGGGCTGAACAGCTTCTGATGTCCTGGTGCCAGCACCTTTCCTGGGTAAGTCCAGCGGTGCCCACCGCCATTGACTCCGCCAGCAACTTTCACCCTCGAAGCTCCCCTCCTAGCCTGGGTGCTGGCCCATTTCTTGTCTTGGAACCCCAGACACGGGGGCTAACCTCTTGGCCCAGAGCTACCACTGCTTCCTGAGCCTTTGTATACAGACCAACCCAGTTCCTCCCAGTACTCCCCAGGAGCGCTCTGGACCTGGTATCACCCACACCTACCTTTGCTTTCCTGGGCCACTCGGCCACCAGCTTCCTGGTGCCAGTATCTTTCCTGGGTGGGTCCCTTAGCTGCTGTGCCTTAACTCCCTCAGGCTCATTCACCCTCCCAGCTCCCCTGCAGCCTGGGTACTGGCCCATTTTTGTCTTGGAACCAGACTCCTGGACTGACCTCTAGGCACAGACTCCTCACTGCTTCCAGATCCTTTGCATCCAGACCAACCCAATTCCTCCCAGTAGTCCCCAGGAGCCCTTGGGGCCTATCCCCACCCCCAACTCCCTTTTCATTCCTGCGTGGCATAGCCACCAGCTTCCTGCTCCCAGGCCAGCCCAGCTGCCAAATTCCTAAGGACAGTATTTTTCCTGGAGGGAGCCAGACTTTAGGAGAAAGCCTGAGAACATCTGAGCCTTGCCTCACCTCACTTAGACCTCTATGGGAATTCCTGAAGAGGAAAGCAATTTGGACACTCCAATATAAAATCAAAAGAAAGAACCTGAAGCCTAGACTAACCAGCTTTTCATGCCCAATGAGTAAACCACAAAGACACATAAAGTTTACAAAAATAAGCACACTAAACTCAACAAAGGAAGACTTGAGTCTCACACAAAAATCAGAACTACAAAAGAAATCCACATGTCAAAGTCGCAGGGAAAAAAATAGTAACATGAAAAACCAAAATAATATATCCCCACCAAGTACCAATAGTCCTCAGGAGGAGTACAATGAGAACCCCCCAGAGATGACACAGGACAGGGAATTCAAAAGAACAGTTATAAACATGATAAAAGAATTCAGTGAATTTAAAGAACACACAAAGAAATCACAGAACTGAAGAATGATAGGGATAAACTTCTGAATGAATTCAGGAAAGAGTTAGAAATACTAACGAATACTCAGGCTGAAATGAAGAAGGAAGTGAAACACTCAATAAGTCAATTAGAAATGACAGGAGAAAGCCTCAACAACAGGATGAATGAAATGGAAAATAGAGTATCAAGACTGGTAGATAAAGTGGACGAATTAGACCACTCAAGCAAAGATTATGAAAAATTTAAGAAAACACAAGAATGGAATATGCAGGAATTGTGTGACACCATAAAAAGACCAAACTTACGAATCATAGCCATACAGGAAGGAGAATAATCCCAAGATAATGGTATGGACAATATCTTCAAAAGGATTATAGAAGAACATTTCTCAGAATTAAAGAAAGACATGCCCATACAAATACAAGAAGCGTATAGACCACCAAATAGATAGGACCAGAAAAGAAACTCTCCATGGCATATCATAATAAAAACACTAAATGTACAGAACAAAGAGACAATACTGAAAGCTGCAAAATAAAAACAAGTCACATATAAAGGAAACCCCATAAGGATTACAGCTGACTTTTCAGTGCAAACTACGAAAGCCAGAAGAGCCTGGACCAGAGTATTCACAGTTCTAAATGATCACAGATGCCAACCCAGATTACTTTACCTAGCCAAAATGTCTATTATAGTTGAAAGGGAAAGAAAAATCTTCCATGATATGAATAGGCTGAATTTATGTCCACAAAACCAGCCCTTCAGAGAGTTCTGGAAGCAATACAAAGAGCTGAAGAAAGGAATGACTATATATATATACTATATAAGGGGTGACAGAAAGAAATTCAATGAAGGTATAACTGTGGAAATGCACAGCTATATCAAGAATGTGAACAGAAATAAACATGACAGGATTCAATACACATCTTTCATTAATAACTTTAAATATCAATGGACTGAACTCCTTAGTCAAAAGACACAGACTAGTTGAATGGATTAAGAAACAAAACCCATTTTTTTGTTGTCTGCGAGAAACTCATCTCACTTTCAAGGACAGGCACTACCTTAAGGTGAAAGGATAAAAAAAAAACAAACACCAATAGAAAGCTACTAAGAAAAAAGCAGGCATTGCAATTCAAATATCTGATAAAATAGACTTTAAACTAAAACTAATCAGAAGAGATAAAGAGGGCCACTTCATTCTGATCAAAGGAACAAAAAAAAAACAAGAAGATATTAGAATGATGAAAATATATTCACCCATCTCTGGTGCACCCAACTTCATAGAAGGAGTACAACAGGACTTTAAGATCCAGATTAATACCAACTCATTAATAGTAGGGACTTCAATACCCCATTGTCTCCCTTAGATAGGTCAACAGGACAGAGATTAACAGAGAGACATCTGAATTAAACAATACCATATATCAAATGGACCTAACAGACATCTACTGAATATTCCACCCAAGTACCAAAGAATATACTTTCTATTCAGTGCCCCATGGAACCTTTTCCAAAATCAACCATATACTGGAGCACAAAATAAACCTCAAGAAATACAAAAAGATTGAACTAATTCCATGCATTCTATCAGACCACAATGTGATAAAGCTTAAAATCAACACCAGAAGAAACCCTAGAAACCACATGAACACATGGAGATTAAACAACACACTCCTGAATGGTGAATGGGTCAAAGGAGAAATTAAGAAAGAAATAAAGGTATTCCTGGAACGAAATGAAAAGGACAATACAACACAACAAAACCTTGGGACGTGTGGAAAGCAGTCCTTAGAAGGAGGTTTAGAGCTCTAAGTGCATTCATTAAAAAAATCAGAAAGAAAAAAAATCAGAAAGAACACAAATAATTGACTTAACATTGCAACTCAAGACACTTGAAAAACAACAGCAAATGAAAACCAAACCCAGCAGACAAGAAGAAATAACAAAAGTCAGAACAGAAATTAATGAAATAGAAACAAAGAAAACAATACAAAGATTCACACTTATCTTAGTTAACCAAAAGATAGAAAGAGCAAATCCAATTCAACAAACATAAGAGACAAAAGGTGAAAAATCACAACAGACATCAAAAAGATCCAGAATATTATAAGGGAATACTTTAAAAACCAATACACTACCTAAAAGAAATGGATGGATATCTAAAGGCATGGGAACTACCAAAACTAAACCAAGAAGAGATCAACAGATTAAATAGATCCATAACACATAAGAAACCTGAAATAGCAATACAAAACGTCCTAATAAAAGTCCAGGAGCAGATGCATTTACAGCAGAATTCTTGCAGACATTTAAAAAAGATCTATATCCAATACTACTTAATTTGTTCAAAAAGATAGAAACGGAAGGGGAACACCTAATTCCTTCTATGAAGCCAGCATGGCTCTAATACCAAAGCCAGGTAAAGATATAACCAAAGAAGACAACTACAGACCCATATCCTTAATGAATACAGATGCAAAGGTTCTCAACAAAAGACTTGCAAACTGCATACAGACACACATCAAAAAGATCATCCACCATGATCAAGTTGGCTTTATCCCAGAAATGCAGGGGATAGTTCAATATTCGTAAGTCAAAAAATGTCTAAATCATATAAATGGACTAAAAGACAAGAACCACATGCTCATCTCAATAGATGCAGAGAAGGCCTTTGACAAAATTAAACATGCATTTATGTTCAAAGTCCTAGAGGGAATTGGACTGGGGTGAATATACCTCAACATAATTAAAGCCATATACAACAAAACCACTGCCAACATCATTCTAAATGGAGAAAACTTGGAAGCATTTCCATTGAAATCAGGAACCTGCCAAGGATGTCCACTATCTCCACTCCTCTTTAAGATAGTGCTTGAAACTCTTGCAAGAGTAATAAGACAAGAGAATGAAATTAAAGGAATAATAATTGGAAAAGAAGATATCAAATTATCCCTCTTTGCAGACGATATGATATTATACCTAAAAGAAGCCAAAAATTCCCGCAGAAAACCCCTGGAAATGATGAACACTTTCAGTAAAGTGGCAGATTAAAAAAATTAATCTACATAAGTTTGTAGCCTTTCTATATACAAATAACAAGCAATCAGAGAAAGAGTACTTGGAAACACTCCCTTTCACAAAAGCTACAAAAACTAAAACAAAATAAAATATTTCAGAATAAACCTAACCAAAGACATTTAAGACCTCTACAATGAAAATTTTAAATCTTTAAAGAAAAGATTGAGGAAGACATCAGAAAATGGAGGGACCTCCCATCCTCGTGGATTGGAAGAATTAATATTGTGAAAATGACCATCCTACCAAAAGCCATTTATAGATTCAATGAAATGCCAATCAAAATCCCCATGACATTCTTTACAGAATTAGAAAAAAAAAATCCTAAGATTCATATGGAAGCACAAAAACCTCAGATAGCTAAAGCAACCTTGAGCACTAGGAGCAATTCTGGGAGGGGGTGTTTACTCTACCAGATTTTAAACTGTATTGCAGAGCTACAGTCATAAAAACAACATGGTACTGGCACAAAAATAGACCTGTAGATCAATGCAGTAAAATTGAAAACCTAAACATGAGCACATGCAATTTCAGCCACCTGACATTTGACAAATGGACCAAGAAAATTCACCGAAGGAAAGAGCATCTTCAGCAAATGGTGCTGCCAAAACTGAATCTCCACCAGTAGAAGAGTGAAACTAAACCCCTATCTTTCACCTTGCATAAAAGTCAACTCCACATGGATCAAAGACCTTAATGTGATGTGTGACGCTCTGAAACTGTTAGAAGAAAACATTGGCAATACCCTACAAGATATAGGTATAGGAAAGGATTTTCAAAACCTCAGGAAACAAGGTCAAGAATCAACAAATGGAACCTCATTAAACTAAAAAGCTTCTGTACATCAAAAGAAGCAACAAAGGAAGTGAAGAGAAAACCCACAGAATGGGAGGAAATCTTCACCAGCAACAGATCTGACAGAGGTTTAACATCCAGAATATATAATGAACTCAAAAAACAATCAAGAAAGGAAGTAATGCAATTAAAAGATGGGCTAAGGAGCTGTACAGATAGTTCTCAAAAGAAAAATTAAAGATGGCTAAAAACATTTTAAAAGGTATTCAACATCATTAGTAATTAGGGAAATGCAAATTAAAGCCACTTTAAGATTTCGTCTTACCCCAGTCAGACTGGCTAAGATCAGTGTTGGAGAGGATGTGGGGAAAGGGGAACGCTCATCCACTCCTGGTGGGATTTACAAACTTGTTCAACTCCTATGGAAAGCAGTGTGGAGAACTCCTTAAATCCTACAAATGAACCTACAATTTGACCCAGTTATTCCACTCCTTGACATATACTCGAAGAACTCATCCTTTTGCAGAGACACTTGTATATCCATGTTTGTTGCTGCTCTTTTCACAATAGCTAGGAGATGGAAGCAACCTAAGAGTCCCTCAGCTGATGAGTGGATAATGAAAATGTGGTTCATTTATGTGATGGAACTTTACTCAACACTAAGGAAAGATGAAATCATGAAATTTGCAGGTAAATGGATGGAACTAGAAACTTATACTAAGTATAAGTAACACAGACTCAGAAAAACAAACGACATATGTTCTCCCTCATATGTGGATTGTAGCACCAAATCCTGATAAGTGAGTATGTATCCAGACATAACTACAGGAACCAGCATAACAAGAAGGTACCAGGGAAGTAAAGGAAAAGAAAGAATCTGAAAGAGAAGAACAGTAGGAAACAGGTGTTCATAAGGGAGATATGGATAAAAATGTGGTTATTTTATGGGGAGAGGTCAGGGAGGGTTATACAAGGAACCTAGGGGATAAAGGGAAAGAAGGAGCTCAAGAAAGGTGGGACCATAGGAGAAAGGTATTAGTAAAGGAGAAATGGGAAAAATGGGGGCACTTTAAGTGGGGAAACCATGGTGGGAGTGTTGGACAATGTGAGAGATAAATAATAGCTAGCTAGTTTAAAAAAAATAGGGAACCATATTAGTCCAACAACCTACTGACAAATTATACATAGAACTACCTCGAGGAACATAATATATGTCTAGTCAAGGTTTATCTGAGAACCTTTGGTCTTTGCCCAAGCTTTATCTACATAGTACATGATAATTAATAGTACCAGACTGGTGGAACTAACCTTCTTGGATGTTTAACAGCCATATTTGAGGCCTATACTAATTTGGTCAGATGGACTTAAGGACACTTTTTGCTCCTTGACTTCTGAGGTTCACTAAGTTCCAGGGGACTATGAGCATCTCTCAAAAAGTCCTGTAACTAAGGTAAGTCACCTGTCCTCTTGATCAAGGAGGCCGTGGAGACCCCACCAGATGGATTTGAACCAGTGTCCAGTCTACAAAGAGAGGGTCAACCCAGATGAAACATTTCCTCCATGCTTCCAAGTAAAGCCATCTACGGTCCAGCAGGACCTTTGACTTATCTTCACGTTGATGGAACTGGTGAAAGAAAGGAGCCTTTGGCTCCTCCCAAGCCCATGTGACCCCTGAGGAACAGATCCTAAAACGACCTTAAGAATAAAAATAAATTGCTAGTCCAACTGCATTTTCTTAAACACCCAAAGATTAAAGGAATCAATATAATTGTTTAAAAGTCCATGTGTAGTCAGGCATGTTGGTGCATGTCTTTAGTCCCAGCACTTGGGAGGCAGAGACAGATGGATCTCTGTGAGTTCAAGGCTAGCCTGGTCTACATAGTGAGTTCCAGGCCAGCTGGGGCTACAGGGAGACCCTGTTTCAA
>NW_008346088.1:457585-486181 GCF_000622305.1 Nannospalax galili | reverse complement strand
TATGTATAGCTAAAGGCTACATAACAAGAAACAATGCCAGATAGGAGATACCTTCTTTTGAGTTGTTGGCCAGGGTGGCCCAAGAGACTCCCAGATAGTAAGCCAGCACAGAACTGGGAAAATGAACAGCAGACCCCAATCTTATCTAAGGGAATATTGGCAACTGATTGCTGCTAGATGAGGAAGAGCTGATCTTCCCAAAACAAAGAACCGTAGATAGGCTGACTAGACTCAGTGAATGGATAAGCACTGGGAAAATAGCTGGGGACACTGACAACACAGTGGACAGTAATAGGGATGATGAATATATGGGCTCCAGCCGTGGGGAGGGGGATGGGATAGTGTCACTTGGGATGTGGGTATATAGATGAGTAAGATTGTTTGGGTTGTTCTGTATGAACTACATACAAAAAATATTAAAAATTAGTTGTATTTGGGGAAGAAGCATAAAAATTTGCTTCATGTAATTAGTAGATGTGAAAAACTTTACCATTGAAATCTACCTGATGACTTTATATCCATGTTCAGGTGACAAGGGTCTCGAAAGTAACCGTGACTAGTAATAATCAGATACATAGAGATTAGAGAAGCATGTGCAAACATCTGTTAGTTGCATTAAAAATGAGTTTTTCTGTATGAAACAGTATATTTTAAAATGAAATGGAGATCCTTTTTGAAGGTTAAAACCTCCTGTAATTTTATGTCTTGTATAACTGTATTAATTCAACTGTAAACCTAAAAATTGACGTTCAATTTTGATGGAGATGCATCTTAGCTCTGAAAATTGTTATTGAATATGTCCATGCTGTTGTGATGAAATGCTTCTTCTAATTATGTGGTTATTAAATAAATCATTTTTAAAATGAAAACAAAGACAAGAAAAATGTTTTATTTACTATTTTTATTATTTTATGTGTATGAGTGTATTGTCTGCATACATGTAAGTGCACCCATGTCATGCAACTCACAGAAGTCAGAAGAGGGTGTCGGATCCCCTGGAACTGCAGCTATGGGCAGTTGTTAGCTGCCATGTGGGTGCTGGGAATCGAATCTGGGTTCTCTGCAAGAGCAGCCAGTGCTCTCATCCACTGAGGCATCTTTCCAGCCCCTCTGCATGCCTTTTTGGATACTTTTGTTTACTTGTTGATGACCTCCCCTCTGTGCAGCATAAGGTCTGTTGGTATGGTTGTGCAAGGTGTAGAGTTTGAACTTTCATTTCTTTACTTCCCAGCTATTCTGTCATGTTATAGTGCTTTCATAGATAAAAAGAATGAATCTATGCCTAGCTGGGGACTAGAGGAAGGGATGCTTGAGAACAAGTGTGTGTGGTTGAAGTCTTACCATGAACAATTCCAAATGCAGGTGCAGAGTAGCTGTAACCACAGTGCAAGCTCCTTTTGGCTTATGGGACTGCAATCCTCCCTAAGGGTCATTTGTTTGATGAGCACTACCTGGTCGCATCTCTTTTTCTTCACAGGTTTTCAAACAGGCTTTCCCCTCTTCTATTGTTTTCCTTTTACTGGCTTTTGAAAATGATTCTTGTCTGTAAATAGAAATAATTTTGGGTTTAGCAGCTATAAGGACTTTTTAATTCTTCCAGACTACTGGAGTTCAGTTCCCAGCATCCATGCCAGGCTGCTCTCAACTGCCTGTAACTCCAGGTCCAGAAGATCTGATGCCCTCTTCTGGCCTCCACTGGCGCTTGTATACACATGTGTATGTACATTCAAAGACACAACACACATAGACATAAATAAAAAGAAAATAAATCTTTAAAATATAGAAATAATCCTGGGAAAATTGCAGTAATTTACATATTCTCTGTTCCTCTAGGTTGATTCTGTGAAGAAAGAGTTGAAAGCTGTCTTTGAAAGTCTTAATCTGGAGCAACAGAGAATAGAAAACCACCTTTCAGACTGGAGTGTGAAAGTAAGTAAGATCTAGGTAGTAATTTATTCATTTGTCAATTTTTCATTTTTATTAAATCAAATAATCATTTATTTCAGTTGCTAGAATATTCTTCAGATGAAAAAGCTAACCTGCTTAGTGAACTGCCCATAGAGTTAGAAACTTTGGAATGTCCGTATCCTGATCTGAAATCGTCAATCCTTATTGAGTTCTGTAACTTTATGGAGAAATATCAAAAGAAACTTGAAGATTTTGATCTTCAGTTAGAAGATATACACAGGTGATTAAACAAAACTCCTTGACTCATATAGATTTTGACACTGAATTTTAATTTTTGTTCATGGTCACTGTAGTTCTGATTTAGTGTTGTATAGTTATCATGTGATTTGAATATAGCCAATAATGTTTTACTAGTTTGCTGAATGGAAAGGGTGGGTTTTATTTTAATATTATTTTTTCTGTGGTGCTGGGGACCTAGCTCTGGGCTTTGCACATACCGGGTAAGTACTCTCTTCCTGAACTACACCCCATTGTCGGTTTTTTAGACAGTTTCACTGTGTAGCCCACGCCTGCTTAGAGCTCACTTTGTTGTGCAGTTCAACATCAAAAATTGTAGTTCTTCTTCCTTAGCCTCCCAAGGGCTGGAATTCTAGACTTGCATTACTATACCAAGGTGGAAAAGTTTTTGTTTGCTTTTTTTTTTTCAAAATAATTTCGTCGACATAAAGGTTTATAAGATTTTTATAACGTTAAAACATAATGAAAATACCGTTTGCTGAGAGGCTTCCTTATGGCACAGGAAAGAACCGTTTTCAAACACAAATCTTTAGTAATGACACAATTTTCTTTCAGTATATGTAACTTCTATAGTGAAAATTTACAAATAAGCATAAACAGTTGATTATAATGAAAAACATATCTGAAAAATTGTTACTTTTAATCAACTGAGCTGTTGTCCTATAGTGAATAGAAAGTATATTTTCTAAATTTTTAAAAACTTTCTTGTATATGGTAAATTTCTTTAAAAAATAGACTTTTGGTGTCTTGTGAGAATGGCAATTCTCTTTTGAGTGGTGACTGCAATGTTCAGAGGCTTAAATTCCATCTTGGCAGTGGTCATCCTCTGGTGTCTTCTGTTATTGTTCACATAAGGGACAAAAGCAGATTTGCCACCTGGCCTGCCTTAGGAGTGTCAGTATATGAAGTTCCTACAGGGCATTTTATAGGGAAATGCTTCTGGTTCTATGATTCTGACCTCAAAATTTCCAAAGAACTTATATTTAGAAAGAAAAACAAACAACTGAAGGGAGACACTTAGCAAGTAAAAAATAAGAAGTTCTTATTTCTGAAATCAAAACTCGTGGATCTAACCATGATTGTATCAGCACACAGAGCCCATCGCCCATCCTGGGTGAACACAAGGCCTTTCCTTGCCTTGGCTTCCTTCTCACACTTCTGTGGGATGTTCCTCTGTTCCTCCCTGTCAGACATCTTTTGGTCTCCTGAGATATCCTTCTTCCCTACCTCTTTCCTTGCTTTTTTCCTTCCCATCTTGCACTGAAAGTGAGAAATAAATTAATATGATATCATGTACACTTCTGATTGATACTAATTACCCTTTAATTGGAACTCAGCCACAGTAAAGCATTAGTCACTGCACTTAGTTTGCCTGTCTAATTGCAAAATGAATATTCTTTCCCTCTTCTTATCCCCTAAACTTGTTAAAGATGTTTTAGAACTCATCAAACAAGAGAAAAGAGTTTTGTTTAGGGGGCATTATTAGTCAGGCTGATTTATCATGTCCATGATGGAGGTAACTCGAATTTTGTTTCTTTAAAGCAAGTTGAACTCTGACCTTTTCTCCAGATGATGATGTTCCCTTGAAAAAGCTGATTAGGTTGTGGTGTCTCTAGGTTAGCCAATTCAAATATGGAGGAGCTTGTTTTAGTAGCTGGCCTTAGCTTCTGTCTAGTAAGAGCTCTCAACTCCAGCCCACTTTTCTGCCTTTTAAAAAATCTGAACTCAGGCCAGAGAGATGGATCAGTGGTTAAGACCACCAATGCTCTTGCAGAGGACCCAGGTTCGATTTCCAGCACCCACATGGTGACTAACAACTGTCTGAAACTCCAGTTTCAGGATCCAACACCCTCTTCTGGACTCTGCAGGCATTGCACAACACAGGTGCACTTATATACATGGAGGCAATACACTTATATGCATAAAATAAAAATAAAATTTAAAAAATCTGAGCTCAGTTTCTGCTCATCTTTCATCTAAGCTTGTGCCACTTAGAAAAGTTGGATTTGCAGATACACTGAAACTACTGAACATTACCTAGGGAATTAGGTACACATGCTAAGATTTCTATAGGGGAATGAAACTGTGAGGGTAAAGTGGGAAGGTTTGGTGGAGCCCTTTGGTCACTGTGGGCTGTAAAGAAACAAGTAGGATTAGAATAGGCAGCAAGTGGGTTAGAAGGGCATTCTGTGGTTGGAGATTAAGTGACAGGACCACAGACTCCCTCAGGGCAAAGTAACTTCTCAGTGGGTGAGTTGAGCTGAAAATGACAATAGCAAAAAGTGGCAAGGTCTGTTATGGAAGCAAGAGGACTCTACTATGGAGGAACAGAAAGCTCATAAATTCTAGTTTAACAGGCAGCAGGTAATTACCCAGAATGCATTTTATATCATTGATGATGTGTTTTACTTGATGAATATTTATTGAATAATTCTTAATGTGCCGTCTTCTCTTGGAAGGAGGTTCAGCAGACTAGAATATTAGTCTAGAATATGGCCTTGCCTCTGAGAAGGCTTTATATGGGGGAAAATATGTACTTCCCTACTCTGAACAAATACGACATACCTGCAAATGGTAATTGAAGAAATATGGACATGCCGGCAGTGAACAATGAGCATCAGTAAAGTCAAATGAGGTTTTAGAAATAGCTTCTTTGGAGAGGAAGGATATTTTGAATATAGAGGTAGTGTACAGCAATGTTCTGGTGAGTCGCAAGACATCTAAATATACACTTCTAATTAGCACAATTACATATTCAATTATACTAATTGTCAGGATCTTGCTTCACTTTAATATGACCAGTTCCCTTTTTTGTTCTAGCTGTTAGGTTCTGTGAGAATTCTCATGGATATTGTATGTACACATCTGTGGGAGAGAGGGTGTGCATATTTTAGTCCACATTATCATCTCAAGCCAATGTAACTGGATTTTTAGATCTTTCCCTTATTTGAAACAGTTATTACCCAAATACCATAGCTTATTTTAGGACCATGATCCCTATTTATTCTTCATTTTCAAACATTGTTTTTAACATTTCTATAAAACAGCATGGTGGAACCTATTCAGTCAGAGAATCCCCTGCATTTCAGTGGTTCCCTTATCTCAGGACTATATTACAGAAATGTGCTTAAATGTGCACTCACTGGCTTGTTTTTATAGTTGTTCACTCCAGCAGAGAAAGAATGAGTAAAAACCTTAAAAGGATGAATTTTATAGCTTATGCCCACATAATGTATTCTACAGATGAAAAAAGTATGAAAATTGATATTTACTCACTAAGACAATATCCAAGGGTTAGGATGAGTATAGAATTAAGTGAACAGGACAATGTGTAAAATATTTTGCATAAAATGGGGAGCAGTAAACACTCATATGCTTACACACACAGACACACACACACTTTTATGTGTCTGTCTATTTGTCTGAAGTAATATACAAAAATTGATAGCATTCATTCCCATGGAAAGGGAGGCTAGGTGCTGGGAGATGGGTGTGAGGGAGAATTTTTATATTCTCCTTTCACCATACTTTATGGCTTTTGGACTATATGACTGTATTTTCTATTATAAAACAAATATTTTTTTGTTTGTTTATTGTGTTTTGAGATATGAACTTGTTATATCAGCCAGGCTCGCCTTCAACTCACAATGTTTCTGCCTCCCTTCCTTGAATAAAAAGTGTCCTCCATAGGCTCATGTATTTGAACACTTGGTCCCCATTTGGTGGTACTGTTTGGGAAGGTTATGGCACCTTTAGGAGATGTAGTCTTGCTAGAGGACATGAGTCATTGGAGGTGGGATTTGAGAATTTATAGCCTTGCCCCACTTCTGGGTTGCTGTCTCAGTTTCTTGTGTAATGAAATGTGATCAACCAGCTTCCTGCTGAGGCCACCAGCTGCCACACCTCCCCCATTATTGACATTCCCTTGGAACCACAAACCAAAACACACTCTCTTCTATAAGTTGGTTTAGGTCATGGTGTTTTACCACAGCAACAAAAAACAACTAATACAGAAGTTGGTACCAGGAATGGGGGTGTTGCTCTGAAGTATTTGGCTGTGTTGTTTTGTTTTGTGGAAGACTTTGAAACTTGGACTGAAAGGTGGTTGAGTGCTGTAAACAGAGCTTAATGCACCACTCTAGAAGGAACCTGAAAAATAGCCATGCTGAGAGTAATGCAGCTGGCTTAGGAACTAGTTTATGAGGCTTCAGAGAGGAAGAAGGTCTATATTACCAACTCTGCTAGAGGCCATTTATGTAACATTTTGGCAAAGAATCTGGCTGTTTTCTGTCCATGTCCTGAGAACTTACTTGAGGTGGAATTAAATAATAGACTGATTTCTTTGGCAAAAGAAATTTCAAGACAGCATAACATTGAATCTTTGGAATACTTATTATTGATAACTCTTATGCAGGTATACAATGAAAAAGAGAAAGTGGAACATAGAGAAATACAAAATGCACAGACTGGAGAGAAAAAGAGCACTAGGAATCTTAATATTAAAGGCAAGGAATGTGCTGGAAAAGTGACCGTAATTGTTAAAGATATTAGCACATTAAGGAGAGGCTTCCTGCTCTGTACTGGGACAACTGGAAAAATGCCCTCAGGGAAAGATGCCACCCAGATAAGTTTCCAACTTGTGAAAGAGAGCCTAAAGAGTTTTCCAATTCTAGATAGCAGCCATAGGCAAAAGCTGTTCCTGGTGTGTTTCACAGGGTAAGGGTCCATCCCAAGCTGGAAGTCAAACTTGGTAGTGCTGTCCATGTGGTACTAGCTTTGAAGACATGAAAAATGCAAGAGTGAGGAGGTCGTGGATGTTTCCTCCATGGTTTCAGAGAGCCACTGAGGCCAGGCAGTGAGTGTCAGATGAGTCCCTGTGAGGTTATGAAGCTGTGAAAAATGAAGCGTGGATTGCACTGGAGACTCTCAAGAGGTTGGAGATGCCAGAACTGTAAGACATCTGCCATAGGAGAACAGCATATGGGGAGTGGAACCAACCCAAGTAAGAGATGTATGATGCCAGCAGCAAAGCTGGAAAAGTAGAGCCATCTAAGCCCTATGAAATGAAAGTTCCAGATGTCAGACAAAGGGCTGCAGGATCTAGTCTTTGCCCTGCTAGGTATCAGTCTTGCTGTGCTGCAGTATTTCCTCACTGTGACCCCATCCCTCCCTTCTGAAATGGAAATGTATATTCTGTGCCACTGTATGCTGGAAGTATGTAATTTATTTTTTATTTTATGAAGGGTCACAATTAAGAGATTGCCTTGAGTCTCATGAGACTTTGGACTTTTGAATATCTTGAGACTCTTAAAGACTATAGGAACTTTTGGCATTGGACTAAATGTATTCTGAATCATGAGATTGTCGTGAGTCTATGGGGACCATGGAGTAGAATGCGATGGGTTGAATAAAAAAATGTCCCCCATAGGCTAGCATATTGAACACTTGGTCCCCAGTTAGTGGTGCTTTTGTGTGTGTGGGTGAAGCCTTTGTGAAGGAGGTAATTCATAGAGGGGTGGGATTTGGGAGTTTATAGCCTCACCGTACTTCTGGTTCACTCTTTTAGTTTTTCGCGTGATGACATGTGGACAGCCAGCTTCCTGCATCGGCCACCTGCTGCCTTGCCCCCTCCGCCATTATGGACTACCCCATTTGAACCATAAACCAATATAAACTCTTTCTTCTATAAGTTGCTTTTGATCATGGAGTTGTATTACAGCAAGATAAAGTAACTAATATACTTCCTGAGTGCTAGAATTACAGGTGTCCACCTTTACACCTGGCTGAAAGAAATAATTTTTAGGAAAAAAATCATAAAGGTAAAAATTAAGCACCAAACAGAAAAATATTGGCAACAAAACAGACAAAAGATATTAACATTCTTAATATGTAAAAATACTTTGCAAATTAATTGAATAATAAGCAGTCAAAGTGGAAAACAAGCAAAGGATATGAAGAAGTAAATTATTTCTATTCCAGAAAATAGTTATTGAGCATCTACTGGCCAACAAGAATAACTACTCGTTATCAAGTTGGAGACACCTGGAGTGGAGATATAATTCATAAGGGAATTATACACAGTAGTGTGTTAGAAGGTAATGAATGCTGCGAAGTCATGGATTGGAATGAGAAGGAAGATGTGGAGGTTTAGAAGGCAGATTGCTAGTTTGAAATAGAAACTTGGGGATAGGTCTTAGTGAGAGAGTGACACTGAAGTAAAATAATGAAATGGGTTGAGAGAACTAGTCCTGTAGACATTTACCATAAAAGCATTGCAGCCAGTCACTGTGGTGGGAGTGTGCCTGGCAACAGCAATGTGGCAGGAACCCAGTGACAGATTAGGAGAGTAACAGGCTAAGTCTAATGAGGTAAGAGTGAGGGATGAGATGTTTATTATGTGTGTGTGCATGTTGCTGGGAATTGAAGGCCTCATGCGTGATCAGCCAGTTATCTACCACTGAGCCCCAGCCCCAGCCCAAGAAGTAGGATATTTAGAGCCTTCAGATGTTTCCATAACCTCATCTTTTACTCTGAGTGCCATGGAAGCTCTTAGTGTTGAGCAGAATTAGGGATGAGAAGACTTAGTTTGTAGGATCACTGTGCAGTTACTATATTTAATATAGAGGGTGGGGAGAGGAAGCACAAGAAAAGATTGGACCTATAGAAAGTTGTTGGATTAATGCAGATGAGATGATGGTAGCATGGATCAGGGAGTGGAAACTGTGGGAAATTTGGCTCTTGGATATCATTTGAGGCAGAGTCAAGGCATCTGCTGGTAGATTTCAAGAGGCATATAAGAAAAAGCAACACAGGAGTTGTCCACCGAAGTTAACTTGTTTGGGCTGAGCCTAGGAGGATGGGGGTGGGAAGACAGTAAGGGAAGCAGCTTTGTCTCAGGGAGGATCAAGTGTCCAAGTTTAGACATTCTTAATTTGAGGCATTCAAGCAGAGATTTGGGGTAGGATTTGTGGGTTCAGAGCCCAGGTAGGAAAACTGGCTGGAGTCACACACTGAATTGTCAGCATGAGACTAGATGTGGTTACCAAAGTAGTGACTCAAGAAAAACAAAATATCAAAGACTGGTCCCTGGCCTTGCCAGCAGGACAGTGTCAGGGAGAAGAAGGATAAGCAACAAAAGATATCTAGAAAAGGTCTTTTAGATTGGAAGAAAGCTGAGAAAGAGAGAGAGAGGGTGAGTGAGCGACAGAGAGAGCCCTATGAAGGCAGATGAAGAGGAATGCATGTAGTATCAGCAGAAGAGGGGGTGACCCATTGAAAAAATGCTGTCCATGTTTGACAAAACATGTCAAGCAATGACTTAGTTGTTGGTCTCTAAAAGCAGGTTGGTGTCCATTTTCATTGAAGAAGAAGAAGAAAATGGCTGATTGGAGTGGATTTGAGTGAATGGGAGGAGGATTGAAGATAACGAGGGGGACAGCTTGAGAAGCTTTTCTGCAAAGAGGAGAACAGGGTCAGATATCTTGCTGTTGTGTTTTTTCTCCCTCCTCTTTATTTTGTTTAAAATGGGAGAAATAGCAGTATGTTTGTTGCAGAGAGAGAGAGAGAGAGAGAGAGAGAGAGAGAGAGAGAGAGAGAGAGAGAGAGAGAGAGAGAGAGAGAGAGAGAGAGAGATATCCTGGGGCTGTGAGGAGGGTTGGGATCAGCACAGGTGATCCATGTACCACAGTAACGGGTGGCAGGGCATGTGATGTAGATGCTAGGTGATGATAGTGACCTAGAATTTCTGAGTTGTAATTTTAAACAAAAAATGACTAAGAAACTTATGAACATCTTTACTTACCAAAATAATGGGAAATAAAACAAAACTCAAATTTTTACCTTGTAAGAATGATCAAACATGCAATAATTTTACCCAGGGTTAAAAATAGTATGGGGGAGGGGCTGGAGAGATGGCTCAGTGGTTAAGAGCACTGATTGCTCTTGCATAGGACCCAGCACCCACATGGCAGCTAACAATCATCCATAACTCCAGCTCCAGGGAATCCAACACCTTCTTCAGACCTCTGTGGGCAATGTACAGCATGGGTACACTTACACACATGCAATCAATACACTCATACACATAAAATAAAAATAATAAAATATTAAAATTATATGAGGGGGAATGGGCATGATGAAATAGGGGTTACCTTTCAGGGTTCTTAGTCTCATTCATTGAAGAGTTTAAGAATGGGCTGGAACAGAAGCTTTAGGACATTTTATTTGAATTTAAGTAAAAATCCTCAGGGCAAGCAAGCCTTAAATCTCAGCAGCAGCCTTGAGGAGGAGAATGGAGAGGAGAGAGAAAAAAACCTTGAAGCCATATGGATTTGGAGCTGGCATGGAGGCACCTCAGAAACATGGTGGACTGGCAGCCACACAGTAGGGAGGGAAAGGTAACTTCAGAGAAAAAAGTAAAGAAGCCTGAAACATTTGGGCAGCCAAAGTGTTAGAGAAAGCAGGACTAACAAAGCGATATGAAGAGGAGCAGAGATTACATCTTTTTCTGAAGAATTCAGAAAAATGGGCAGATTTATGCAGAGCCACATGTCTGTGGCCCAGCCCAGAGGCAGTGCACTAAGGATTGGGGATTCTGGGCAGGAAAAGTTCACCACCTCAGCACCACACTAAGTATCTGGCCTAGCACATTAACACTTAAGGTGAACCCGCCTTCCTAGGGGTAGCCCTGTAACCGGGTGTTTGATCTAGTAAATTTGGTAAGTTGGGTCTTCATCTAGGTCAGAGGTTTTTATTCTCTTGATCAGTTTTATCTTATGGGGCTCTTTTGCTACTGTAACAATATTTATATGTGATTGGCATCTAATATTTGTCAAAGGCATGTAATATTTTTTAAAGGTTTCTGTAGCATCAAAAATCATTATATTGGGCCAGAGAGATAGCTCATTCAGTAAAGTGACTGCCATCCAAGCATGAGGACCTGAGTTTAGATCCCCAGCACACATGTAAAAAGGCAGGTGTGGTGGTATGCCTGAAATCCTAGCACTGGGGAAGTGGAGGCAGGAGGATCCCTGGAACTTATTGGTCAGCCAGTCTTGAACAACTGGTAAGCTCCAGGTTCAGAGAGACACTGTCTCAAAATACAAGGTGAAGAGTGATAGATACCCAGCATCAAATTTTGGCTTCCATATGTTCACAGTGTACATATACATGTACACACATACACATAATCTTTATAGTGCAAGAAAATAGTTGTCTCTTTAGAAATAATATTTAAGGAAAAAATCATTTAAGTAAAATAAATATTCAACTTCAAGGATATTCAGTATTAATTTGGGGGAAGGTTACGATAGGGTCTTGCTATATAGCTCTGGCTAGCCTGGAACTTGCTATGTAGACCAGGCTGCCCTCAAACTCATAGAGATCTGCTTGCTTCTGCCTCCTGAATGCTGAAATTAAAGGTGTGTGACACCACACTTGGCTCAATATTTGCTTTTCTGCCCTTATGTGTAGAAAAATCTTCAGACTACCTAAATAGCCAACAATTAAACATCAGTTACATTAAGTACACTGTGTCCATACAGCAGAACCTTACATTATTTCTAATCTGCAGGAATCTTTAATGACACAAATAGCTGTAATATGTAAAAAATGTTATGTAAGTAAAAAGCAGGCCACAAAATAGCTTATGTAATACAAATTCTCTTAGTCTCTCTTAAAGTATTACATATGCATCTGTATAACCACAGAAAAAAGACAAGAAACTCAGCCACCCAAATAAACAACTTCAGTCATTCTCCAGTGGTGAAATTATAAGCATTTTGACATATTTGTACTTTTCGCTTTATAAGACAAGCCCCAGGTTTTAAAAATTCTATGCTAAAGACTGAAGAGCAGATTGTTAATATTTAATAAGTTCCTATTACATGACATGACAGGTAGACACAACTTTAATCCTCAATTTCTTTCATTTTAAAAGTTGTGTTTTGGGACTGGAGAGATGGTTCAGCAGTTCAGAGCAAGGGCTGCTCTTGCAGAAGACCTGGGTTTGGTTCCCAGTACACACAAGGCAGCTAACAATCATCTATAACTCCAGTTCCTGAGGATCTGATGCCCCTCCTCACCACCTCAGGCATTGCATGAAATGGGTGCACTTACATACATGTAGGCAATACACTAATTAAAAAAAATTCTCTTTTGTCAGGTGGGGTGCACATCTGTAATCTTGGCACTTGGGAAGCAGAGGCAGGAGGGTTGTGAATTTGAGTCAAGCTTGGACAACATAGCCAGACCCTGTCTCTAACTAAGAAACAGTGAAGAAGCCCACTTTACAGATGCAGAAACTGCAGCTTGAAGGAAGAACAAGTTACTGTTTCTGAATCCTTATTAATTCAATGGATCAGGTCTTTCCTACCCGTCTAAATAAGAAAGTTATTTACACATGGGAGGAAGCTGGTCAACCAGATTGAGTTCTAGATCAGTGCTGTTTAATGGAAATATGTGAGCCACAGATCTGAGTCACATGTACTTTAAAATTTTTAACTAGTTAAAAAAGATGTGTTAAAAAAGATGAAATTTATTCTCAAATACATTTTAACTTAGTGTTTCCAAAATATTATTATAACATGCAATCAAAATCTGGAATTTATTGAGATACTCTATACTCTTTTTCTATAAAAAGCCTTTTAAACCTGTACATCTTATACCTATTGAAATCTTAACTTGGCCATGTCAAGCCACGTGTGGCTGTTGGCTAGCATATTGGATAGCACAATTTTCAAGGAGGTGCTAATTTACTAAAACACACTTAAAAACAGTTTGACTACAATTGAGTCTGTCCTTCATTTATCATACTGCAAAGCTATTCAGATTCTGCTTGGCTGTATGTCATTAGTAACACAAAGGCGAGCTTAATTGCTTGTTTTAGACTCAGATGAGATTGTGGCTTTAATTTCCTAACATTTGGATGAATTAATCATATAGATGAGACGTAAATGTGTGATGCTCCATTTAGCTGTGTCAGATCTGAAGTCAATACGGAGAAGATACAACGTGATAACAAGTAATTTATTCTTTATTGTTGATAGGTATGTTAAATTTTATACTGTTGGCTCATAATTAATATTCTGAGATCCAAATCTGAATGCTACTTAAAGTCCACATTAGTTTAACGATTTAACCCCCCAACCCATTGCTAATGCTGTAGTTTCATGTATTTCAACTAAGTTACTTCAGTTTACCCTTTTTGTTGATAGCATTTAAGATAGCTATTTAGCATAATGTGAACATTTGTTTATTTATTTTCCCTTAATATAGAAATTATTATATTTATTACAGAAAAATAAAAAAAAGAGATGAGACAACAGAAGAAACTAAGTTAATGTAAATCCTTAGCACCCAGAGGTATAGTAAAATGTATATTTTATGAAAATAAAAAACACCATATGCATATCTACTGTTTCTCTAATTTGAATCATACCTCATCCTATTATTTTATTCAATTAATGTTTGCTGATTCTATGTTGATTTTTTTTGTTTTCAGTTTTTGGGTTTTTATTTTTTGACAGGGTCTTCCTAGTCCCAGACCACCTAGAAGTCACTATGTGGACCAGGCTGGCCTCAATCTTGCAGAGATCCACCTGCCTCTGTGTCCTAAGGGCTGGGATTAAGGGTACATGCCACCACACAGCTGATTCTGTTTTAAATCATCCATAAATATTCTTTTACATTCTATATTTCATTATATGCATAATTTTATGTGTGGTTATATCATATAAATTCTTCCATTTCCTATTTTTGAGCAATTATCTAGTCCACATTTTGATATATGAAATGAACAAATTCATCACTGTAATTTGAGTAACTGTATGATTATTCTCTTTAGATAAGTTCTAGAGTCAAAGGGCATTGCGAGTATTCTTAAATTTCCTTCCAGAAATGCAAAACTAAATTGTGTTTTCTTTTTCTTCTTTCTCCTTAAAATATTTTTTGTTTTGTTTTGTTTTCTTGAAGTACTGGGGACCAAACCCAGGCTTTTGTGCATGCTAGGCAAGTGTTCTTCCATTAAGTCACATCCCTGGCCTAAAATTAAAAAAAAAAAAAAATGAGACAAGATCTCATGTTGTCCAGGCTGGCCTCAAACTCAAACTCACTATGCAGCTGCAGAGGAGCTTGAATTCTTGATCCTCCTGCTTCCACCGCCAAAGTGCTAGACTTTTAGTCATGTACCACTATGCTGAGCATGGGCTGTGGCTACATCGGTGGGCGCTAAATGAAAGTATGGCATCCTTTGGTTTATTGTCTAAATTTAGTGACTGAAGCCTTGGATGTTACTGTCATGAGGGAACATCACCAGGGTTTTCTTCATGGTCCCTTTCTTTTCCCTATTTACCAAAACAGTATAGCTCTATTAACATCCTTACATAAAAAAGAAAAACACACACATTTCCCAGGCATTGAAGTAAACCATATACTCTATTGCTAATAAAGATGAATTAGGAAAAACCAGCATTAGAAAACAATACTCAAGAAAGTGTGTGACCCCATAAAAGTTGTTAAAAGTATTTAAAATAAACAGATGCTTATACATGTAACTGTTGCCTGATGAATGCAAGAGAGAGGAAAGAGGGAAAAAGCATAACAGCTGACACATGCTCATGTGATGAGGGTGCAAGTTAAAGCATTGGAGCCTTAATTACTAGGTGGCATTTCATCCTGAAAAATGCTCTCAGAGATGTTGGAGAGGTTCAGTGCCTGAGCATGCCCAGTCTCCAGTTCTGCATTTTGGCCTGGGTTGGTTGTTTGCCAAGAGTGATTAATAAAGTGCAAAGTTCTCAGAAAGCAGCATGATTCTTTGATCTTTGAGGGTTTGCTTAGACCTCTTGGTTAGATGAAGCAGTAAATTGGCATTCATGCCACTGTGCCTCCAGTTTTCCTTACTGCACTCCAAGGGGATATTCCAATTCGATGCTGGAATTTATATTTGTTGAGGGATGGGTTGTAGTAGCAGTTGTAGGCAATTTTCTTTTTTCACATAGCTGAAGTTGCTTTGTTTTAAAAAAAAAACTTTTTGAACAATTATTTTATGCCTTGATATTCTCTCCTATCGGAAACTACATTTAGAAGTTATTCAACCTGCTTTGGGTTTGTGGGATCAAAATATATTTAAAGTTCTTTTGACTATGACAAGGGAAAAACATGGGTCTTAGTTGGTTTTTTTGTTTGTTTATTTTTGTTGTTGTTGGACATAGGGTTTTCCAGTAGCTCCAGATGGCCTGGAACTTGGTATGTAGGTCAGGCTGATCTGAATCTCACAGGGATCCACCTGCAACTACCTCCCAAGTGCTGGAATTAAGGGTGTGTACCACCTTAGCTATTTTTAGATTTACTTTATTATTATTATTAATTATTTTATTTGTGTGTGTGTTTGCACACTTGCATGCAAGTATTCCATACAGGTCATAAGAAGGAGTTGGATCTGCCAGAGCTGGAGTTATAGGAGATTGTGAGCTGGCTGACCTGAGTACTAATTTTGAGTTTTCTGGAAGAGCAGCAAGCACTCTTAACCACTGTGTTATCTTTCCAGTCTCAGGGTCTAAGTTTTGTGAGATATCCCATAAAGTTGTCTTGGAGTTTATTTTTGTTTAATTTTACTCACTTGCGTATTACATATTTTTGAAATTTAAAAATAACGGAATTTGAGGATGGAGAGATGGCTCAGTGGTTAAGAGCATTGGCTCTTAAGATGACCTGGGTTCTGTTCCCAGAAATGACATTGTGGCTAACAACCATCTGTAACTCCAGTTCCAGGGGATCCAAAGCCTTCTTCTGACCTCCTTGGGCACTGCACAACACAGGTGTACTTACATACATGCAGACAGTACATTCATGCACAGAAAATAAAAATGATAAAATATTTTTAAAAATAAGAGAATTTGTTATAAATATCCAGGTCAATAGCTTTTTAAAAATACTTTTTTAATGCTGAGCATGGTGGTGCACACCTTTAATCACAGCACTCAGGAGGCAGAGGCAGGTGAATCTCTGTGAGTTTGAGGCCAACCTGGTCTCCATAGTGAATCCAGGACAGCTGGAGCTACAGGGAGACCATGTCTCAAAAAGACCAAAAAGAAACAATTTTTATTAATATGTATTATATGTGGGTTTGTGCACATAAGTGCAGGTGCCTGCAGAAGATGGAAGAGGGCTTGGATCTCCTGAGCCTGGAGTTACAGGAGGTTGGGAACTGCTTGATGTAGATGCTGGGAACTGAACATGGGTGCTCTAGAAGAGCAATAAATGTTCCTAACAATGGACCCACCTCTCTAGCCCCTCAATAGTCTTTATTGTTAACACTATTGCAGTTTATACCTATTTTTTAAAAAATACAGCTTCATTTTAATTGACATATAGAAATTGTACATATTTATAGTGCAAAGTATTTATATGTATATAATGTCTAATTATCATATCAGAGCAATATGTTTTATTCCATATCTTGGCTGTTGTGAACAGTGCTTCAATAAGCAGGGAATTGCAGATATGTCTGATATGCTGATTTCAATTATTTTGGATATTATCTATCATCTATCTATCTATCTATCTATCTATCTATCTATCTATCTATCATCTATCGATCTATCTCTCTATCGATCATCTCTGTGTGTATGTACGTAATGTTTAACAATGCAGACAGTTTCTGTTTTTACTACACTATTGCAACACTTTAAGGAACTTTTTCTTATCTCTATCATCTATCTATCTATCTATCTATCTATCTATCTATCTATCTATCTATCTATCATCTATCATCTATCTATCATCTATCATCTGTCATCATCTAATCTTCTCCATCATCATCATCATCTATCTATCCATCCATCCATCTCCCTTGTAGTCGGACTACTGGTTCTTATGGCAGTTGTGTTTCTTGTGTTTTTGGAACTCTATACTATCCTATAGTACCTGCAGTAATTCACACTCCCATCAACAGTGTATGACTTTATTCTTTCCATTTCAACAGAATTATTAACTTTTTTGTGGTATTTTTTTTTGTCTTTTTGAGACAGGGTCTCCCTGTAGCCCCAGCTGTCCTGGAACTCAGTATGTAGACCAGGCTGGCCTTGAACTCACAGAGATCCACCTGCCTCTGCCTCCCAAGTGCTGGGATTAAAGGTGTGGCCATGCCTGGCTAGCTTTTTTGTGTTTTTAATGATAGCCATTCCAACAGGAGTAGGTGTCTAATTCTGGTTTAATTTACAGTTCCTTGATGATTAGTTATATTGAGCATTTTATTGCATATGGTTTTTGTCTATTTGCATATTTCTTTTGAGAAATGTCTGTTCAGGCCATTTGCCCATTTTAGGTTGATTAGTTGTTACTGTTGTTTGCTGTTACATTGAATTCTAGAAACTGATCTCTTATCAGAAGGATAGTTTTCAAATATTTTTCACAATTTATCAGCTTGTCTTCACTCTGTTGATTGTGTGCGTGTGTGTGTGTGTGTGTGTGTGTGTGTGTGTGTGTGTATAATTTACTGCTAGGCATTTTTTAAAGCTACTTTGAATGGGATTGATTTCTTGATTTGTTAGTTAGACTAGGGAGATGGCCGAGAAATTAAATGCCTGTTTCATAAGGAAGAGGACCACAGTCAGTTCCTCAAACTCCATGTAAATGCAGAGCAGGCATGGACTTGCCTCTAATTCTAGCCTCAGAAGGCAGAATCAGGGAATGCCTAGAACAAGCTTTGAAGCCAGAGTAGCAGTATCACTGAGCTTTGGATTGATTGAGACTGCTTCAGAGAACATGGAAGAGCAATTGGGTTGATTCCCAGTGTCAACTCTGGCCTCCACACACACATGAGCCCTACCCCCTGTGAGCATTCATGCACACATGCACACCACACACATACATGAAAAGAAGAAAAAAGAAATTTTGTTACTATGTAAAAAGCTACTGATTTATTTATGTTGATTTTATATCCTGAATGCTTAAAATTCACTTATTAATTCTAACAGTTCTTTCTGTGCAGTAATCAGGTTTTTCTCTATAAAAATCGTAACACACGCAAACAGATCTAACCGTTCCTTGTTCCATGTACATGTTCTTTACTTTTGCTTTTACCTTAATTTTCTGGCTAAAACATTCAATACAGTAGAAAGAGATGAAAGTGGACACCTTGTTTTTGATTTTAGAGGAAATGATTTCAGCTTTTCCCTGTTTAAGTATAATGTGGGCTGTGTATCACTTATAGCCATCTTGATGCATGTTCCTCCTCTCCCTACGTTTATGGGCAAACTATGAAGGGATATTGAATTTTACTGAGTGATTTTCTGCATCTTTGGAAATGATCATATAGCTTTTAGCCTTCATTCTGTTGATGTGATGTGTTGCTTTATTGATTTATAGATGTTGAACCTCACCTGTATTTCTGAGATCAGTCAAACTTAGTCACGTTGTTGGACCCAGTTTGCTAGTTTTTTGTTGGGAATTTTTACATGTAGAATATTGGCCTACAGCTTCTTTTTTCGTTATGTTATTTTTTAATCTTGGTGTCAGGATAATGCTGGCTTTGTTGAATGAGTTTAGAGGGGTTCCTTCTCTTTCAGTACTTTAAAATAGATTGAGAAGACTTGGCATTAATTCTTAAATAAAATTTGACAGCGAAGGGAACTGTAAGGTACTGGGCTTTTCTTTGTTGGGAACTTTGATTTTGTTTCTAATTCAGTCTTGATAATAATCTGTTCAGGTTTACTAAGTCCTCATGGTTCAGTTTTGGATAATATATTTTTTTTTCTCCAGAATTTATCTATTTCAATTTCTCCTGGGTTTTCCAATTTATTTTTACATAGTCTTTTTTTAAATGTATTTTTAAAATTATTTAAGAACCACATGATTAGAAGAAGCATTTCATTACAGCTTTAACATATTCAATAACAATTTCCAGAGCAAAGATGCAGCTCTTACAAAAGTGGCTGTAAATTTTTAGGTTCACAGTTGAATTAATATAGTTATACAATATTGAACTCATTTTAAAATACACTGTTTCATTCAGAAAATCTCATTTTTAATGCTATTAGCACTTAAATGTTTGCACATGCATCTCTGATTTCTGTATCTGATTATTACCAGTCACAGCTGGTTACACTTGGAACCTTGGCACCTGAGTATGGATACAAAGTCATCAAGTAGATTTCAGTGGTAATGTTTTTCACCTCTACTAATTAACATGAAGCAAATTTTTATGCTTCTTCCTCAAATATAACTCATTTTTTTTTAATTTGTAGATTTTTGTGTGTGTATATCATACAGAAAATCCCAAACAATTGTATTCATCTATATACCCACTTCCCAAATGGCACCCTCCAATAGTCCCCCCCGCCAACACTGGAACCCACATACCCGTTCACCCCTGTTACTGTCCACTGTGCCATCAGTGCCCCCCAGCCATTCCCCAGTGCTTATCCATCTGCTGAATCTAGTCAGCCTATCTAGAGTTCCTTGTTTTTTGAAGATCAGCTCTTCCTCATCTAGCAGCAAGCAGTTTCCAATATTCCTTTAGATAAGATTGGGGTCTGCTGTTTGTTTTCACAGGTCTGTGCTGGGTTACTGTCTTGGAGTCTCTTGGGCCACCCTGGCCAACAACTCAAAGGAAGGTATCTCCTGTCTGGCTGTGTTTCTTGTTATGTAGCCTTTAGCTATACGCATGGACTCTTAAAAAATTATATTGACCCCTTTAATCTTTGGTTATACTCTCCTTTTGGGTGTTTAAGACCATACAGTTGGCCCAGATAAACCGATTTATTTTTAATCTTAGGGCCGTTTGAGGATCTGTTCCTCAGGAGTCACATGGGCTTGGGAGGAGCCCCTGGCACCTTTCTTTTACCAGTTCCATCTATGTGAAGATAAGTCAAAGTCCTGCTCGACCATGGCTGGCTTCGCTTGGAAGCATGGAGGAAATGTTTCCTCTGTGTTGACCCTCCTCTGTGTAGACTGGACACTGGTTCAAGTCCGTTTGATGGGATCTCCATGGCCTCCTTGATCAAGATGACAGGTGACTCACTGCAATTACAGGCCATTTTGAGAGATGCTCATAGTCTCCTGGAACTTAGTTGACCTAGGAAGGCAAGGAACAAAAACTGTCTCCTTTATGTCCCTCTGACCAAATTAGTATAGGCCTCAAAGTATGGTTATTAAACATCCAAGAAGGTTAGTTCCACCAGTCTGGTACTTTTAATTACCATGTGCCACGTAGATAAAGCTTGGGCAAAAACCAAATGTTCTCAGATAAACCTTGCTAAATATATATTATATTCTTTGAGCTAGTTGTATGTATAATTTGTCAGTAGGTTGTTTGATTAATATGGTTCCTCTGATTTATTTAAGACTATCTAGGCATTATTTATATCTTGCATTGTCTAACCCTTCCACCATGGTTTCCCCATTTAAAGTACCTCCATTTTTCCCATTTCTCCCTTAATAATATCCTTCTCCTATGGTCCCACATCTCTTGAACTCCTTTCCCTTTGTCCCTTAGGTTCCTTGTATAATGTTCGCTCCCCCCCCTTAAAATAACCCCATTTTTATCCATATCTCCCATATTAACACCTGTTTCCTACTGTTCTCTTTCAGATTCTTTTCCTTTACCTCCCTCGTTCCTTTTCATTATGCTGGTTCCTGTAGTTACGTCTGGATACATACTCACTTATAAGGATTTGGTGCTAGGATCCACATATGAGGGAGAACATATGTCTTTTTTTCTGAGTCTGTGTTACTTCACTTGGTATAACAGTTTCTAGTTCAATCCATTTACCTGCAAATTTCATGATTTCATCTTTCTTTACTTCTGAGTAAAACTCCATCATATAAATGAACCACATTTTCATTATCCACTCGTCAATTGAAGGACACTTAGGTTGCTTCCATCTCTTAGCTATTGTGAAAAGAGCAGCAATAGACACGGATGTACAAGTGTCTCTGCAATAGGATGAGTTCTTTGGGTATATGCCAAGGAGTGGTATAACTGGGTCAAATGGTAGATTCACTTGTAGTTTTTTAAGAATCTTGCACAGTGCTTTCCATAGGGGTTGTACAAGTTTGTAGTTCCACCAGGAGTGCATGAGCATTCCTCTTTCCCCATATCCTCCCCAACATTTTATATCATTTTTTCGTTTGATCTTAGCTAGTCTGACCGGGGTAAGATGAAAACTAAAAGTGGTTTTAACTTGCACTCTCCTAATTACTAGTGATGTTGAACCTTTTAAGATGCTTCTTAGCCATCTTTACTTCTTCTTTTGAGAACTCTTTGTTCAGCTCCTTAGCCCATCTTTTAATTGTGTTACTTCCTTTCTTGAATCTTTGTTTTTTGAGTTCGTTATATATTCTGGGTGTTAAGCCTTTGTCAGATGTGTTGCTGGTGAAGATTTTTCTCCCATTCTGTGGGTTTTCTCTTCACTTCCTTGGTTGCTTCTTTTGATGTACAGAAGCTTTTTAGTTTAATGAGGTCCCATTTGTTGATTCTTGACCTTGTTTCCTGAGCAATTGATGTCTGGTTTAGAAAAATCCTTTCCTATACCTATATCTTGTAGATAATTGCCAAAGTTTTCTTCTAACAGTTTCAGAGTTTCAGGCTTCAAACTGAGGTCTTTGATCCATTTGGAGTTGATGTTTATGCAAGGTGAAAGATAGGGATTTAGTTTCATTCTTCTACAGGTGGAGATCCAGTTTTGCCAGCACCATTTGTTGAACATGCTGTCTTTCCTCCTGTGAATGTTCTTGGCCCCTTTGTCAAATATCAGGTGGCTGAAATTGCATGTACTCATTTTTGGGTCTTCAACTTTGTTCCATTTATCTATGGGCCTATTTTTGTTCCAGTACCATGTTGTTTTTACTACTATAGCTCTATAATACAGTTTAAAATCTGGTATAATATTCCCCACCCCCACCCCCAGCTTTGCTCTTCATCCCCAGGGTTGCTTTGGCTATCTGAGGTCTTTTGTGCTTCCATATGAATCTTAGGATTTTTTTTCTAGTTCTGTAAAGAATGTTATGGGGATTTTGATTAGTATTGCATTGAATCTATAAATGGCTTTTGGTAGGATGCTCATTTTCACAATATTAAGTCTTTCAATCCATGAGCATGGGAGATCCTTCCATCTTCTGACGTCTTCCTTAATCTCCTTCTTTAAAATTAAAAAATTTTCCTTGTAGAGCTCTTTAATGTCTTTGGTCAGGTTTATTCCAAGGTATTTTAATTTTTTTGCAGCTATTGTGAAGGGGAGTGTTTCCATGTACTCTTTCTCTGATTGCTTGTTATTGTTATATAGAAAGGCTCTAGACTTTTGTAGACTAATTTTGTAACCTACCATTTTACTGAATGTGTTAATAATTTCTAGGAGTTTTCTGGTGGAATTTTTGGTGTCTCTTAGATAAAGTATCATATTGTCTGCAAAGTGGGATAATTTGATCTCTTTTCCAATTATTACTGCTTTAATTTCCTTCTCTTGTCTTATTACTCTTGCAAGAGTTTCAAACACTATGCTAAAGAGGAGTGCACATAGTGGACAGCCTTGTCTGTTTCCTGATTTCAATGGGAATGCTTCCAGTTTTTCTCCATTTAGAGTGATGCTGGTTTTATGTTTGTATTTTTATGGCTTCAATTATGTTGAGGTATGTTACTTGCAGTTTAATTCCCTCTAGGACTTTGAACATAAATGCATGTTGAATTTTGTCAAAGGCCTTCTCTGCATCTATTGAAATGACCATGTGGTTCTTGTCCTTGAGCCCATTTATACATTTATTTATGACATTTATTGACTTACATATATTGAACCATCCCTGCATCTCTGGCATAAAGTCAACTTGATCATGGTGGATGATCTTTTTGATGTGTGTCTGTATGTGTTTTGCAAGTATCTTGTTGAGAATTTTTGCACCTATGTTCATTAAAGATATGGGTCTATAGTTTTCTTTTTTGGTTGTATCTTTACCTGGCCTTGATATTAGAGTGATGCTGGCCTCATAGAAGGCATTAGGAAATGCTCTCTCATTTTTATCTTTTTTGAATAAATTAAGTAGTATCGGATGTAGATCTTCTTTAAATGTCTGGCAGACTTCTGCTGTAAATCCATCTGGTCCTGGGCTTTTTTTAGTTGGGAGGTTTTGTATTACTGTTGCAATTTCTTTTTGTGTTATGGGTCTGTTCAAGCTGTTAACCTCTTCTTGGTTTATTTTTGGTGGTTCCCATGCCTTTAGATACCTGTCCATTTCTTTTAGGTTTTCAAATTTAGTAGCATATAGGTTTTTAAAGTATTCCCTTATAATGTTCTGGGTCTTTTTGATATCTGTTGTGATGTTTCCCCTTTCATCCCTGATTTTGTTGATTTGGAGGTGCTCTTTCTTTCTTTTGGTTAACTGGGCTAGCAGTCTATCAATCTTGTTGATCTTTTGCAAAGAACCAGCTCTTGGATTTGTTGATTCTTTGTATTGTTTTCTTTGTTTTTATTTCATTAATTTCTGCTCTGATTTTTGTCATTTCTTCTTGTCTGCTGGATTTGAGTTTCATTTGTTGTTACTCTTCAAGTGTCTTGAGTTGCAATGTTAAGCCAATGTTAATGTTAATTATTTGTTTTCTTTCTGACTTTTCAATGTAGGCACTTAGAGCTATAAACCTCCCTCTAAGGACTGCTTCCAGTGTGTCCCAGAGGTTTTGTTGAGTTATATTGTCCTTTTCATTTAGTTCCAGGAATACTTTTATTTCTTTCTTAATTTCTCCTTTGACTCATTCATCATTCAGACGAATGTTGTTTAATATTCATGTGTTCATGTAGTTACTAGGGTTTCTTGCAGTGTTGATTTTAAGCTTTATTGCATTGTGGTCTGATAAAATGCATGGTATTATTTCTTTTAGAATGCATGGAATTATTTCTTTTTTTGTCTTTTGTATTTGTTGAGATATATATTATTATTTTTATGTTATGGGAATGTGTGTATTGACTGCATGTAGGTAAGTGCACCCATGTCGTACAATGCCCATGAACAACAGAAGAGGCCTTGGATCCCCTGGAACTGGGGTTACAGACAGTTGTTAGCTTCCATGTGGGTGCTTGGATTTGAACCTGGGTCTTCTGCAAGAACAACCAGTGTTCTTAACCGCTGAGCCTTCTCTCTAGCCCATTTCACTCTTTTTGTATTTGTTGAGGTTTGTTTTGTGCCTCAGTATATGGTTAATTTTGGAGAAGGTTCCATGGGGTGCTGAATAGAAAGTATATTCTTTGGTGCTTGGGTGGAATATTCAGTAGATGTCTGTTAGGTCCCTATGATATATGGTATTGCTTAATTCAGATGTCTCTCTGTTAATTCTCTGTCCTGTTGACCTATCTAATGTTGACAATGGGATACTGAAGTCTCCTACTATTAATGAGTTGGGATTACTAATGAAAGATGTGTATTGAATCCTGTCATTTTTATTTCTGTTCACGTTCTTGTTATAGCTGTGCATTTCCACAGTTATACCTTCATGGAGTTTCTTTCAGTAACCCCTTGGGTATAGTCGTTTTTCTTCAGCTCTTTGTATTGCTTCAAGAACTCTCTGAAGGTCTTGTTTTGTGGACATAAATTCTTTCAGCCTATTTATGTCATGGAAGATTTTTCTTTCCTCCTTGACTATAATAGACATTTTGGCTGGGTAAAGTCAGCATCTATGGTCATTTAGAACTAGGAATACTTTGGTCCAGGCTGTTCTGGCTTTCATAGTTTGCACTGAAAAGTCAGCTGTAATCCTGATGAGTTTTCCTTTATATATGACTTGCTGATTTTCTTTTGTAGCTTTCAGTATTCTCTCTTTGTTCTGTACATTTACTGTTTTTACTATCATGTGCCATGGAGAGTTTCTTTTCTGGTCCTGTCTAATTGGTGTTCTATACGCTTCTTGTATTTGTATGGGCATGTCTTTCTTTAATTTTGGGAAATTTTCTTCTTCAATCCTGTTGAAGATCTGGTCCACACCAATATCTTGAGATTCTTGACTCTTCTCCTTCCTGTGTGCCTATGATTCATAAGTTTTGTCTTTTTATGGTGTCACACAATTCTTACATATTCCATTCTTGTATTTTCTTAAATTTTTCATAATCTTTGCTTGCGTGGTCTAATTCGTCCACTTTATCGTCCAGCCTTGAAATTCTGTTTTCCATTTTATTCATCCTATTGGTGAGGCTTTCTCCTGTCGTTTCTAATTGGCTTACTGAATGTTTCACTTTCTTCTTCATTTCAACTTGAGTATTCTTCACTATTTCTAACTCTTTTCTGAATTCATTCAGCAGTTATACCTATCTTCTTTCAGTTCTTTGATTTCTTTGTGTGTTCTTTAAATTCACTGAACTCTTTTATCATGTTTATAATTCTTCATTTGAGTTCCATGTCCTGTGTTATCTCTAGGGGGTTCTCCCGTACTCTTCTACAGAACTGTTGGTACTTGGTGGGGATATATTATTTTGGTTTTGCATGTTATCATTTTTTTTCTCTGTGACTGTGACATGTGGATTTCTTTTGTAGTTTCTCATGCCTGTGCGAGATTCAAGCCTTCAAGTTTAGGTCTGCTTCTTTTTGTAAACTTTATCTGCCTTTGTGTTTTACTTGTTGGACGTGAAAATCTGGTTGGTCTAGGCTTCAGGTTCTCTCTTTTGATTTTATATTGGAATGTCCAAATTTCTTTTCTCTTCAGGAATTCCCACAGAGGCCCAAGTCAGATATGGATCAGATGTTCTCAGGCTTTCTCCTAAGGTCTGGATCCCTCCAGGAAAGATGCTGCCCTCAGGAATTTGGGGGCTAGGATGGCTTGGGAGCAGGGCCTAGGAAAGATGCTGGTACCAGGAAGCTGGTGGCTGTGCATTCTGGGATGCAAAAGGGGGGACAGCATGGGAAGAGGCCCCGAATGCTCTTGGGGACTACTGGGAGGAACTGGGTTGGTCTGGATACAAAGGATCAGGAAGAAGTGGGGATTCTGGGCCAAGAGGCCAGTCCAGGGGCCTGGGTACCAAGGCAAGAAATGGGCCAGTACCCAGGCTAGGAGGAGAGATGGAACCAGGGAGCTGGGAGGGTGAATGAGGCTGGGGGAGTTAAGGCCTATTTTTACATAGTCTTTTACGATTCTTTTTTTCCTCTGGTATCAGTTTTAACCTTTCCCTTTTCATCTCTATTTTTCTTTATTGAAATCTCCTCTTTTTTCTTGGTAATCTTATATAGAAGTTTGTCAACTTAGCACATTTGGGAAAAAAAATCTCTTAATTTCATTAATCTTTTTAAGTTTTTTTTTTTTGTCTCTGCTTCATTTCTGCTCTGGTCTTTGTAATTCCCTTCTTTGTACTAATTTTGTATTTGCTTTGTTTTTACAGTTCTTGTTTCTTAAAGTGAGATCATTAGGCTATTTATTTGAACTCTAACTTGATATTCTAGCACTGGATGCCAACATAGTTATAATTGGTATTTCCTTTTGTTGAATCGATGCCTTCATCGGTAAATTGTGACCTTCATTTCACAATATTTAACCAAAATTTATTTTACTGCATATCAACATTGATATTTCTCCTTTGTGGCTTCAATTTAATGCTATTTCTCGTCCCATTCCTTCATTCTCAGTCTTTCCTCGAAAACTGAGTTCCATGTAGCATGTGGCTGGGTCTTGTTTATTTTTCCCATGCAATCAGTCTACAGCTTTTAAAAATTATTTTTGAATATGTGTGTAATTGTATGTGTTCATAAGCATGTGTATGCTGGTTGCATGTGTGTGCATGAATGCAGAGGCCAGAGATTGATCTTGGGTGTCTTCCTCAGGGTTACTCTTCACATTACTTATTTTATTTTTGAGACAGTGGTTCTCATTGAACCTGGTGCTTATTGATTTTGCTAGGCTGACTGGCCAGCAAGCTCCAAGGATCTGCCTGTCTCTACCTCCCCAGTGCTGATTGCAAACACATGCTGTCATGCCTGGTTTTTCATATGGGTGTTTAGGATCTAAACTCAGATCTTTCCCCATCCCCCAGTCTGTGGTTTTCAGTTGGGGTAATTAATCCCTTTACATTCAAGGTTATTTTTGATAATGAAGACATTCTCTTGTCATTTTGGTATTTTTCCCTCTGGTTGTTTTTGCATGTTTTCCTTTCTTGTTCATATTTGTTGTCTGTTTTCTGTATTGGTAGAGCTTGTTTCTCTTCTCTTTTGCCCTGGTTTATTTGCTCTGTTATCGTTTTCTATTGTCCATGTTTCATGGACAGTGACCATCCTTTTATATCTAGTATAGGACAACCTCCAATGCTTCTTGTAAGGCCTGTCTGGCAGCTTGTTTGCTTGCTCTTTATGTTTCTCCTTTATTTCTGAAATTAGCTTTGCTGGGCATAGCATTGTGGGTGGTAAATGGTTTTTAATCAGGACTGTGAATATATCCTGCAACTCTGTGTTGGCTTGTAATGTTTCTGATGAGAACTATTTTCTTACTTTAGACTTTTCATTCTTTTTCTTCCTGTTTTTGGAGTCATTGTCTTGTACTTTTAAAGACTGCATGTGTGTGTATGTGTGAGTCAGGTGCATAAATGTGTGTACACATGTGTGGAGGCAAAAGAACAACCTGGGTGCCATCCTATAAAATGCTGTCCACTTCTTTAGAGATGGCATTGCATTGGCTTGGAGCTCACAATTACGGTAGATTGGTTGGCCAGCAAACCCCAGGAATCCTCCTGTCTCCATTCTTTTCCCAAACCGTAGGGCTGGTTTGGCTTTCTATGTGAGTGCTGGAGGCCAAACTCAGATTCTTATGTTTATACAACAAACACTTCACTAAGTGAAGCATCTTGACAGCTCCTGTCTTGCACTTTTGAGTCTGTCTAGAACTTTTCTTTTTTCGTCAAAGCATCCAGGAATCTTTTGATGCATCCTGACCAAGGTATCCATATTTTTTATAAGCTTAAGAAAATTTTCAGCAGTTATTTTGTTGTCTACATTCTCTATGCTCTTTCCTTTCTCTTCTCCAACAGTACCCGTAATGCAAAGATTTCCTCACTTAAAGGTATTGCATAAGTCTCAAAGGCTCTTTATTTTATTTTTTAAATTATTTATTTAATAACCATATAATTAGAAGAAGCATTTCATTACAACAGCATTGACATATTCAATAACAATTTCCAGAGCTAAGATGTATCTCTTTCAAAACTGGCTGTAAAATTTTAGGTTTACAATTGAATTAATGTTGGACTCAGTATAAACCCGATAAGACATAAAATTAAGTGACATTTGAATCTTTAGAAAAGATCTCCATTTCATTATTAAAATACAGTTTCATACAGAAAACTTCATTTTTAATGCAATTAACACTAAGGTGTTTGCACATGCATTTCTAATCTCTATATATCTGATTATTATTAGTCACAAGTCGGTTACTTTCTG
>NW_008346088.1:455892-456993 GCF_000622305.1 Nannospalax galili | reverse complement strand
CGTTTGAGGATCTGTTCCTCAGGGGTCACATGGGCTTGGGAGGAGCCCCTGGCTCCTTTCTTTTACCAGATCTGCCTATGTGACAATAAGTCAAAGGTCCTCCTTGACCATGGTTGGCTTCGCTTGGAAGCATGGAGGAAATGATTCCTCTGTGTTGACCCTCCTCTTTATAGACTGGACACTGGTTCATGTCCATCTGGTGGGGTCTCCTCGGCCTCCTTGATCAAGAGGACAGGTGACCCACCACCATTATAGGACATTTTGAGAGATGCTCATAGTCCCCTGGAACTAGTCGATTTAGGAGGGCGAGAAGCAAAAAGTGTCCTTTATGTCCCTCTGTCCAAATTATTATAGGCCTCAAAGTATGTCTGTTAAACATCAAAGAAGGTTAGTTCCACCAGTCTGGTATTTTTAATTACTGTGTGTCATGTATATAAAACTTGGGCAAAGACCAGTTGTTCTCAGATAAATCTTACCTAGACATATATTTCTTGATCTGCTATGTAAATTGTCAGTAGGTTGTAGGAGTAATATGGTTCCCTCTGGCTTTCATAAAATAGCTAGGCATTGTTTATCTCTCGCATTGTCTCACCCCTCCATCATTGTTTTCCCACTTAAGGTGCCCCCATTTCCCCCCTTTTCTCCCTTACTAATACCCTTCTCCTATGGTCCTACCACTCTTGAGCTCCTTCTTTCCCTTTATCTCCTACATTCCTGTTATATCCTTCTGTCCCCCGTCCCTTAATCTAACCCAATTTTTATCCCTATCTCCCTTATTAAGGCCTGTTTCCTACTGTTCTCTTTCAGGCTATTTCTTTTCTTTACCTCCCTGTTTCCTTTCCATTATCCTGGTTCCTGTAGTTATGTCTGGTTGCATACTTACTTATCAGGGTTTGTTTCTAGGATCCACATACGAGGAGGAACATATGTCGATTTTTTTTCTGACTCAGTGTCACTTCACTCAGTATAACAGTTTCTAGGTCCATCCATTTACCTGCAAATTTCATGATTTCATCTTTCTTTACTGCTGAGTAAAAAACTCCATTGTATAAATGAACGACATTTTCATTATCCACTCATCAGTTGAGGGACACTTAGGTT
>NW_008346088.1:453452-455790 GCF_000622305.1 Nannospalax galili | reverse complement strand
ATTCTGTGGGTTTTCTGTTTGCTTCCTTGGTTGCCTCCTTTGATGTACAGAAGCTTTTTAGTTTAATGAGGTCCCATTTGTTAATTTTTGCCCTTGTTTCCTGAGCACCTCTCCAGTTTAGAAAATCCTTTCCTGCGCATACATACTATAGGTTTTTCCCAATGTTTTCTTCTAATAGTTTCAGAGTTTCAGGTTTTACATTGAGGTCTTTGAGCCATTTGGAATTGACTTTTGTGCAGGGTGAAAGATAGGGGTTTAGTTTCATTCTTCTACAAGTGGAGATCCAGTTTTGCCAGCACCATTTGCTGAACATGCTGTCTTTCCTTCAGTTAAGGAAACATTTGGCCCCTTTGTCAAATATCAGGTGGCTGAAATTGCATTTACTAATATTTGGGTCTTCAATTTTGTTCTATTTGTCTACGGGTCTATTTTGGTGCAAGTACCATGTTGTTTTTATGACTATAGCTCTGTAATACAGCTTGAAATCTGGTATAGTAATCCCCCTGGCATTGCTCTTGGTGCTTAGGGTTGTTTTCGCTATCTGAGGTCTTTCGTACTTCCATATGAATCTTAGGATAGGTTTTTCCAATTCTGTGAAAAGTGTCATGGGGATTTTGATTGACATTGCGTTGAATCTATATATTACTTTTGGTAGGATGGTTATTTTCACAATATTAATTCTTCTAATTCATGAGCATGGGAGGTCCTTCCACAATCTGATGTCTTCCTCAAATTCTTTCTTTAAAGGTTTAAAATTTTCATTGTAGAGCTCTTTAATGTCTTTGGTTTGGTTTATTCCGAGATATATTTTTTTATTTTTTTGCAGCTATTGTGAATGGGAGTGTTCCCATGTACTCTTTCTCTGATTGCTTGTTATTGGTATATAGAAAGGCTATAGACTTTTGTAGGTTGATTTTGTAACCTGCCACTTTACTGAACGTGTTAATAATTTCTAGGAGTTTTTCGGTGGAATTTTTGGCATCCTTTAGATATCATATCATCTGCAGAAAGGAATAATTTGATCTCTTCTTTTCCAATTATTACTCCTTTAATTTCCTTCTCTTGTCTTATTGCTCTTGCAAGAGTTTCAAGTACTATGTTAAAGAGAACTGAGGATAGTGTGCAGCATTGTCTGGTTTCTGATTTCAGTGGTAATGCTTCCAGTTTTTCTCCATTTAGAATGATGTTGGCTGTGGGTTTGTTATATATGGCTTTAGTTATGTTGAGGTATATTCCCTCCAGTCCAATTCCCTCTAGGACTTTGAACATAAATGCATGTTGAATTTTGTCAAAGGCCTTCTCTGCATCTATTGAGATGACCATGTGGTTCTTCTCATTGAGCCCATTTATATGATTTGTGACATTTATTGAGTTACATATATTGTACCATCCCTGCATCTCTGGGATAAAGCCGACTTGATCATGGTGGGTGATCTTTTTGATGTGTGTCTCTATGTGGTTTGTAGGTATCCTGTTGAGAATTTTTGCATCTATGTTCATTAAGGATATGGGTCTATAGTTTTCTGTTTTGGTTATGTTTTTACCTGGCTTTGGTATTAGTGTGATGCTACCTTCATAGAAGGAATTTGGAAGTTCTCCCCCCATTTCTATTTTTTTTGAATAAACTAAATAATATTGGATGTAGATCTTCCTTAAATGTCTGATAGAATTCTGCTGTAAATCCATGTAGTCCTGGGCTTTTTTTAGTCAGGAGGTTTTGTATTACTTTTGCAATTTCTTTTTGTGTTATGGGTCTGTTTAAGCTGTTATTCTCTTCTTGGTTTAGTTTTGGTGGTTCCCATGCCTTTAGATATCCATCCATTTCTTTTAAGTTTTCAAATTTAGTAGCATATAGGTTTTTAAAGTATTCCCTTATAATGTTCTGTATCTTTCTGGTGTCTCTTGTGTTTCCCCTTTCATCTCCGATTTTGTTGATTTGGAGGTGCTCTTTCTTTCTTTTGATTAACTGGGCTAGTGATCTTTCAATCTTATTTATCTTTTCAAAAGACCAGCTCTTGGAATTGTTGATTCTTTGTATAGTTTTCTTTGATTCAATTTCATTAATTTCTGCCCTGATTTTTGTTATTTCTTCTTGTCTGCTTGGTTTGGTTTTCATTTGCTGTTGCTTTTCAAGTGTGTTGAGATGCAATGTTAACTCATTTATTTGTGTTCTTTCCATTTTTTTGGTGTAGGCACTTAGAGCTATAAACTTCCCTCTAAGGACTGCTTTCAGCATGTCCCAGAGGTTTTGTCATGTTGTATTGTCCTTTTCATTTAGTTCCAGGAATACATTTATTTCTTTCTTAATTTCTCTTTTTACCCATTCATCATTCAGGAG
>NW_008346088.1:452671-453442 GCF_000622305.1 Nannospalax galili | reverse complement strand
ATTAGGGCTTCTTTGGGTGTTGATTGTAAGCTTTATTGCATTGTGGTCTGATAGAATGCATGGAATTATTTCAATCTTTTTGTATTTGTTGAGGTTTGTTTTTGCCCCAGTATATGGTCTATTTTGTAGAATGTTCCATGGGGTGCTGAGTAGAAAGTATGTCCTTTGGTGCTTGGGTGGAATATTCAGTTGATGTCTCTTAAGTCCATTTGATATATGGTATTGTCTAATTCAGATGTCTCTCTGTTAACTTTCTGCCCTGTTGACCTATCTAATGGAGACAGTGGGTTAGTGACGTCCCCTACTATTAATGAGTTGGGGTTAAGGCCTGTAGTATTGTTTTTATGAAGTTGGGTGCACCAGAGTTTGGTGACTATCTGTCATGATTCTTGATTCATTGTTCTTTTGGTCAAAATGAAGTGGCCCACTTTGTTGCTTCTGAATAGTTTTAGTTTAAAGTTTATTTTGTCAAATATTAGAATTGCTATGCCTGCTTTTTTCTTAGTGCCGTTTGCTTGGTATATTTTTTTCCATCCTTTCACTTTGAGATAGTGTGTGTCCTTGAAAGTGAGATGAGTTTCTTGCAGACAACAAAGAGACTGGGTTTTGTTTCTTAATCCATTCACTTAGTCTGTGTCTTTTGAATGGGGAGTTCAGTGTACTGATATTTAAGATTGTTATTGAAAGATGTGAATTGGTTGCTGTCATTTTGATTGCTGTTTGTGTTCTCTGTCTAATTTTGTGTTTCCTTGACAATACCTTTAATTTCTC
>NW_008346088.1:446719-452621 GCF_000622305.1 Nannospalax galili | reverse complement strand
GCTGGTTTTGTGGACAAGAATTCCTTCAGCCTATTTATGTCATGGAAGATTTTTCTTTCCCCTTCAACTATAATAGACATTTTAGCTGGGTATAGTAATCTGGGTTGGCATCTGTGGTCATTTAAAACTGGGAATACTTTGTTCCATGCTCTTCTGGCTCTTTATTTTTTAAAAAAAGGTTTATTTATTTTTATTTTACATGAATTGGTGTTTTGTTTGCACATATGTATGTGTACCTAGTGCTTGTGGAGGACAGAAGAGGGTGTAGGATTCCCTGGAGCTGGAGTTACAGACATTTGTAAGCCACCATATGGGTATTAGGAACAGAAATGGGGTTCTTTGAAAGTGCAACAAGTGCTCTTAATTACTGAGTCATCCCTCTACCCCCATCTTTTCATCCTTTATTATTTTTGTCCCTTTTTTTAAAGATGCACCTGGATTATTTCAAATGATCTGTCCTCATACTTAGAAATATTTTTTTTTCTGCTCAGTCAGTTCTTCTACTGAGGTGCTCAACTATATTTTTAATTTCATTTATTGAGTCTTTAGTTCCAAGATTTTTTATTGATTCTTTTTAGTTTTTATTTTAATTAAAAACCTGACAGATACTGAGTCTTTCATTGTATATAGCATAATGTTTAGAAAGTAGACACTGTAGAGTGCAGCTCATTAGCAAATATATTACCTCCTATAGTTATCTTTTTTGTTCGATTTTTAATTAGCATATGAAGTGTAGACTTCATCATGGCACTTTTCATCCCTGGTTGGTTCTGAGGCACTCTAACTCTGTGCGAATGTCACATTCATATCATGAATTGCCTTCCTAATATTGTTGAATTGTCTATTTTTGAATTTGTTTTTAGGCAATTCTTGTGTCTGTTGCTAATGAGTTACTGTATTCCTTTGTGGTGTCACGCATGTCACCTTGTTTCACAGTTCTTATGTTCCTTGTTGCTATTTGTGTATCTGGCAGTTATTTCTGTCTGTTGTAGAGGGTAGCTTTTATGGTAAAATTTTGTTCTGCTAACGTGTCCTAGAGTGTTGGTTGGACTAGCTGGCTTGGCTTTGGTTTTAGTTGGACACTTTAATGGAGTGTTCATGCAGCCTCTTCAGCTCTTATCAATATTGGCTATGTCTGTCTCTGTACCCTATCTTGTAGGAATTGTGGGATTGTATCACCAACTGGGATGTACCTCTCTCTTAGCTAGGGTGAGTTTACTGGCCACTCTGATTACTCTATGTCCAGTAGAGAATTTGGAATGCTATTAGTTTCTGCAGGTCTTATAGGGGTTCTGACACTTCAGTAGGCCCATGTGTCATGCCTCATTCTGAGTCAAGGTGCTGTCAGTATCCAAGGTCTTCACAAAGGTCCTGGGAGGGCCAAATGGGGCACCTGTCCATGTCTGAAGACTTCAACTATTATTTTAAAGAGTCTTTGGGGTCCAAGATATCAGAGTTTTATTCCTAAGTTTTGCCCGTGGGTGGGTGGGCAAGGCTATCTGGCTGCCTTGTTGGGCTGAGAGTGGGTCCACAAATGGATTTTTGAAATGGTTGTTTCGACTAGAGATGGTAAATGTAAAGTGGCTGATGTTACCTTTTGAACACCTGAAGAGACTGAAAAATCTGAGTTTTATAGGATGGAGGGATGAAAATAATTTACTTAAACTGTTTATTCTTCAATGGTTATGAAATCAAATTGATTCTGAGAGGACTGAATGGAGGATATTGAAACCATAGCCTGGCAGATTTGTGTCCAGGACAGTTGGAATTTGTTATTTTAAACCTGGATAGTACCTTGAATTTATTGTTAAAATAAAATATGTATATATTTATAAAAGACTAGAATAACATCCCTATTGGCAAGACTAAACTCTTGACAGGAGAGGACTTATTTTTGTGCTAAATTGTTTGTTTATAACAAGCTATTTATCCATAGAAGTTCAATTATGGTTAAAAGAAGAAGAAACCTTCATTAGAACTGAAACTGTGGACAACTAGTAATATAAAAGCTATAATTCACAGTTTACGTTTATTTCGTGTATTAGTGCTTAACAAAGGAACACCAGGTTAAATGTTACTAACCTAGTAGGCTATTTGAAGCAATTTTAACACACTTTTTGGGAGATAGGTTCTCACTATACAGCCCTGGATGTCCTGGAACTTGACTAAGTAGGCTAAGCTGATTTTGAACTCACAGAGGCCCACCTGCTTCTACCTCCTTAGTCCTTGGATTAAAGGAATGCAACACCATGTCTGGCACCAATATTTAAAAAGTTTTATGTGGCAATTAGAATTTCAGAAGCATAATAGTGGATAATTAATTTTTCCTTATGTTATCCTAAAGAAGTAGCTATATTATTCTTCTTTGGAGGCAGATTTTGGCTCAAAATAAGGATTTTTAAAAATTAAACCAAGTAGTAATGTATTTGCACATAATCTTCACTGGCTATATTCACCAGAGTTTGAGGGGTCCTTTTTTAAATTTTATTTTTTATTTTATTTTATTTTATTTTGTGTATTTCATACAGAACATCCTAAACAATCTTATTCATCTTTATACCTGCACCCCAAATGGCACCCTCCCATAGCACATCCCCCCTTACTGGAGCCTATATACTCTATCATCCCTGTTACTGTCCACTGTGTCGTCAGTGCCCCCAGCTGTTCTCCCCAGTGCAAGTCCATCTGCTGAGTCTAGTCAGCCTATCTAGAGTCCCTTGTTTTAGGAAGGTCAGCTCTTCATCTAACAGCAATCAGTGCCAACATTCCTTTAGATAAGATTGGGATCTGCTGTTCATTTTCCCAGTTCTATGCTGGGTTACTGTCTGGGAGTCTCTTGGGCCACGCTGGCCAACAACTCAAAGGAAGGTATCTCCTTTTTGGCATTGTTTCTTGTTATGTAGCCTTTAGCTATACACATGGATTGAGGGGTCTTTTTGCTGGCATGGTTGCCTATGTGCACTCGCAGGGAGGACCCAAGCTGGACTATCCACCCACAAGCCCTCGTGTCACCCATGGTTGACCACCTATATCTATTGCCCAGTAGCTGTCAAGACCTGGCTGCAGTCTTCAACATTTGGAATCTAAGAAGGCTACAGGTTTCAGAAAATTAACTAAAGGACACTGCTGTAAAGCTATCATGTCAAGCTGTGAAACCTCACAACTGTCACTCAGAGAATCTTGGATTGGAGGCCTGTGAGATAATTGCTATCTGTCATGAGAACCTAGCCTCTGCTTTTACCAAAGGTGAAGCCTGAGGGCAATCAGTCTGCTGAAGAACTCCTTGGTCCACAGTGGGGTCATTGTGCTGAGTGAGGCCCAGAAACTACCAAAGTGTAATGGGCATGCAAAGGCTGCAAACAACTAATTTTGATGAGGAAAAGTAAGTGTTTCTGACCCCTGAGAAAAAGAGAAATTACTGTTTGATATTTCTCAGCAGTATGTAAGAGAAACAGAAATTAAGAGTGAAAATTCCATTCCAAGAAAATTTAGTGTATTCTGACCAAAAACCATGTACAAAAGAAAGGGGTGGGGCCTTACTTTGGTTTATTTCTGTGTAAGAATTATAGATTACTGGCACTCTAATGAGACATGATTTCTCCAGCACCCAATTAAGATGTGTTATGTAAGATGGATGGAGTTTTTCATTTGCAAATAGAAGACACAAAGTCAGGGGTGGTTAGTGGTAGGGTGAGAATGGAGATGGGGAGGAGGTCTAAAAATAATCAAAATTCATTAAATGAAATTCTTAAATCAACAATGTATCTTAAACTTAAAAAAGAATGACCCAGTTATTGAAAATATATATGCCCCTAATCAGCAAAGAGTATGTGTTCCTTTAGCTGCAGGTCTGTGGCCACATAGGCTCTGCATCCTACATCCCTTTCTAGTATCTAGTATTTCCGTCTAAAGCAGCATTTGGATGCTATAGATAGTGCATTTAAAAATAATTTCTCTTTTAGTGTTCAGTAGAGATTTTTTTAGCTATAAGAAAATACTTGTTAAAATAACATAAGTAATGAAGCAATTCATTTCCTAGAAGTTCATACACAGAGGAGCCCAAAGACAATGTGGTCTATTTTTCTGCCTTCTCCTCTCTGCCGTTCTTAGTTTACACAACTTTCTGTTACTTAATGGTGGCTATATTAGTTACTTTTCTGTTGTTGTGATAGGAACACCGTGACCAGAGGAACTTATGAAAAGAAAAGTTTATTTGGCTTATGGTTCCAAAAGGGCAAGAGTCCATCATGGTGGGGAGACATGGATGCAGAGGTGGCTGGAGCAGGAGCAAAAGCTAAGCTCTCACATCTTCAAGCAGGCACAGGAGGCAGAGAGTGACTGGAGACCTGGCAAGGCTTAAGAACTCTCTAAACCCACCCCCAGTGATGTGTTTCCTCCAGCATGGCCACACTTTCTAAGTCCTCCCAAAACAGCACCACCAACTGGGGACAAAATGTGTGAATATTTGGAACCTATGGGAGACATTCTCATTCAAACCACCGCATTCCATTCCCTGGGCCCCATAGACTCATGACTATATAAAATGCAAAATGCATTTAGTACAACCTTAAAAGTCCCCATAGTGTTTACCAGTCTCAATACTATTTAAAAGTCCATAGTCCAAAGTCTCTTCTGAGACTCATGGCAATCTCTTAACTGTAAGCCCCTGTAAAATCAAAAGACAAGTTACATATTCTCAACATACAGTGGAACCAAATACATGGTCCCATTCCGAAAGGGAGGAATATAGGTACAGTGAGGAACTACTAGACTAAAACAAGACCAAAAACCAGCAGGGCAAACACCAAATGCAGTAGCTCCACGTCCATCTTTTGGAATTTTACTTCCAAAGGGCTTAGATGGCTCAGTCTCTCCAGCTTTGCTGTGTGAAACATATATCTCTCTTGGGCTGGTACCACTCCCTGTATGCAACACTCTTTGGTAGATGTCTCACAGCTCTGGCATCACAAAAGTCTTCTTGGGGTCTCTACTGCCAACCAGGCTTCACCTTCACAGCTTCAAGCAATGGCCTGTCAGGACCTTCTTTATGCAGGGACACCCCTCCTACACACTGCCTGGCTTCAGTGGCTCTCTGAAACCTCAGAGAAAGAACTGATGACCCTATCCCTCTTGCATCTTTCATGCCTCTAAAGCCAGCACCAGGTGAACAACACTGCCAAGTTAGGCTGCACGTTTGGGGTGGACCCTAGCCTTCTTCATCCACTTTTGAAGTTTTTCTCAGCATTTTCCTTTCACAAGTTGGAGGCTTAGCTGGGTGTGGTCTTGCTCTGGAGATACTCTCTCCATTGTTTAAGTGCAAATCTCTAGGCCTCTCCTTATCAAAGGAATTCTCTACAGCACATGCCTTGGCTCCGACATTATCTGCCTAGTGCTCTTTTTCAATCCAAACTGTACATTCTGTATTTCTCTCTGCCTCATTTGCTCTTTTTTCAATGTAGATCTACATAATATTCACCATTAATAGCCACTCCACCATTTCTACATTAGGCTGCCTTGAAATATCCTGTCAAAGAAATAAGTCCACTGCTTTTTAAACTTAGTCTCAGGCAAGCTTTTTGGCTGTGGGCAGACTCCAACTAGACTCTTGGCCAAAATATCCCAATTGCTGCTTGAGTCCTTATTTCCTTCTGAAACTACATTGTTCTTGGCATTGCTTTCTTCCAGGCACCTGCTAGAATGGCCTATTAAACTCCGCCTACAGCAATAAACCGCTTTTCTAACCCAAAATTCCAACGTCTTCCATATTCTCTAAAACCCCACATGATCAGGTTCTTCACTCTCTGGTACCAATTATTGTGTTAGTTACTTTTCTGTTGCTGTGATAAAAACCTGACCAAAGGAACTTATTTAAAAAAAGGAAGAGTTTATTATTTATTTATTT
>NW_008346088.1:418341-446707 GCF_000622305.1 Nannospalax galili | reverse complement strand
TATTTATTTATTTATTTATTTATTTATTTATTGGTCTTTTTGAGACAGGGTCTCTCTGTAGTCCCAGCTGCCCTGGAACTCACTATGTAGACCAGAGTGGACTTGAACTCACAGAGAACCACCAGCCTCTGCCTCTGGAGTGCTGGGATTAAAGGCATGCACCACCACTCTCAGCTAAAAAAGGAAGAGTTTGAGTTTCCAGTTCATGGGAATTAGAGTCTGTCACAGCAGGGAGGCATGGCAGCAGAGGTAACTGGAACAGAAAGAGTCCTCACATCTTCAAACAGACACAGGAAGCAGAGCAGAGACTGGAGATCTGGCAAGGATTAAGAACTCTCTAAGCCTGCCCCAGTGGTGTGCTTCCTCCAGCATGACCACACCTTCTAAGACCTCCCAAAACAGTGACACCAACTGGGGACAAAATGTCCTAATACTTGGAGACCATGGGGGACATTCTCATGCAAACCACCACAGTGGCATTCCACATAACTACATCCAGACGTGGAGAGGGACTTTTCCTGTTTTGTGATTCTCTCAAGTGCTAGGAAAGGTTTGCCTTTACATTTCATTGTTTTATACCCTTACCAAACACTGGATGGAGGATCAGGATACTTGTGGTTGGATATTTAGGAATGGGCTGGCACCAGTGAAGACTCATTGCCTGGGCTGGAGATGGCAGTTACTCTCCTTCTTTGAAGCAGTGACTGGGGGTAAGTGAAGGGGTAGGAGCAGCAGGTAGGGGCAAAATCTGCTTCAATTTCTCTTTGCTTGCACTTATCCTGAAGGTAATTTTTTAAAGCCTCACATATGAGACAATGGAACCACTCCATTTCATATTTAATAGGCTATTTTATTTTTATTAATTAAATTTGTTCTTTGACAGTTTCTTGCATATACATCACACATACTGACCGGCCTCACCTCCACCATCTCCCATCTTCCTACCACCCCTGCCTACCCTCCTTCTCTACAAATCTTTCTCATACCCACATCTATTCATTTTGTTTTGTGACCCACTGAGTTAACCAAGGCTATCTATGTCACCATAGGGGTTCTAGAGCTATTGGGATAGTTGGAGCCTGTGGGCTCAGCAGTGGATACACAGTTGAAGACAATGGTTAGACTATTTCATTTTGATCATATAATTTGAAAAATCCCATTATAAACTATACTATCTTTTAAAATAACAGTGGATAGACTCAGGGGAGAAAGTACTTTAGGAAGGTTGCTTTCCTGCCTCCTATTCCACCTTTAACAAATACACATCCTGAGTATAACAGTAACTTTCTATATTAACTATTTTTTAAAAACCCTGTCTATGAATAGTATGCCTTCTATTTGGAGAATGGAGCTTCCAAACAAGTCTCTTTTCTGAGCAGATTCCCTTCCTAATCCTTCCTGTGCGAAATTCTGTAGCTGTGGCTTTTAGAACCTGCCACGTTTTCACTCCTCTCTCTTCTTGTGGAACAGAGAGCATTGCCGCCACTCATGGGCCACTTTTTATACAATTATTCTTCAATTCAGAAGATTTGGGCCTTCTTTCTGAATGTTTACTTTATTCTGGCCATCAGCTCCTAGTCAGGTAGGCAGACTGGGTGATGCCTAGCAACCATGGAGGTGTGTACTACTATACAGGAAAGGATCTCCTGGGAGGATACTGTGCATACCCAAAGGAAGTCCAAGGAACAGATTCTAGAGGTCAGAAATAGGTCCCCCACAAATTACACTGAAAATCAAATATTTTATTTATTCATTTTTGAGGCAGAGTCTTACTTTGTAGCCCAAACTGCCTTAAGCTCACCCCCTGATTCCTGGGATTATAGACATGTGCTACCATGCTTGGCTAACATTTTGGTTTGTACACAGAACTGGGGTAGATGGCTGGTGAGACAATGTCAGGAATTGTACAGATGAGATTGGGCACTTGGGTGGGTCTGATTTGGAAAGACAACACTGGGAAATGAAACACAGTTTTGTTCTCCACAGGCTGAGACCTCATACGGCCAGCCCAGGGGTTTGTGGCAGATCTCTTTCTTCCACACTAATCCACTGGTGACTTGCAAACTTGCTACTTAGCAGCGGAACACTAAGCATCCTCTAACATCTTAAGAGATAACAGTTTTTCTTTAGGTCAGATTTACTGTGGCCATTTGCCAGACCCCAGCAGTACTTAGATGTTGATAATCCTATCAGCTGGCTTCTGAGACACCAATTACCATTCTGCCTAGAAAGCACCCTTCCTTGGAAGAAAATATAGAATAGTTTTCTGTCAGTTTATGCACATCATGTTGAGTTCCATAGACTTGTTTCTGCTGTTAAGGACAAGTATCCTGTTTGTCCCGCTGCTGCCCCCATAGATTTTGATTTCCTAGGAGCCAGTTTCTGAGGGACATGACTGAAACTTGACTATGATGAAAGCTAAGAGCTAAGTTAATGGTGAGTCATTGGAGGCTTTTGAGGATGACTCAAATGCATAGAATTCAATAGAATTCAGCCAGAATGAAAGTGAATTTTCACAGGCTAGTTTTTATAAACGACTTGTTTGTCTCACTTTCTAGAAAATCATAATAAAATTATGTGTATAGATATCAATATTGGAGGTAGAGAAGGCTGAATGGGATTGGGAGGTACATGTTTCCCCTCTGCAAACTGAAACCCTTGGGTTAGAAATACTTGATAAACATGACAACTGGGAAGTCTGGGTGTGCTCTACTAATCACAAAAATTACAAAGCACTTTCACCTAGAAAAATTGGATAGACCGAAATAATAGAAGGTGCAATTGGCTACCTAACATATTTTTTGGGGGGGAGGATCTGGGACATTTTTACTTGTAAATGTTTTGGATAGTGTTATTTCTTTCAAATGAGACAATTTTCAATTTCAAAAAGTAAATAAGGATTATTTTTCACTAGCCATATAACTTAGCTTGTTTTGTTACCATAGACAGCAACAAAGAGGGCAAATTAAACAGGAACTTTGGAGGGTAAAAGCTAACTTTAGTCTTATTATTTTGCATCTATACTTCTATAATAATAATAAAAAAATCGGTGGTTTGATTAGGAATGATAAATGTCCAGGTTTGTTTAGAAATGAAGATATATTGAATATGATTTTGTTTTAGAGGCTAAAAGACAATGTTTCTAGGAAATGGCTGCTTTGTTACTGTGAGGAGCTGCTCTGTTTTAACATGCCTCTTGAATTTTTACTATGCCATCTTGGTGTGTGTGTGTGTGTGTGTGTGTGTGTGTGTGTGTTTGTGTCTATATGGAGTGGTGAATTTTCTTCCTCCCTCTCAAACACCAATCCAATGGAAATATATTGTTGTGCTCTTACTAGAACCTGTGTGAATATTTGCCTCAAGATTTTAGCCTGCCTCTCTGGAAACTGCTATACATAGTCTAAAAATGGCAATATTGTGATATTTCATATGTCATTTCCTTTCAGTATGTTTTAAATTTTATTTCTACATATACTTGAAAAGTGACTTCCAATTTGTGTAATTGTGGTACACACAGAAAGACCACTGGAATGTGAAGTTTTTCAAATCAGCAGGAAGGTCAAAATGAATGTCATCACTGTACATGGCTTACTTAGTTTGAAATAATGGATTTAAATGTTTTATAGTCATCTCATACATCTAAGTGGTTTTTAATGTTGTCACTAAAATGGAACCTAATTAATACATTCACATGGATCATAAAAATGAACCAAGTGCCACAAATTCTCCTGCTGCTATATTTACTTATAGAAACGTATACTGCTTAATGTATGCTTTTATTTGAAAAGCATTTTAGTAAATGATTGCTATTCACACTTTGAGGACAGCTACAATCTTGTACCACTATTCAGCAGGAGAGATCATCAAAGTAATTAGTTTAAAAACTTCTCCATTTATGAGACCATTTAAACTGTTTTTGAAAATTATGGGTAAGATTGCTGCGAAATTATCTTAGACTGCGTTCTATTGAAACAAAACTGAGACAGAAGTTCCTAGAACAACTGAATTGTTGGGGGATGCTCCTAGAAGGAGACAGAATAGAGCAGGGGACAATGTCTAGGCAGGGAGGCATCTTGGTGGAGACTGATGTCAGCTGATCCAGACTGGCACCAGTTAGTCCCCTTAGAGGAAACTAGACTGGCCTCCTTTGCCCAGGTCTATTAGCTGCTGTTTGTGGTTGGCCATGGAAGCAGAGTGGGAAGGGAACCTCAGAGTGAGATGTTTCCCAGGTGATCCAGGACAATTTTACAGAGAAGAGAGGGGTCTCTAAGTGTTACCAGCCAAGACTCATAGCATCTTGGTGATGGGGATCCCACCCAAGGAAAGTGATTGGGTGTGGCACCAACAGCCTCTATTATATAGATGAAAAACAGTTTAAAAGAGCAGGAACTTATTGGGCATAGGTCCTGTCACTTTCCCCTTCCCATACACATGAGAAATCAAGTAAGGGTGGAGAATCAAACTATATTCAAGGCCCTTTGATTTCAGAAATAGTTTAAAAACAGTATTGAAGACATAAACTATATTTCTGTTATTTTATTGTGGGTTTGGGGATGATATTGAAGAATTGCTCTGGCTAATTGCTGTTCAAATGCATTCATGTTCTTTGAATGCAAATGGTCCTTGAGAGAGGACATGAGATGTTGTCCTTGACAACCTGGATTTTAAGTGCCAAGTATACTCAGACAAGATTTTCTCCCAGTTTAATTTTCCTACTGGAAATGTTTTATTTGCAGAAGCCTTTGGCATCTGCACATGCAAAACTGAGCCAGGCAGAACCAAAACACTTGGTGTGTTCATGAATGACTTCATCTTAATTTTCCCTGCATCAGGTTATTATGTCATACCAAACTGTATTCTTCTTGGAAGAACACCTCCCTCGTTCCTTTTCTTTCCATTACAGAGCAGGTGGAGAGGATTTTCTCCTTTGTGAAATAACTTTTTTCTACCTACTTATGAATATATTGAAGTGCTTTAATGAAACTAGGTAACCTTGTATGAGGACATTTGGGATTCCCATTAATTCCACTTATTTGAAGGGTATTTTATTCTGTTTAGAATTGTCAAATATTTTTCAGAGGTGGAAAGACATATGAAAATTTTTTTGAATTGTGTAATTAAGTTTAATCTGTAAAATCATTGATATAGTAGGAATGACTAGTGGCAAGTCTCCATCTTGGATCAAAGAAATATTTGTTACTAATAATACTCCCTCTGATTGCATCTGTATTTGATTATTCTAATTTACTTAGCAGAAATAATAACATGCAAATAAACTCAGAATATAAAGAGGCATTAATTCAGTTTAGAGTTCAAACTGATAATGCAACTTTTTCACTTTGCATAGAACTTTGCTAATGCTTTGTGTAGAGCATGAATCATGCCAGTGCCCTGGATTCTGGGAAGGACTAGAAATGTCAGAGCAGAATGGGTATGCAGTTAGAAGGCAACTTGCAGGGATCTTCTTTACAAGTGATTTCTTTGCTGTTAGATAGTTCAGTGGGTGAAGGCACTTGCCACCAAGACTGATTACCTGACTTGGATCCCTGGAACTTACATGGTAGAAAGAGAAAACTGATGCCTACAAATTTTCTTCTGACCTCTTCATGTGCTCAGTGGCAACACACACACACACACACACACACACACACACACACACACACGTAACAAACTATTTGATAAAAGGCCCAAATAATTTCTTTAGTCCTCTCAAATGTAGCAATGTTGTTTATTTTTTCACTACTAGTATGTAGTAGTGAAAGTATGAAGTTAAGAGCACAGAGTAAAAGATTATTTGATTTGCCATGAACCTCAAACACAAGAAAGTGCCCTTCTTAATTTGTCTTTATTTTCCTTTGTGTAAAATGCTCATCTCACTGTCTATATTTGTTTTTCCTCCAATCTAGAAATAAAAACTTGGTTAAATAAGTATAATTTCTTTTTAATCTTTATCCCTAATAACTTATTTTCCAATGTTTATCTGTTTCATTCACTGGTAATGGTTTTTAAAATATTGCTGTAGGCAAGGTAGCATATATATTTTTAAAAAACATTGCATCTCACCACCTCCTTCTATTATGCCTGGAACTGTGGTGAAACCAAATCAAGGATTGAAAGAATCCATTCTTTTTGGATTTAGAGACATCTGGAACAGACATTACATTGGCTAGCATCAAGGAAAGCAAAGCCTCAGCTGGGTGTGTTGGTGCATTCTCATGGTGGCAGTTCCTCAGGCAGAGGCTGGAGAATCCCTTGAGACCAACCTGGGCAGCATAGTGCAACTCTGTTTCCAAAAGAAGCCTCATCTGCAGTTATTACCACTTGGGTAGAACTTGAACAGTTCCAAATTCAGTAGACTCCATGATTGGCTACCTATGTGTTGTGACATTTTTTTTTCAGTTGAGCTTTTAAAATTTCATACATTTCCCACTCAAATTCAGACCCCCTCCCCCATCCATGCTTCCCCCTATCACCCCACCGAACCCTATGCACTCTGCCATACATGCTGAGTCCTATTCATTCAGGTGTTTGCACCCAAATGTCCTTCAGTGTAAATGCATCCACTGGAGTCCAGTCAGCCCATCCAGTGGTCATATGTAAGTCATACTCTCCCTCACTCAGCAGAAATCAGTCTCAAATAGTTCTCAATCTAGTGCTGGCCTGCCACCTATTTCTCACCTTCTCTTTGGGCCCTTGTTTAATTGAGCTGACACAGGTCCTGTGTTTGATGCTACTGCTGCCGCAGGCTCACTCGTGCAAGCCTCCAGTGACCTGGAAGCTTCTACCTCAGGTGTTCATGAACCATCCCTGGCTCTTACAGTCTTTCTGCCTCTTCTTCCGCAATGGTCCCTGAGCCATGGGTGGGTGAGGTTCCATATAGGAGTACCATCATACACTCTACAGTCTCTTATTCTCCAAAACTTGGCCAGTTGTGGCCTTCTGTGTGTATCACACTCTGATGAACATGGAAGCTTCACCGGTGAGACTTGAGGGGTGCATTATCTCTCTCTTTACCCCTTATTCCACTATATTCCATGAGCCTTAATTGTAGAGGTTCGACTACAGATGTGTCACCTAGTACCAGGCATCTCCCAGGTGTATGTTCTCTGTGCCTGACCAGATGTGCAACTCTGCAGTAGCCTCCATCTGTTGCAAAAAGAAACTTCTTTAATGAATGCTGTATGGCATGTTTGTTACTCTAGGGAGGTTTCTTTATCTGGCACTGTGTTCCCTACCAAGCAGCTCCTAGGTATACATATGCATTAATGTTCAGACACTCTATGTGCATTTCTCACAGGGTTTCTTGGGCATCACTTTTCCCTCTAGGTTTTCTAGCCCCCTAAGATTCATTCATCTCTACTCATATGTTTCCCATATGACCTCCCTCCTCCCTCCCTCCCTAGTCACAGTGCCCCCATTATCTCCAATACCTCCTGACTCCCTCCATCTTTCCTCTCCTGAGTTCCCTCACTCCCCCACACTATGATCCCTTGCATGTCCCTCCCTCCTCTCCTCCCTGCCAATTACTCCCACTTTTTCTACCTCCCTCAGGTAACATCTGTTTCCTACTACCCCCTTTCAGGTTGTTTCTTTTCCTTTACCTTCATGTATCCTTTGCTTTACCTGGCTCCTGGTGTTACATCAGAATTTATATACTCACATATAAGGGATTGATACTACAATCCACAAATGAGTGAAAACATACGTTGCTTGCTTTTCTGTGTTTGTGTTACTTCACTTAGTATAACACTCTCTAATTCCATTTACCTGCAAATTTCATAATTTTATCTTTTCTTACTAAGTAGGACTCCACTGAGTAGATGTACCACACTTTCATTGCTGTGACATTTTTATTACTTCTAGAAACTTGCAACTAAGTGAAGAAGACCACTGGATTTACCAGACTGTTTTAGATCAGTATTCTGGAAATCTCCTTGGCAGAAGGACTCTGTATTTGGACATGTTACAAAGATATTTTCCCCACAAATCTAGACATGATTTGGTGAGTACATCCCTTTCTTCCTACGTGCTGGTGATCTGCATGGTTTAGTGATCCTTAATTATTAAGCTAAATATATATCTTTTAAATAGTGCTCTAAACATTCTTCTTCCTCCATTAAAGAAGATAATGCAATAGGCTGCAGACCTGTGTAGGTCATTTTTGAAACCTGTGAACCAGAAGAAGGTGGGGGCCTGTCTGTAACCACTTGCCTGAAGACCTTAACAGTAGTTTCCCAGCTGGCACATGACCCCCATGTGTTTGGCCATCACCAGTTCACCTGCAAAGATTCTGTCACATCTGGATCTTGTCCCAAAGTGGAATGCCTGCCTTCTACCCATAGAGCCTGCCACATATCAGTTCTTATAGGACTCGGAAAACCAGTGCTTTCACTGCACAGTGTCACTAATCTCTCCATCACCACAGCTTTGCCTGACTCTCACATGGACCTCAGAGACCAAAGGCACAACTGAAAGGTTCCTGAAAAGGAACTGAGAAATTATTGTTTCATTCTGTAGTGGGCAAGACCACAAAAGCAAGGACGTAGAAGTTACTGTGCTGCCAATTAGTTCAGTAGTAATTCATCTGATAACACACATGTAGCAAGCTGAGATTTAAGTTTTAAATGAGCTGTGCTAAGAAACATTGTACACTGCAGTTCTGCAGCTGTTTCAAATTAAGGCATGAATTTTACACATACATGTATTTACAGATTATTTTCTGTCAGTCTTGTGAAAACTCAGCAAATGTGAGGATGAATGAGGAAGTCTTTAATGTCTGATAAAGGGACTTAGGTAAAGGTCACACAGCCACCTTCTGTCATCCTTCTTATCCTGTTCAGTTCTATCCCACTATATTTATTCTAATTCTGGTCTTTGACAGGTACCTATTATTTAATAAGCAACTCATCATTATTTTAAAAATTCATAATTGATTAAACAAGAGGTCTATTTTTATTTCCTACCAGTTCTATTTGCTTCTACAGTTAGTGTCATGTTTAACTTTTTATATTTTATTGCTATTGATATAATAAAGATTTTTGCATTTACTTCCTACATTGAATTGATTAGTATGCATTTCTGCATGGTGTATGCTTTCTTTCATTGATGTTTGACAAATGTTAGATATATTTTTAGCCTTATAGAACAAAGCTAAGAAGTTTACAGAATGGATTTTTGTGTCTGGCTTAAGTGAGACCATGGTCTGTCTGGTTCATCATGTTCCTGATTAAGTCTACCATTACTTTAGGTGGGTCACCCTTGTCCTTCTTGTTAACTTCTTTTCTAAACTCTAGCCATGTAGAGCTTTAATAATATGCACAGGTGTGGTCCATTCTGGACAGTACTCTCATCTTCAGAAGACAACTTTGTTTGAGGAATGTTTCAGAATCACCTGCCTGGACTTTCAAACTCCTCAGGCTCCCTCTTCCCATATTTTCCTGGACGTTGTGCTTCCCAAAGCTGAGCTTCACTCTTGGAAGAAGCATCTGCTGCCAGAAGGAAGGAAACCAAGGAATTAAGTGGCTTGTTCTTAGATGCCAGTCAAATACAGGCTCTGAAAACAAGCTTGAACCTTGTTTCTGGTATTGTTAAGATGTTTGACCCTAATTGTTTGAAATCACTCCTTATAATGAATTTTATTCATTTATAACAATGACATAAAATATAGGCCCATCTCAGAATGCTAATCACCATCTGTTACCCTTTTAGGTAGAACATGAGAAATATTGTGACCGATATCGTTTTACTAGAGAGCAGCGAAAAGTCCTGATAGAAAATTGGAATAAGAGCAAGAAGGACTTTATACAGCAGGCTGTGCTCACTCTCCTTGAGGCCTGTGCAGCTCATGAAATGGAGAGCACACTGGCTAAGGACAGGAAAAGGCAACAAGAACTGTGTGCTGCTCTGAAAGCCAAGGTAAGATGCTGCACGGAGGATGCTTTAGTATTTGGGTGTGTCCATTAAGAATCTTCTTTTCCTTTGGCTCAACTCTGACCTGAAGTTCAGTTCTCTGAAAAGCCCATCTTGATTAAACCTGTAAATTTGAAACATAAGAAATTGCAATTCTTTTAGGTTAAAAAATAACCAGCAAAACAATTTCATAGAGTTCAACTTAAAGTTACAGTAACAGGATATTAGTATTGGAATTATAAAAGTGATATCTAACACCGGTCATGGGTGCTGCACACCTCAGCAAGGGACTGGAGGAAACTGGTTAATTCTGAGTCAGACTTGTGGACTTCTCATTCATATTGAAGATAAAAAACAATCAAGTTAAGAAGAAAGACTCATATGGAGACAGGGGGCAATCTTGATGGGCCATGTGTGGCCCTCCACACAGTGTGGGGGTGTAGATGGCACTTTCCTCCTCCTCGGGCCCAGGGAGGGGGCCTCTATATGCTTGGAAAGCTATTGGAAGGCCTGAGTACTGTATATGTTGCCCACAGACAAGTACAGAGTAGCTGCCTCAGTGGCAGAAATGGAGGTATGAGCCGCTACTCTGCTGGGAACAACTGCACTTTCCTCAGCAGGTACAGACCAAGGCCTAGAGGCTGATGTAGCTATGCCCCCTCAGAGGGTTGGCAGGGTCCATTATAACACACTGTGTTCAGGCGCAACACAATGTAGTAATCTTGGTTTATTTAAGCTCATGATGGTATAATAAAAAATTTCATTCCCTTAATAGAAAAACCTGGAAGACATTGTGGTATATCAGTTAATAGTATATAAAAACAAATGCCTCTGTTTCAAAACATTAGAGGAAAATGTTTGCTCTGCATTTTTTTTTTTTTTTGAGGCAGGGTCTCCCTGTAGCCCCAGCTTGCTATGTAGACCAGGCTGGCCTTGAACTCACAGAGATCTGCTTGCATCTCCCTCCCAAATGCTGGGACTAAAAACGTGTACCACTACATCTAGCTTACTCTGCAGTTTTTAAAAAGGAAAGATTTTTCTTCTCACATTGAATAAGTTTAGAAAATAAAAGAATTGAGGTTTCATCTAGATCAATCTACCACAGGCTACAGATCTAGTGCGTGTTTCTCATCCATTGGAGGCTGATAGGAAATGCGCAGGGTCAGGGCTGTGGCAACGTCTTGTACGCCTAGTCAGTCCTGGTTTGCTCTGCATGCACTGTCTTGAGCCCTTGAACTATGCTCTAAGTGATAGTTTCTATGTAGTGTATTGACCTGAGGTCATGTAGTCAAGTTAAGTGTGCTATAGGATGAAGTTTATTTATGTACACATCAAGTAAACATCAGGATCTTGAGATGTAGAACACTCCTGTGATTCAGAAGGCTGATTCATGACTCTTCTCAATAAATTATGCCCCAATCATTCATAACCACTTTTTTTATAATTGGTAATATTTTTATTAATTTTGAGAGTTTCATATAATATATTTTAATCACATCCAACCCTCTCACTATCTCCTCAGATCCAAACCTACCTCCTTACCTCTAAATTTCATGTCCATTTTTATTTATTTATTTATTTATTTATTTATTTTTATTTTATGTGTATGAGTGTATTGCCTGTGTGTATATAAGTGCATCCATGCCATAAAATGCCCGTGGTGGTCAAAAGAGGGCATCAGATTCCCTGGAACTGGAGTTACAGACAGTTGTTAGTTACCATGTGGGTGCTGGGATTCAAAGAATAACAGTCAGTGATCTTAACCTCTGAGCCATCCCTCCAGTCCCACATGCCCATTTTTCTAAACCTCATCAGACCAATTTGTGTTGTTCAAATACTCTTGGTGTGGGTCCATCCCCTTGAGCATGGTCAACCACCAGAGGTCACATCCTTAAAGGAAACTGACTCTCCCTCTTCCAGCAGCTGTCAGTCACCAATAGTGCCTCAGCTAGGTGTGGGACTTTGTGCCCACCTCCCCACTTCATACTGGGATTTTGTCTGGCTTTAGCTTGAGCATGTCTTATGCACACTGTCACAACTGCTGTGAGTTTATGTGTGTAACTCCCCTGTTATATGTAAAAAAAAAAAAGTTTTGCTGTAGTCGTTTACTGCCTCTGCCTCTTGAAATCTTCCTACCCCTCTTCTGAGATGTTCCCTGAGCCTTGGGTGGGGGGTGTAATATAGGTGTTCTTTTAGGGATGAGCACGCTACAGTTTCTTATTCTCTGCTTGTACACTGACCAGTTGTGAGTCTCTGTGTTAATTGCCATCTTCTGAAAAAAACAAAACCTGTTTGATGAGGGTTGAGAGAGTCACCAATCTATGGGTATAATTATAAGTCATTAGGAGTCAGTTTAATACTATGTTCATTTAGCAAAATAATAGTAGTAGCTTCTCCCATAGGGTCTATGAACTATCTAGCTATAGGTTCTTTGCCCCATTGATGGTGCTTGGTATAGGTTCCATCTTGTGGAGCTGGTCTTAAATCCAAAACATTTATGCCTCTATTGCACCACTGGGCATATCTTGCCAGGACAGTTGTAACTGTACTTGCAGAGTTCACTGTTAGTTACAATTGATTATTATTTTTTTCTTCCCATAGTTTGCATAGTATCTTCTAGCACCATGAAAGTTAGCTAGGAGGGATGAAGCTTTGAGGTCAGTACCAGCTTGATTTCTCAATGTTCAATGATTCAAATATGTTGTGCCTACAGCAATAGGGTCGTACTATCAGGTTCTGGAGGGTAATCAAGAACAATGGTAATAACCAGTAATGTTTGGAGGTCTATGGGGTCCCACTGGTCAACAACTCTGAAAGAATTAACCCTTTCTTGGTACTGGGTTTTTATTTGTTAGTCTGTGGTGTTTAGTAGGAGCATTGTTGCCCTGTTATAGGGTAACTCCGTTTAAAGTTTTCATATATGTATATGTGTATATTTTAGGACGTTTTTACAGTTGTAAATTTCCATATGACTTTTTTAAAACATCTGTAGTATTAGATATCCCTCCTTTTATTCCCTCCTCTTCTCTGTCCGTTCTGCCTCCCATCTCATTTAATCATTTCTGTTCCGTTAATACCCTTTTCCCCTTTCATATCCCTACATTCTATCTCTCCTCTCTTGAAAGCCTCCTCACCCCCATGGTCCTGTCTTTGTTTCCTGACCTCTATGGGTATTCCAAATGAAACACACATATCTAAAGAGCCAAAGCTAGCATCAACATATGAGACAAAAACACCTAACACTTATCTTTCTAAGTCCTGGTTACCTCACTCAAGATGATTGTTTCCAGCTCCATCCATTTACCTATGGATTTCATCATTTCACAGTGGTACTCCCTGGAGGCTGGGTGCAAGCTGTCACACACACCTCAGGTAGAGGTAGGTAGAGTGGTGGCTAGTCTGGAGATCCCTTCCTGGGATCAAGGTCCCCACTGGGGTTGAAGTCACAGGACACCACTCAGTGCCTGGGCAATATAGTGGGTCGGGTGGTTGGTGGGTGTGGGGATGGACTCTGGGGGTGCCTACCTGGTAGGGAGACGGGCTCTTGGAGTACCAACTGGGGTCAGAGTTGCAAGATCTATGTGGCTTCCCTCCCAGTGGCATGGTGGTTTAGTTGTTGGCAGATGTGGGGAATGGGTTCTAGAAGTGCCTATCTGGAGTACTTCATTGTATTTACGTACCACAATTTACTTGTATGGTTTCCTGATTTTTGGTATTATAAACATAATTGAACATGTCTTAACATACATGCTAATTTCTTCTGGATTCTTAGGAGTAGAAGAGCTAGGTCATAAGTTTCAGGTGGACTTAGCTGTAGTAAATATTGCTAAAATAGTTTTCTAAAGTGGGTATACAAATTTACAGCCAACTTCCTTTGCTTTATCTTTTCCAGCATCATTTCTGCCAATCTCTAATTTAGCCAATCTGGTAACCTCATTATGGTTTTTACTTGAATTTAAAATAAAATCTTTGGAGCTGGGTGTGGTGGCACATGCCTTCAGTCCCAGCACTCGGGAAGCAGCCGATCTCTATGAGTTCAAGGCCAACCTGGTCTACATAGTGAGTTCCAGGCCAGGTGGTCCACATAATGAGTTCCAGGCCAGCTGGGAATACTGGGGGACCCTATCTCAAAAAAAAAAATTGAATAAAAGAAAAAAAAAGAAAGAAAAGGAGGAAGCAAAACAAAATAAAATAAAGTCTTTGAGAATCTTGGAGAAATGCCTGCTCAGGTCTGGCCCATGTTTCTCTTAGGCTGTCTGCTTATTTGTTGTTCATCTATATGTTTACATATTTCACATACAAATTCAGTTTCTTTTTATTTTCTCCCAACCCATGGCTTATCTCTTTACTCTCGGTGATTTCCTTGAATGTTCAAAACTGTTAGTAGTATTTTTGTCTCAGTAGTTCGTTCCTTTCTGTTATTGAGTCCATGGCATAATCTGTCAGTTTGGTTGTGTTAATATTTCTGTATCTAGTGTTATTTTGCTTGTCGTTGGGTAGGAAGCTTTAGGCTTTCTTGTGACCCTCTGCCTCTGAGAGGGTCTTTTGACTCACTTCTGTTCCCTCTCCTGTTCTAGACCGTCACTAGACCCCTGCCTGTCAAGGCAGAAGCACTCTGCTTTCCTTGTTCCTCTGTGGTCTCAGGCTCACCTCTGTCCCTGGGCCTTGGGGATCAGACCTCCTCATGATCCCACTCATTCCTCCCACCACAGTCAAACTGTCTGATGATCTTCAGTGGTTCTTATGGGGGCTGGGGGCACACCTTCCTTGCAACACTCAGAATAGAGGGTCTCCTGTTCCCTTCCCAGCTCCAGAGGTCTGCACTCATGCCCTGTGGCTTTCCTGCCCTTCTCTAGGCCTCCAGCTTTTATCCCAGTTTTTATTAATACTTTTATTGAGTTTTTGTGCATTTTATATAATAGATCTTATTCAAATTTAGACCCCCTCCCCTATCGCACCCTCTCTTAGCGCCCCCTCCACTGGATTTCATGCATATTGTCATATATGTTAAGTCCTGTCTGGTCAGGCTCTTGTACCCAGATGTTCCTCCGTGCAAATTCATCCACTAGAGTCTACTCAGCCTATCTAGAGTCACTCCGATAAAGAAGATCTACTCTCCCTCACTCAGCAGTAACCAGATGCCAATAGTTCTTTGGGTAGTGTTGGGGTCTCCTGCCCATTTTCCCAGTTCTACGCTGAGCTTTTGTCTGATTGAGTCAGCATGAGTCTTGTGCAAGCTGTCACCTCATTACAAGTCATATGAACAAGTTACCAGTGGCCTGAAAGTCTCGGTTGCCTTATGTTCATGCACCAGTCCTGGCTGTTAAAAATGTTTTCACCCCCTCTTCCACATGGTTCCTGAGCCATGGGTGGGTGAGACTTAATATAGGAGTCCTATCCAGAGACATGTACTCTGCAATATCTTGTTCTCTAAAACTTGACCAGTTGTGACCTTCTATGTGCATTGAACTTTGTTGTATGAGGAAGCTTTGCTAGTGAGAGTTGTGGGATGTATTTGTATTCTCTCTACCCCCCATTCCACTATGTTCCATGAGCCTTAGGTGTAGAGAGTCCACTGTAGATATGTCACTTAGGACTGGGCATCTCTCAGACATATATTGTCTGTGTGTGATCAGTTGTGGAACTCTGTAATAGCCATATGTTGCAAAAAGAAGCTCCTTTGATGAGTGATGTACAGTATACTTGTCAGGGTGGTAAGCAGGTCTGAGGCAGTTAGGTTAGGAGGCTAAGGGCAAGGTGGGGGTGGGGACAGCCTGTGGAGGGTCTAATAAACTATGCTAGAGGACTAAGCTAGTCTGGGTTAGGAAACTAGTCTAGAGGTCTGAGGCAGAAGAGCAGGAGTGGGCCTGGGCTCAATGCTAGAAGGGGGACAGAGGGCAAAGAGAAAGCAGAACTGCTCAGGCTGCAGGGGAATCGAGACACAGTGGCTCCCCCAGGTCTTTAGCTCCTCTGAGGCACACCTCACTGTCATCAGAGGCTTTCGCTGGATACCCTGAGCCCAGTCTTCCTTGTGGGCACTCTGAGGTCTGTGCAGCAGAGCCCGAGAGTATATGCCAGTTCTCCCCATGTCTGTTGCTTCTGTAGGTTCTACGCTTTCACGCTCTGCTAAATCACTCAAATGCACAAATCATTAAAATGTATCAATTCATTATAGAGTTTGGGCTGCAGTCTTCCTGCTCACACACACAGTGGGCTTATTGTCGTCAGGTGCTCTGCTGCAGGAGAGCTACTTCTCATGTCGCATCTGTACTTAGAGGCCCCTGTCCTTCCTGCGTTATTGCCCTGTAATCTCTGATGGGTCTGTGAAAAGTTCTGATGTAGGTGAATCAGCTTTTAAAATTTTTGTTGTGAAAGTAGGAGTGGCATTCTTTCCAACTTCTATACCTAAATGGAAGCTGAGAGATCTTAATGAATGCTACTCATCAATATTTTATGTGCCCTAATTCAGAAAGCATTGACTGCAAGTGGTCACTGTCAAGGGTACCCACCCAGAGATTTTGTGCCTAACAGGACTCCTTACAGAAGAAAATGAAACTCCAACCTGTGAGGTGGGAACACAATGAACGCCAACCTGAGAAGTGGCTGGCTAGTCAAAGGGAATTGTGCACAACTCACTAGGCACCTCTTTCGAATCCAGCTAGCGATCGGGCAGCAGAACTGCCAAGACTACAAGAGTCAGCATTAGCCACCTGCCAGCTTTAGTTATAGCGGTGTCAGGACTGTCTAAAGAGATCTGTGCTCTTTTCTCCTTTATGTCTGCTTCCTGCTTCCTTTGCTTTTCTTTGGGTTCTGATGGTCTAAGGGTCTCTAAATGCAAAGAGAAGTCATCTTACAATTACAGAGGGAAAAAAATCCTTTGATCTACTAGAACTGAACACTGATTTTGAAGGGAAAGTGTGTTTTAAGACATACAGTTACCATTCTGCTGAAATTTGATCTGGTGACAAGAGAAATGTCTGAGTCGGGGGACAAAGATATTGGCATTTTGATTATTTCCTGCATAGCATACTGTACAGTATGCCGGAGGGGCTACTCAGAGCCCCTGTTCAGCATGCTCTCTATAGGATCTGTCTCTGCATTTTCTGGTAGTCTACTCGATCTCAAACTTGGAGGTCACAGAGATGGCCAGCTGGGATTAGAGCTGGGACTTAAGGAGATGGCAGTGTGTAGTCTCCTGAAAGGTGTGGTCACAGAAGGCTGCTGTGATTTGGGTTTGGTTTGAGTGTGTCTCTCAAGGTTTGCATGCTGGAAACTTTGAGAGGTAGAAGGCTCCTTCAGAGGTGGGGCCTGGTGGAAGGTAGTTAGATCATGGAAACAGGAAACAGTACCTGGGATGGGATTAATGCTGTTCCCACAGAGTACATCTGCTCCTGTGTGAATGTGCTGTTTTAAACCCAGGCTTGTACCCTTCTGCATGCAGTCTGATCTGTTTCTGTTTCTCCACTATGAGGTGAAGCTGCCAGAAACCCTCACTAGCATGCTAGCACCATGCTGTTTGGACCCTCTAGCCATCAGACTTGTGAAACAAATGAAATTCTTTATAAGCTTGGATATTTGTCATAGCAACAGAAAACAGAAGAGCAAATGAATATCTGAACTTTCAGGAACGAACCCTCTAAACGGTAAGTGTGAATAGAAAGTAGAGAAATGGGAACAGAAAACTGTGGTAAAGTCGATTCTATATCCTAGAATGCTACTATCAGAATTTTTCTTTCTAATGAGAAACTGAGGCTCAATAAATTATAGCTGGGTTGAAAATATATTATAAAAGGAAAGAGATAAATCTGTAAATTGTGCAATAATTTAAAATATTAAATTATGCTTGCAGTCTTTTAATGTAGAAGAAAACATGAGATTTATTTCAGGTCATCATTTTACAAGTCTGCAAGCTGAGTCCCGAGAGATGAAGTGACTGCCGAAGGTTCACGTTATCTCATTCAACTCGAAATTTCAGTGCTAGCTCGGCCCCACACAGGCTTGCATGCAAGAATACTACAAAATAATAGAAGATATTTATTAGACAGCTGGCCCCAGGTGTGCCATATATTAGACACACAGAATGTAGAAAAATATTGCTTCATTGCATCATAAATTTGACCTTTTGAAAACTAATATGCTAACTACAATAAACATTAATTAAACATTTAACCATAATTTTCTTCTTAGCCTTAGAGTTTGAAAGGTCTTATGGGGGGGGTCATTTAAGTGATTTGTGTTTTTCAAAGAAAAAGTATTAAATGAATTTTGGAATAATGAATGTATTATTTTTTTTATCTGGCATTCCATCAGTAACTGTTGCAGCAAGTGAAGGCAGGTAGGCTTCTCACCAACAGGATGAGGAGAAAGGGGAGGAGCACAGCGCTCATCTCTCTTGCTTCCTCAAAGCCTGCAACCCCTGTCCTGTGTCCAGCCTAGGGTGCTCTGTTAGCTGTGTGCTCGATACCTTCACATCCTGTCTTTACAACCAGGCTTGGGAGGCTTCCCAGAGATGTCTCATAAATGACATCTTTTGCTTCCACGTTGAGTGACCATGTGCTGATGTAGAAAAGACAATATCCTCTAACCTCTTATGTTTCCTGGGTAGTCTCAGCCTTGCCCTTCACCTGCACATTCCTTCTGTGACTATCCAGAGTGGTCCTGCTCCCTCACCTAACACCATGCACCTACATGCCCAGACTCAGTGACAAACATGTCTAGTTATCAAGAAAATTATGTCAAATCATGAGGGGTCAAATCACCCCTCATGCATTTCTTCCCACTGCACATCTTTCTGCTCTTGGTAGTGCCCAGCCTTCCTACCCAGGCTTCCCAGGGCTGCATGTGCAATGTTCAAGTCCAGTCCTCCCTAACATTTACAACTCTCTCCCATCTAATACTGGACCCTGTGGATTTTCCACTTTTCTGTATTCTTTATTTTTGTCTCCCTTCCTCTTTTTCATGTTTTCCTCAACTTAGAAACCCTTTCCTATCCAAAGAAACCTTCCCTTGAGTCCAAGTCATCCTTTGCTCCCAGGGAGTCCCTGTCTCTGCCCTTTCGTTTGAAATCAACCCTTTCTACTGTGTTGTCCTGGTTCTGCTGACATCTTTAGTCCTCTGCAGTCCTCTCTGCTCGAGGATGCAAGCAATCATACGCTTCCTAATCTGTCAGAGCACTTCATCTCCATCCTATTGCTCCCCTCGTGGTTTCTCTTTTAGTCACTCACCTTTCACATCCTTTGCTCCCTCGACTTCTATTACTGAATTCCCAGGGTCATGTCTTCTTTCTCAACACCTGTCCACTTCCACCCTTGTGTCCTCCAGGTTTCTATGCTGGCTCATTGCTCTTCTTGCTTTACTTCATTGACCCCCAAGTACCCTTGTGACTTTACCCAAGTTTATGTTCTGATTTCTCTCAAATACTTTTCCAAGTCTAGCAATATACACTAATTATATTAACTTTAGAAGTCTCCAGGTGCACCAAGCTCTGTATCGAAAATGGAAATCTTGGGTTTCCTGTGGTAAATTTGTGCCTCTTTCTTGAAGCTTTGCTTCTTATTCTCCCCGCCCTCATATTCATTTGATAACTTTGGAAAATTTTCTCTCTTAACCCTATGGCCTTTCCTTTCTATCCTTGGGCCCTGGCCTCTGTTTTTAAACTATTGCATTCTAATGGCTTTGCTTTACCCTCTGCCCTTTTGATGTCTTTCCCTAAATTGCAGACAGAATGTCCTTTCTAAAATTTAATTCAGAGCCTGGAATGGTGATGCAGACCTGTAAATCCTAGCACACAGAGGTGGAGGCTTGTACATTTCAAGTTACCCTGGGCTCCATAGCAAGACTCAGTCTCAACAAACATACAAACAAATAAGAGACAATTCAGATTACCAGTATTTACTTACTTATTTATTTATTTATTTATTTATTTATTTATTATTTAGTTTTACCTTTGTTGACTCTTCAGCTGCACACGTTTGCTTATAATAAGAGGCAGGCTCCTTGGTAGGTTTTCCAAGGCCTCAGTAACTTGGATGCTGACACCCTCTTTACCTTCCTTTCCTGACATCCTCCAGTCTCTACAATTTAGAAATGCCAAATCACTGTGACCCACTGTCTTTCCTCCTGTCTCCGTACTGCACCCTGTCTGTTTCCTGGTCCTGTGCCCTTGCTCTTGGTGGTGCTGACTTTGCTGGAGTGCTTTTTCTTGCCTTCTTTTGCCTGGCTACATCTTGCTCATCTTCAAAACTCAGCTCAGATGTCTGCTGCAGAAAGACTGCATTGAGTCTATGATTAGAGTTCATACATTCTTTGTTCTCCTTAATCCCTGGTACATAACTCTGGCTTGCCAGTAATTATGATTACAGCACACTGAAAAAAAACTATATCAGCAACATAACTACAAGCAGGAACCCCATTTTATTCATCTTAGTATTATATAAACCTCTCCTTTCCCCCAATAGATTTTTCAGTGTTTGGAATATGCTATATACTCAGTAAATTCTGTTAAAATAAAGTGTATAAACTGAGGGCATATCCTCCCTTCTTCACAATACATCCTGATACAGTGCTGTTTTCACTGCCTTCTTTCTACTTTATTTATGGGGAAGCTTGCTGCAGAAACAAGTATATCATGTGCAAAGTCATTAGAAAGCAGAGCATAAGACTTAATTATCAACAATGAATACGCTAAGATGTTGGAAGTAGTTTTAAAAATAAAGCTTGACTACTTATAAAACTGGGGTGTATCTCAGGCCTGACTGGAATCACTGGGCATTGGTGTTCTGGCCCTCACCTAGTTTCTGTGCTCCTAGTTCCCATTACTAGCTGACTGATGACCTAGCCATGAACGCTAACAGTGATAGAAATTAGATAATGTCAGGAACTAGACAATGGCTTTGGAATAAGCATCATTTGAGCTCCTTCTCCATATTTGTAGCCCCTGAAACTATCAGTTTCCTCCACCACCTCTTTTTGCCTCCTCTTGCTGTTGGAGAATAGCCTTGGACTTGGGTTCCACCAGTCAGCTATGAAGTACCCAAATCCAAATGGAGAGCTTTCTGAGTTTAACTTCAGTGATGATGAATAGCTGATATCAGACTGACTTTCATACAGTAATTAACTGTAAAACTGGATTAAAATGTTTAAAATAGTTTTGGTGGGTGTTTGACAACCAGTGAATAGTGAGATCCATGAATTAAACAGAACTTTGAATATGAGTGCATATTCACCCTGCATTTCTTCATAAGATCATTTTCTTTTTAAAAAAATATTGTATTTAATATTATTTTTATTTTTATGTGTATGTGTATTGTTTGCATGTATGGAAGTGCACTCGTGTCATGCAATGCCTGGGGAGAACAGAGGGCCTTGGATTCCCTTGGAACTGGAGTTACAAGATAGTTGCTAGCCACCATGTGGGTGCTGGGAATTGAACCTGAGTCCTCTGCAAGAGCAGCCAGTGCTCTCAACCACTGAGCCATCTCTCCAGCTCAAGACCATTTTCAACTTGAAATAGAGAGGCATATAACAGAAGTGGAGGGTAACAATGTTGATAGGAGACTTTCGGTTTCCTAAGGCAGCTAGGGTTTAGGGAAGAGGGTACTTACATACTAAAGAACATGAGTGGGGAAAAAAACCTCTAAAAGGAGTGTGATAAAAAAACCTGTAGGTCCTTTGCTAACACACAGGGTGAAATGTCAAAAGACCAGCAGAGAACAGCTACTAGATGGCTGGGAAGTGAATAGGGATTTCATAAGTCATAGAATAATTTGAGCGGGTTTAAATACTGAAGTTCTAATCTAACCCAAGTAGGAGGCTAAGAAGCAGAGAACTTTAGTCAGAACCAGAGCCAGCCTATAAATCTCAAAAAGCTACCTCCCTTCCATGACCTACTTCTTCCAGTTAGAACATACCTCCTAACAGTTCCAAAGCATCCTGAAACAGCACCATCTGGGGACCAAGTTTTCAGACACATGAGTCTGTGGGGAACCATAACATGGTCCTCATAGGAACTGTGCTGCAGGCACAGAAGACTTTACCTAGATGACTCTGTAAAGAGTTGGCTACAAAAACATGTCTACTAGCCATGTGTCTAAGTGACCATATGCAGGGGAAAGGGTGCTTTTACCAGAAAGTAACCATCAATGTTCGTAGATGTCATTTACTGTTTTTTTTTTTTTTTTTTTTTGAGGCAGGTCTCCCTGTAACCCTGGCAGGCCCAGAACTCTCTATGTAGACCAGTCTGGCTTCGATAACACAGAGATTCACCTGCTTCTGACTCCTGAGTGCTGGAATTAAAGGTGTGCATCATCAAGCCCAGCCTAATGTCATTTACTTTTACTTAAATTTCTGGCATCATCTTGGGGGATGCTTCCTTGGTAGATGTAGTAATTGCTTCTTGAGTGTTAGTTATTCCCACATAATATACTTCCTTGATCAAGGTGGTGGGGGTGGAAGGGGCTGGGTAAGAAACAGACCATAACTGGAGAGCTTAGATGTCCCATGTACCACGTGAATTAAGGTTTCAGTAGTTTTTGCCAACTTAAGGCATTTTCTCATGACTGCCTTGGCATGGTTTACTGTGCTATGTACCATTGCCATAATTAGTATTAGCAGTGATCCCTGCATGGTACTCTTCCTTGTAGTCTCTGCAGTGGGGGGCATTCACAGAGAAGTTCCCCATGGGGAAGTATACATATATAACATTGAAAGAAACAGGAGAGCACTGAAGAACCCTAGGCATCCATTCCAGAATGTCTTTGGATACAGCAGCAGTTAACATTTCATATACACAGCTACATTGCACTGTATGTGGCTCTTGGCAGGTAGCTAATTAAAATTCTACAGGGTTTAAGGACTTGATGAATCTATGTATTAGTTCCAAGTAAAATATTACAAGTAGTCTGGCTCTTAAAATGTCTTAGTTTTTAAAGCATATTTATCTGCATTGAATCTATTTTATAAAGTTTAAAAGAGACTGTATGTTTTAATGTTCTTTATAAGGAGAGCCTTGTATTTCAGTGGCAAGTCATAACAATATTTCACAAGATGTTTTGCAATTGATGATACTAGGTCTATGATATAGATGTTTGCAATTTTACAGTGACTGTGTGCAGTAAAAAATAAGTCAGCTATAATATGAAGTGCTGGATAATTACAGAGGGAAGTCACAGCCTGGATCGGAAAGCCAGAGTTTTTTGATGTCTGTTAAAAATAAATTCATAGCTATTTAAATGGAATCCTAAGTGTGTTGGTAGACTAGAATATGCAATCCCAAAATAGGTCCATACCTCTTAAGTTAGTTGATTTTCAGCAAAGATACAAAGCTAAGTCAATGGAGGGTAGTATTATGGAGAATGAATGATGTGAACCAGTAGCTACTCATGTCACATATAAATGAACCTCAATACATATCTCATGCCCTTAACAAAAAATAATTCAAAATTGATCATAGACCTCCGTGTAAAGACAACATGGAACAATCTTTATGATCTTGGGTTGAATAAAAGTTTCTTAGATATGGTAATGAATGTACTATCTCTAAAAGAAAAAAAAGGATGAATTAGTTATTCTCAGAATGATTGAAAGACACAAGCAAGACAACAAAAAGATAGGCTACGCACCAAGAGAAAATATTTGCATATTTAATGTCTGATGAAAAAATTTGATCCAGCATTTATAAAAAATTAGTCCCAGCACTTGGGGGGCAGAGGCAGGTGGATCTTTGTGAGTTTGAGGCCAGCCTGGTCTACATAGCGAGTTCCAGGACAGCTGGGGCTACAGGGAGACCCTGTCTCAAATTCTCAAATATTAATGACAAGAAAATAACAATCCATTTTTTCTCATGTGTATGTGTGTGTGGTATGCATGCATGTGCATATGCACATTCACATATGTAGAGGTGCATGTGTATGTGCAAGGGTGTATACACATGTGTTTGTATGAATGCAGAGGCCTAATCTTCCTCAATGGCTTTCCACGTTACTCATTGAGATGGGGGTCTCTCACTTGTACCTAAAGCTCACTGATTTGGCTCATCTGGCTTGCCAGTTTGTTTTGGGGATTCCTTGTCTCTGCCTTCCAAAAGCTAGAATTACAGCTGGACTACCACACCCACTCCACATTTACGTGGGTTCTGGGAATCCACATTCTGTTCCCCATGACACTTTAGACACAGAGACATCTCCTAATATGATCCAATTAATTTTTTCATTAAATTTATTTTTATTTTATGTGTATGAGTGTTTTGCCTTCATGTATGCAAGAACCTGTTGTACAGTGTCCGTGGAGGCCTGAAGAGTACGTTGGATACTCTGGAACTGGAGTGAAGGACAATTGTTAGCCACCATGTTGGTGCTGGGAATCGAACCTGGGTCCTCAGCAAGAGACTCCAGTGCTCTTAAACACTGAGCCATCTCTCCAGCCCCACAATCCAATTTTTTAAAAGGAAAATATTTGGCTACTTCATCAAGGAAGCTATATGGCAAATGAGACCTAAAAGATATGAAATGGCATTCATTATTATGGAAATAAATATTAAAACCATTTTGAGCTCTCAGTATATACCCATCATAAAATCTAAACCAAAAAAAAAAAAAAATCTGACCATGTCAAAAATTGACAAGGATATAGAACAATTGGAATTCTCATACATTACTGATGAGGAATGTGAAAGGACAGTCACTTTGTGAAATGTCTGGATAGTTCTTTATACTGTCCAACACACATTTATGTATGATCCAGCAACCCACCACATTGTGTGTGTATCACACTGCATTCTTACATATGAGGTGTCCATTGCTGGTCTCTCCCTAAACCTCTGAAAGGAAGAACCCATTTTTAATTCCCATTTGAACCACTAATGGCTAACACCCATCCTAATCCATAATGAATACTCTATAAACACGAGCTTTAACCTGTAGTGTGGGAAACTTGTTTTCCCATGAATGTTACCTGATAATCTACTTGTGTTTCAAATCACTTAATCTAGCTTTGATGCTCATGATTTAAGTAAAAACTGCATTGTAAAATCTATTGATGGCATCAACTTAGTTGATGTGTATTTTAACAGTCCCCATCGTTTCATAAAAGTGGAGCTCACTGTGGCTTCTATATATTATTTTACCAAGTAGACATTCAAAGAAAAGATCTGTTTTTCACAATTGCCCATTTGCCTTGGCATTGTTATATTGGGTAATCATTAGGCCCTAAGTGAGGGGATAATTGGATAGAAAGATTCAAGTCCTGATTCCTTGCTCTTACTCCAGAGGACATGGAAAAACTTTCATCAAAAGAATTTCAAGGTCAGTATTGACAGCTTGTAAATGTCCAGACAAAGATTACCTTTTTAACGTATCATTTATTTTCATAGAGCTCTCTGGGAAATAAAAAAGAAATTAAATCAATCATTTATTAGAGGAAATCTCTGTTTTGATACCAATGACATTCAAGTACATTCTATCTAATAGAATGGTCAGTGCTCTGAATCATGTCCTTTTGGTGTTTGTTATCAGGCTGGTTTGAGCCAAAATGAATTCCCATTAGAGAATTTTCAATGCTGACTACTTGAGAAAAGACCCATTTTTGAAAACATCTAAAACAATGGCTTTCCCCATATCATCTCATTGTAACAAATGTTTCATTTGGCTATAGTGGCTTGATGCAAGTTCTTTTTCTGTGAATGAGAAAAGCAGCCTAGTGAAGGAATAAAGTTGAACAAAAATGAGAAAAATTATCCGTCAGTGCCTGAGGCATTTTTAATAAAGAGAGAATCAAGTTTCTGAGCGTGAAAGAACCTTAAGAGACAGTTAAAAGTGATTCTTCTGGGCTCTGTGCCTATTTCTTTACTTTTACAAGAATGGAATTTGTAAAAGCCATGTGTTGAATGCCTGAGTATTTGAAAGTGACATAAGTTGCTTGTTACTAATATATCTGATTATTACAAAATTATGTTTCTTCAAAAATAATACAAATCATTTGTTTACTCATTCAATAACAAACTTTTTACATCACCACCATGTGTTGGACATGGTGATAGGCACCAGGCATTAAAAGGCAAATAAAACATTCTCAGCAATCTTAGCTTCCTGTGGAAGAGACAAGAGACAGACATGGTTGGTTATGGGAGAGATATGACAAAAACTCTAGGAACACAAAGCAGGTATGGAGCCTACCGGGGCAGAGCTGCAGTAGTCAACACTGGAAGAGGCAGCTATTTGAGCAATATCCCAAGGGATGTTGTCAGCTTGGTGCAAATGGTGTGGGAGGACATTCCAGCACCAGGAACTGATAGCCAGTCCATGAATCAGAAACGATGTGTCAGGGTACAAAATGGTTTTCTGTTTCTTCTTAAATTGTAGTTTAAAGAGTAACAAGAGACAAACTAGAGAAGTGCTAGATCTTTCAGGGCCTTGTGTCCCTATGTGAGGGACACAGAGATTTATAGAGAGAGAGAGAGAGAGAGAGAGAGAGAGAGAGAGAGAGAGAGAGAGAGAGATGGGGAGCCATTACAAGATTTTAGTAGAGGAGGGACAGGTATAAAATGTCTGATAGCTTGAGTTGATGAGAACAAAGATGGCTTCTATGAAGACAGGGCTAAGAAAAGTCAGACGTCCATCACCATAATCCAGGGGGAAACGGTGGTGAGGGTAACAGAGAGAGAAGGCACAGAGGGATATTTAGAAAATTAAATAGACAGAACTGGGTATGGGAGAAGAAAGGGCCAAAGGTGTCGTGTTTCTGCATGGAAGGATAGATGAATTTACTCACACAGTGAACATTTAGTGAGTGCGGAGTATATTTTAGCGCTCTTCTGAGTACTAAGGAGAAAGCAAGGGAGAGGAACGAAAATCCCACACCTCATGGAGCTTAATTTCCACTGAAGTTAAGACAACTTATGAATTAAATAAGCAAAATCTGTGTGTAAGAGAGTGAGTGATAAGAGCTAGGGAGGAAACTATTAAGCAAAGAAAGTGATAGAAAAGTCAGAAGAGGAAGAAGTTTAGTAGTTTATATAGACTGGAAAACTTTGTTGAGAAAATGACATCTGAGGGAAAAAATCTTGACAAAGGAAAGAGAGGAAATATCTAGGGAAAATACAGTCTAGACAAAAGGAACAGCAGGCACAAGGGACTTTCAAGGATAGCATTTCGATCATGTAGTTCGACGAGCAATGGATGACGTGATTTTACTTGGTCTAACAGATTCCTCTGGCTGTTGGTTTGGAGTAAACTAATGGGACAAGGGCTAAAGCTGGAGGACCATTAGGAAACTTTTGCAGTAAGCTAGTCTGAAAGTCAGCACATGATGTATACATGTACAATGGCAGATGCACTACAGAGTAGGGGATCCCAGCTGCCAGTCTATTGTCCTGCCCACATGTCTCCTCAGCCTGCTGCCATCCCTTGGCTCCCTCTTCTCTTTGTTTTACCCCAGGGTCTGTTCCATACTGCCACTTAATGTTTCCCAGAGTTATCCCCCCAAACGATCTCTTTTCCTTACCCACTTGGTACAGCTCTGCCCTACCTACAACCCCTCATCACCAAACTTTTGTGACAATGATTTCCTTGGTTTTACCATTGCATAAGCATCCCTGATCAGTATGTTTTTGTTTGGCCTGTGTCTAAACTTTTGTGAATGGAATCAAATAGCATATTATAATGTTGTTCATGGCAATTTTTCTTTAATATTTTGTTTTTTGTGCTGCCATATGCCACAATTCACCAGTCCATTTTGCTGGCAATTTTTTTTTCTGCTGTTTGTTTTTTGAGATAGAATTTCTCTTTGTAGTCCACACTGGACTGGGACCCTTTCCATTGACAGACATTTGGGTTATTTGTACTAAAGGAACCTTGTATCAGGTCCTTATATGAGCTCCTTATTACACACCTTTCTGTAGTATCTATACCTGTAGGATTTCTGGCTCATAGGTGATGTGTACCTATGACTTTGCAAGGTGTTACCACACTTTCCTCCAAAGAGATTGTACCAATTCACGTTTATACGACAGATATAAAAATTCCCTTTGTTCCATGCCCTTACACCTGTTTCTGTTGTTTTCTTTTGTTGAGACAGGGTCTCACTGTGTAGCATTGGCTGGCCTGGAACTCACCATGTAAACCTGGTTGGCCTCAAACTCACAGAGGTCCACCTGCCTCTGCCTCCTGAGTGCTGGGATTAAAGATGTGCGCTATCATACCCAGCTATATCTGTATTCTTTTCTAAAAAGAGATTTTTAATTTATTTTTATTTTATGTGTATGAGTGTTTTACCTGCATAGATGTAAGTATATGATGTACATGCCTGATGCCAGCAGAGGCCAGAAAAAGATGTGGGATCCCCTGGAAATGGAGTTTCAGACAAGTTTTAGTCACCATGTGGGTGCTTGGAACCAAACCTGGGTCCTCTGGAAGCACATTAAGTGGTCTTAACCAATTAGCCATCTGTCCAGTTCCTATATCTG
>NW_008346088.1:369777-417906 GCF_000622305.1 Nannospalax galili | reverse complement strand
AAAAATATTATTTAAGAAAATAAGTAGTCAGATCAATCTTTTGCTCATTTTTTCCTGTTGGATCATCTATTAGATATCAATTTGTATTTGATCATTAAATATTTTAGATACAGCTCTATGGGTTATATATACTTCAGCAATATTTATGTCTCTCGTTTTCTTTCTTTTGGGAGTATCTTTTCATTAAGAAAATTTTTGTTTTTAATATTTTTCCATTTTTTGAGAGGGGGTCTTGTTGAATGGCCCAGTCTTACCTCAAACTCACAATTCTGCTTCCCCTTCCCACTGGGATTACTTCATGCACAATCATACCTAGCAAAGTTTTAAAATTTCACATAAATCTTTGTTCTTTTGGTTAGTGCTTTTATATTTTTGTGCAAGAAATCTTTTTTACCTTCACAGCTGTGAGTTCATACTCTTCTAAATTTAAAAGCTTTACTATTTTACCTTTGATACTCAGGCCTACGATCTACGTGCAACCTTTTCTTAGTGGTTTTATTTTATTTTTTATCATAAAGATGCCCAGTTGTCCCAGTGTCCTATTTTGTCCTTTCCCACTGCCCTGGGGCTTCCTCTGTGCCATAAGCAAAGAGTCTATAAATGTGTGAATCTATTTCCAGCCCCTCCATTCTGTTCCATTTGTCTGTATGTAATCATGGGCCACTATTATACTCCCTTGATTTCTCTCTCTCTCTCTCTCTCTCTCTCTCTGTCGTTTTTGAGAATTTTGTACCATATATTTTGATCATATTAAGACCCCCTTTTTTTTGAGACAGGGTTTCCCTGTAGCCCCAGCTAGCCTGGAACTCACTAACTCACTATATAGACCAGGCTGGCCTTGAACTCTCAGAGATCCGCCTGCCTCTGCCTCCCGAGCGCTGGGATTACAGGCCTGCATTACCACTGCCCAACTCTGCCTTGATTCTTATAGCGTCATGCTTCATATTGATTTATGGTAGAGTAAATCTTCCTGCCTTAGTCTTTGTGTTATAAATTCTTTGGCCTGGGGCTGGAGAGATGGCTCAGTGGTTAAGAGTACTGACTGCTCTCGCAGAGGACCTGGGTTCAATTTCCAGCACCCACATGGCGGCTACGAACGGTCCTTAACTCCAGTTCCAGGGGAATCTGAAGCCCTCTTCTAACCTCTGTGGCATTGCACGACACGGGTGCACTCACATACATGTACGCAATACACTCGTACACATAAAATAAAATAAAATAAATTCTTTGGCTTTTGCATTATAGGCTATCAATTCTTTATTCCTGTTTCTAATATGCCATTAAACCTATCCACTGAATTCTTTAAAAAGTTTTAAACTTTTTATTACCATGTATTAATTATACATAATAAAGGGTCTCTATAGCATTTTAATACAATTATGTAGAATACTTTTAATATTTTTTTATGTATGTAATTTGTGTGTGTGTGTGTGTGTGTGTGTGTGAGTCAGGCCATGCCTGTGCCATGGTACATGTGGAGAATAGCCTCTGTTGTCAGTCTTCACATTCCACTTTTACATGGGTTCCAGAAATCTGAACTAGGTCATCAGGCTTGTACAACAAGCACTTTCATCCATGGCTGTCTCCCTAGCCCCATATAATGTATTTTGATTATATTCACTCTCACCTTTCCCCCCCCCCCCCCACTAATCCACTTCCTCTTCCCAACTAATCCTTCTACTTTAATGTCATGTTTTGGGGGGGTGGGGGTGGGGGTGGGGGTGTATGTATGTGGTGTGTGTGTGTGTGTGTGTGTGTGTGCGTCCCATTGAGTTTAATTAGGGTTGCTTATGTGAGCATGGATGAGGGGTTTATTTATAGGATCATGGCCAGTTTACCAGTAGCTATACCACTGAAGGAACTGTCTCTCCTCCCCCAGGAACCATTAACTGCCTTGTGTCTCATGAGACCTTCTCCCTCTGGCTACTGTTAACTACCTATAAATCCTCAGGGGGAGGTAGGCAGTCCCATCATGAGTCCCTCCCCGATCCATGACTAAATGTTGATGGGCCCTGAAAGGTAATCACAGCAGATGTGAGCTCATGTGTAGAACAGACAATATTCCATAACACTCTTCTTTCTCTGACTCTCGCTTTCTTCCCTCTCTTCTCTGATGTTCCTTTCTCTTGGCTTTAGAGGGAGTTGATATAAATGTCCCATTTAGGGCTGAGCACTTAACAACCACTTATTCTCAGCACTGACATCATTTATGAGTATTTGCAAGAACAGCAAAAAGAAGCTTCTCTGACCAAAAGTGACAATAGCACTAATCTATAGGCATAAACATGAATATTTAGAAGGCAGTTTGAGAAGTACATTATATCCATATATCAAAACAACAGTAGTAGCTTCTTCACTAGGGCCTGTGACTTCCCCAGCCATTTTTTTAAAAACCAGGTTTACATATTAAGCATGAATTCTCTCCTGTGGATCAGGCCTCAAATTCAATCAGAAAGCAGTTGTTTACCTCATAACAATCATGTCATTATTGTACCCATGGGCACATTGTGCATGGCAGGTCAGAATTGTAGCACTTAGGATCCATAGATAAGTAAAACCACTGATGATTTTTCTCCCCCAAAGCTAGCATCGCAAGCACCTTTGGCATTATGAAAACTAGTCATCAGGGAAGAAATTTCCACATCAGTTTCGCTTTGATTTCTCTATGTACTGCAACCTTGTCTTCAGCAATAAGGTCTTAACCATCTAGTTCTGGTGGACAACCAAGAGCAGTGACAATAACCTGTATTGTTTTGGTGGCTACAGAGTCCCCCTTGACCAACAACTCATAGGGAATTAGTACAAACCACGGCACTGAGATTTTCATTTAGTAACCTATGGCTTCTGGAAGCAGCTATATTCACCCACACAGGGACCTCTGTTCAAACTCTTAACAATTCTTATTAGCATATATTCATTGCATAACAAGATGAGCTTCAGAGGCTGGAGAGATGGTTCAACAGTTAAGAGTACTGGCTGCTCTTGCAGATGACCGGGGTTCAAATCCCAGCACCCCATGGCAGTCAACAACTATCCATAACTCCCATTCCAGGGGAATGTGGTGCCCTCTTCTGACCTCCACAGGCATTGCATAACATGAATGCACTTACATACATGCAGGTAGGCAATATACTCATACATGAAATAAATAAATAAAAATTTAAAAACAAGATAAGCTTCAAAATAACATTTTTTAAAATCTTTTTTTGAGACAGGGTCTCCCTGTAGCCCCAGCTGTCCTGCAACTCAGTCTGTAGACCAGGCTGGCCTTGAACTCACAGAGATCTACCTGCCTCTGCCTCCCAAGTGCTGGGATTAAAGGCGTGTGCCACCATACCTGGCCAAAATAACATTTTAATTCTAGTATGATTTTACTTTCTCACTAATTGTAGTATTGTAGTTTTTAAGTTCTAGATTTCTATTTGCTTTTCTGCCTGCAATTTTAAATTTTTTGCTTAACACTCAGGTCTAATCTTATCTCTATGATCTTAGTATGGATTTTCGTTTTACAATCTATTTCTACTAATTTTCACAGATAACTTTGTTTTTGCTGGTTCTGCCTCATGTTCATGTTTATGTATCTTGTGCTTTGACTATTGAATTAAAATGTTCATAAAAATAATTTAATAACTAGATGACAGTATCTTCTTCCACAGAATATTTTCCACCTTCTTCCATATTCATGAAAACATTGAAATTTAAAGATCAAAGTTTGAAAATACCTTTGGACTTTTTTTGACCAGACAGGGTCTCACTATGTAGCCAAGACTGGTTTTTGACTGTCAAATATTTCTGTGTCACTCAAATTACCCAAAATCCCAGTCCAGAGGTCATTTTACTCAGATTCTGCCATAGAGAATCTAGGATCCTCACCTTGTTCTTCTAGCTTTAAAAATCCAAAGCTGCTTCTAGGTAAAACTCTCCCATGGCAAAACCAGGTTTTCCCCTCTTTCTGAGGGGTACTCCTCTCGGTGGGTGACTTTGTCCATGCTCACCACTCATCTTTTCACAAAAGCAGGAGCGTTGGGAAGCCATCAAATCCCAAAATCCGCTTACCACACATACCTTCATCTTGTTAGTGGTTGGTATTAATTTTTAAAACATTGACTGTTTTGTAGTTATTTGGCAGAAAGTCTGATCTGAAATACCTCATTAGTCATTATTAATTTTACTTTCAAATATGTTCATTTATATTTTAAGAAAGTTAATCATTACTTCCCACAGACTGTCTATGGATCTAGCTATGTAAGAACACTCTAGTGACTAAAATTTGTAAAATACTGGTGCAGTGGATAGACCATTGATGCTAGTTAGATTAAGTTACTTATAACTTTGTTTACATGGAAGAAGTTTTTCAAAACTTCTAAGCCTCTGTTACTTTTGTATAAAAGAGAGAGTATAAAAGTCCAATGTCACTGTGTTGTTGTATAAAGAGACTACATGGATAAATCACATGGCATCATTCTTGCATTTAGCAAACTCTTCATAGCATATAACCATCATTTTCTCTATTTGAAAGTCAGTGGGGAAAATGTCAATAGTATGTTTAGTTCAATTATTATTCTCCTTGATTATGGCAAAACATTAACTTATCTTGGGACATAGTCTTGGTAGATATGAACTGTATCAGGAATGGTCATTATTACTTTAAGAAAATAGAGAGTGATTTAAAGTAGTGTCCCAAATCTTCAAATGGACGTTTATTAAATAGTCAAATTTCATAGCATCAAATTTCCTTTTAAAATTTTAATCTCTCTATTGCATATTAGTGCAGCCCTCAGACCTTATCAGAGAAGTTTCTTTGTGCAGCAGATGGCAGTTAACAGAGAAAACTCACAGCTGGTCAAAGTACAGAGAATAAGTGTCAGTGAAGTGCTCAGCCGTGGATGGGACATCTATATCACCCCCCTCCCTAAGGCTCAAGGGCCATCAGGGATGAGGGGGAAGAAAGATTGTCCAGAGGTGGGAGAGGACTGGAACAAAACAGTGTCTTCTGGACGTGACAAGACCATTGCACTCATGAGTTTATAATAGCTGTGGTTGCCTGTATAAGACCTGACCGAGATCAAGCCAGTCACATTCGATCATGGAGTGGGAAGGGTTCATGAGCTCTGGACTGAGGAGCTATGGACAGTTGATGGCTTCTGGGGGAGGGAGAGTCGGTTTTCTTTAAGGGTGTGGTTCCCAGTAGGTCAACCATGCTCCAGTGGATGGCCCATACTCAAGATTATGTGAACAGCACAAATTAGAGTTAATAGGTTTTTTTTTCTTTTTTTAAAAGAGGAAATAAAGTTAGTGAGAGGGATAAGGAGATGGAGGTGGATCTCAGAGGAGTTAAGGGGAGGAGCTAGAGGTGAATAGGCTCAAAATACATTGTTTGAAATTCTCAAAGAATTAATACAAATATTTAAAAAATAGTCAAACCTGCTGTAAGTGGTCCTTTGGGTTGTATACTGCCTAACTGTAATAGCACATGGCATTATCTACCTGAGTTGTGCTGCGGATTCATTTGCCCTGTACAACTACCAGCAGTGACCCTGGGAATACTCTTCAATTATGAACTACTTTAATGCAGTTTCAATATTAATTTGAAGACATAATTGAACTTAAGGTTGTAATTAGTCCTGATAATTTTGCTTCTTGTGTTTCTTTTCATTTCTTTCCTAGCATTAACTGTCTGTGCTGATGTGAGTATATCACTTAGTATCTCAAGGCCTCAATTTCTTCATCTGTCAAAGAAGAGAATTGGATTAAATTATCTCCAGCTTTAAAATTCTGTGATTTGCATGTAAAATGCAATTTTAGTATCTCGCTAGTAGATTTGCATCTGTGAGTGAATTTCTAGTGTTATCTGGGCAGTTTGCAATTTGTATTTATAGGCTGGTAATTAGTATGAAGCATCATACATTTTTTTCTTCTTCTTTGATTTATTTTTTATGGGGCTTTTGGCTACTCTAACATTCCCCCCTCTGAAGAGGTAACCCTAAAATCTTTTAAGGATTAGATAAAAGCTCCCAAATATTTTTGACATTTTAGGCCTTTGGAACAGAGTATGTTCCTAAGAGGCCTAAGGACATCATGAGTTTTAGCCAAGAAACTAGCTACTTTTCTTCGGGGTCTTTTTACCCTGACTGCCTAGTCAATTCCTACCTCCTATTCTTATCACACCATCCTTTGAAGAGGTTACCCAAATTGCCAATAGGGAATTGGGACCCAGACCACTCTGGCTTTTTCCATGCTGAACAGGGACACAGGGTGAGGCAATTGGAGTACCTCTTCACTGGGTCTATCTAAAAGACTCCCAAATCACATAACTCTTATCTCTAGGGGGAAAAGAAAGCCATTGAATTGTGAATAGGAGATGTGAAGGAGAAGTAAAGGCAAAAGTGATTAGCATTTCAAGTTCTAGACAGGGAACTAGAAAAAAGTCAGAACAGGGCAATTTTTCAAATGTTCATATGAGAGTTCACTGGAATTTCTTGACAAGGGCTTCCAAAAGCATCCCTCTACTGGGTTCCTCCTCATTTTTCTTTTGTCTTCCAAGGCTGGACTCTAGAATGATGGATTCAGGATTTGCTTTCAGGTATTTTGATAGCTGTTGGAATGGTTAGAATCAGTGTCAGTTCCCTCTTAAAGGCTTCTAGATAGGAGGAGAAAACAAATTTATCCATCATTTTAGAACAATAGCTGATTGTCTCTCTTTGGTACAAGTGAATACTACAGTATTGGAGACCAAGATTTGAAGTCTTACATCTGAGCAGCATACTTTTTTCATTTGTCATATTAACAAAGCACACATATTCTCTAAGAAATGTGACCTTTAAATAATGGTGCTTCGCATGACCTTAGCGGCACTTTCAAATCCTGTTCCAGTTCCACGGTTATCTGTATATAAATGACCACATTGGCTGCCTTCTTAGTTCACAGCAGTTCAACTGGCTGAAAGACCTCATCAGCGATAATGGAAATGCTATTGTGGATGTCTGAATGGAGTTTCAGCTCACGTAATGTTCACCTCATGTAACACTGCACGCCCATTTTTAAAGTCAGCTTAATAGCAGAATGAAGCAATTTTGAGTGCAAACCCAGTAAACTTCTATTGCCTCATCCTGACCTGATAAGATTCTTAAAAAGTTTCAAGTCATGTAATTACTGTATAAATAAATATATCCATTTTTAACTCTTGATTAACGTAATCAATTTTACATTTTTGGAAGGAGAAATTAGGGAGAAATTAGGCAAGAGAGGGCTGGAGAGTGAGAGCAAGAGCAAGAGCAAGCCAAGACTTCATAGGCATAATGGTAAGTCTCTCATTTTAGATTGAATAGATGCTCAGATCACACACTACCCTGAGTCCTGACAAGCACTGCTGCTGATGTGCATAGGAGATCCTGTCCAGATCCCCGTCTGTGGAAGGAGGCTCATCATAATGTATAATTTTTGAGTTGTCATGACTACTTAGACTTTTCTAAGGCAATAATAGTTTCTCTGGGGATTTTTTTTTCAATTTAAATTTTCCCCATCAAGAACCTTTTACAAAATGTATTGAATAAATATAACTAACTGCATCTCTGACTTCCAGCTGTCACCAAAGATCTCCAAAGAATACACTTTGATTATAAAATGAAATTGACAGGAATCTGAGAATAAAGAGAATTCAAGAAGCCATGGAACTGTTAAGCCCTTTGTTCACAAGAACTCCCTCGTACAAGGCCACAGAGAAGTGTTAATATCAAAAGGTTCTTTCTTACTCTTTTTGCGAAAGGAAAAACCTAATTGCTACCCAGAAGTAAATGGGCCTGGCTCCCACTTATGCATACAGATGCTTTGGATGGAAACCTATTATACTGTATAAATCTAAGCAGTATAACAGTCACAGTTATGTTAATTTTCTTAATTTGAAAAAAATACTTCAACAAATATTTTTCTGTCATTAATGCCCTCTTACAAGAGAAGGCAAATTATTGTCTGTGAAAAACAGATGTGATCATTGAGTCACAAAAAGCTGACCTGCCAGAAAGACTGGAGTCCACCAGCATTTTATTTAGGGCTGGAATTTATTCTGCAGATTCTTGATGTGAATATTTCTCATGATCTACAGGATTGCTTATGAGGAGGTAGAAATAAAGGAGAGTGAAAATGAGCAAGTGTTCTTTCCTTCTCTTTCCTGGTATTCCTTCCCTTGAATACCCACCAAGGTAGAGTGAGTGGGTCTTGTTCCTTCTCAGCCACACACATTTGTGGTTAGCCTGTCTGCTACCATTTGTAGATCATGTCAATCCATTTGACTCTGACCTAGTCCTTTCTTGAACTCCTTTCACCCTGGCTTTTTAGGATCCTCCCTGTCCCACTTCTTTTCTAGTCTGTATCCACTTGTGAGACTCACTTTAACTACAGAAGCATTCTCCTATAGTGACTCCCCCAACACCAGCCTTGTGATCTGAAATCCATCCTTCAAACAGCTACAAGAGCAAACGACCTCACAACTCCTTTGACCACATTACTACCTTGCTCAGAGATTGCCAAATAGCTTCTCATGACCCTCGGCAGTGGTCATCAATTCCCTCAGACCCAGTGCCTCCTGTTTGTAACAAATATTCTAAATCTTACCTATACTCTCAACATGAAATCCATAGAAAATATTTGTGACCTACATATGTAACTTGAACATACAATCAATATAATGTAAAAGAGAAATAAAATGATAATAACCAAGTATAAAATAATATGGATTTGAATGTGCAAACATTTGGATGTTACACCATTAATTATAGTGGCCAGATGTCTGAACCTATGTGCAGAATCACTGAGACTGAGACAGCCATGGGAACAGATGGACCTAGAAGTTCGTATTCACTATTAGATCCATGAGCAGGACCACCACTGGTGGCATAATTTTATAAAATGATAAATATCAGGAAATGATCTGTAACACTTTCCAAACTTGAATGTAAACATGAATCACCTGGATATGTCTTTAAACTGTAAGTTTGGGGTGGAGCCTGAGGTTATACATTCTAACACACTCACAGGTGGTGAATGGGTGCTGGTCCACACAGCATATGTTAAATCATCAGAGTCTAAACTAGAGGGACTTTATACGTACCCAGATGCTAATAGCATCTAGTGAAATTCCAGTGAAGTCTTGAAGTCCGTGCAAGATCGGTGCATCCTAGCTCTAGCCTGGAGTTATCTGCATGTTGAAGTAACTTCTGTCCTGGAACATTGCCATGGAGGTTGCTGCCTTAGGCTGGGAGCCCAGAGCAGGAGTCAGGAAGCTGCAGCAGAAATACAACTCCTCTGAGGAAACAGTGACTGCAATTCAAATCCTCTTCAAGGGACTGGCAATGCTTTGAGGAGTTCAGTATTCTTCAGAGGATGCAGTGCAGCAAGGTAGAGCCTGCCAAACCTAAACTGAGCCTATAATCTATGTCACCTATCTCTCACGGCTTTCAGGTGCCTCAACAAGTGGAGGTAATGATGGAAGAACGGCATAGCATCTCAGTCCTTCAGTCAGGAAGTACCAAGTATGACTCATGTTTGTAAGACACCCAGAATCAGAATCACCAGAGCACAGAGAACCAGAAGGGAATGCAGTGCAGGGCTGGCTAGCGCCTCTTAAGTGTGATAGCTTTGTGAAAGCATTGGAGATGGCATTCAGGGAGTTCCAGCAAAAGCCGCTGCAGATTCAGCTGATACAGATTAGAAATAAATGATTCTCCCTGGGTCTGCTGAGGGAGAGGCAAATGCCAGTCCGATGCATATTTGTTATTACATCCTCTGTTAAGCTCCAGAAATAGTTTGGGAACACTTTATAGTGAGAGTGAGTGAGTGTAATAAATAATGCATTAGTACCTAAAGCTAATGTGACTTCGTGTATAGTCACAGGTTGAAGAAGCCTGGGACATTGGGGCTAAATTGGTATTTATACTAACTGTTGTAAAATAACTCCTCTACAGTTGCTCCCTAGCTATGGTGCCTGCCATCACCACAATGAACATTTTCAGCTCATCTTTACTTTTACTTTGATAACTTCTGTATCAGATCTGTAGGGTTTATGAAAAATTTCTTCCAAATCATTGCCAGGTGCACTATTTGTGGTACAGAAAGTGAATCTTTGCTTGACCCCTTTTTTATAGCCAGTTATTATGTCTCACAATTCCTAGCCTCTTCTAAAGTCATGACCTCCTATTAGAAGAAAGAATTAAATCCACCTTTTATGCCTCTAAGACTTCGATTCTTTGTTTTAACTGACAATTATTGCTTATACTTATGAGGCACAGTAGGATGACTTGATGTATGTATACATCGTGGAACGATTCATTTAAGGTAATGAACATATCTATTACCTACTTATTTATTACAAGTCTTTATAGTTTCTGAAACTAGATTTTAAGGTCAAAGAGAAATAGTCTGAATTTCATTGTTTCATGATTCCTGTTGAGTGTGCAGAAAGAAGTCTGGGTCCTTGCACACTTGATTGCAAGCCCTTTCCCTTTGAACTTCGACTGGATCCTCCAGAAAGGTGGAACACCCACATTAGGCTTGCCTTCAGCTGTTGTGGCCTCTGCAGTAAGCCATTGTTTACACAGCACAATTTGCCTTACTATCTGGGGCAGGGGACTCTGTGGCTTTGTTAGGTCTGAGTCTGCCCTGCCTAGGGAGAGTTTCACACCTGACCTGTAGCTAAGTCTTAAAGAGATTCCTTTATTTTTTTTCTGATCTCTGTCAAAGATGAAAATTATCAAAGTATGGGCAATAGTTACGGACTTATACTTGTTGACTCTCATTCAGAGATACTTTATTATCTTTATCGAAGCCCCATACTCCCCCTTCCATGAACTAGGGGTCTAAAGAGGGCCACCTGAAGTCTGCTCCTTCATCAAGAACACCAATTTGCACATAGGACCTAGATATTGGTCTCCGTCTCTAGCACTTCCTCTGCTTGCCTTGAAGTTGTTTCAGGATGATTCTTATATCTGAAATTGAGCTGTAGCTTTTATGCTTTCCCCCAGAAATTCCTACTGTAAATCTTATGAAAACCTCCCTGAATGCCATCTTTAAACTTAACAATTTTCATGTCTTCTCAAAGCTAACTTGTATTTGGTCCTCATATTAATCACCTGAGCATCAGACTTGCCTTTTGGACTTGCATTGGAGGAAAAGGAATAGAAAGAAAGATAAATTACTATTACTTGATTTATTGTAAGGAGGCAAAGGGGTTGTAAAGTATCTGAGATTTCTAAGCTGAAGTGGTGAGGGAAAAGGAGAAACCAGAAGAGAAGAGCAGTTTACTTTTGTGACAAAAATCAGTATTTTCAGTTTGAAGAGATATTTAAATGATAGTTGTATCCCTAAATAAAAATGTTAAGCCACATTTCATTTAATTTCAGTATAATAAAATGGATATATTGCAAACTACTCAAGTAATGATGAATTCTTATCAGAACTTTATAGACTACAAATAAAACTCTTAGTGTAGCTAAAAATCAGTTTCACTAATCCAAGTAGTTGGTGAAAATGAAGGTCATACTGATTAAGTTGAAACAGTGTATGGCTCAATTTCGTGGAGATAGTAATGCTTGATCATTATAAATATCATGCAGACATTTGTATAATTTTCTGTTATGCATTTTATTCTGTAATCATATTCAACTAAGATTGTCATTTTCCTCCAGAGTGTTTCCCAAGTATTTACCTATAATGCCTGCCAGCTGTCCTCTGATAGGATGTACATATATGGTTTCTGTCTACCAGTTCATCAATTTTTATAATAGGATACACCCCCTCCTTGCAAAATGCCTGGACATGCAATCAACATACATGTGATATAAGACGTCTGTGCCTAAGAGAAGTTATATTTGCATTCTCATCAAGAAAGTTGAGAAATGTTTCATTTTGAGTCCCCTAGCTTTTGTGTGTTTTCTAAAAACAGCTACATTTTTGTGGAAAATCAGAAGCAGAATCTGCTGTGAAAGTGGTAACAACCCAAACTTTTGCAAGGTCCCAGTTTCACCTGTGGATTTCTCTTTTCATTTGGAGAGTTTCTGAGGGCTGGGTTTCTTCTGAGCCACTGACCATAGCTATAGTGGCAGGACTGATCAGGACCAAGGACTTCTCATGCAGGGGAACCCTCAGGCTTGCTGACTGCTTCTGGATGACAAGGATCCCTGTTGCTCACATCCTTTCTCCAGGCCTGGTATGAACCATTGTATAGAACAATATCCCCCCCCCCATTAGAATCCACACCTAGGCAGTCCACCTCAGGTTCATGTTAATTCCATGAGACTATGTTACAAGATGTACAAGTGAAATAAAATGGTTCAGATGTATAGGTTTCTTTAGTAAAGAATAAAAATTAAATATTAAGCAAGTTGATATTAATGTTATTGCTCTTCAGTAAATCCAAAATACTATAGTCACATATCTTCTTGTGATTCTAATTGAAGAGACCTACTACAGCATTGAAAATCCAACAGTTTATCAATCCGGGTCTCATTATTGAAGATATGACTAAAAACAATACTTACCAAAGGGGGGAGATGTATTCTTGTGTTCCTCATTGAATTAGCATAAGCTGTACTTTGTTTTATTTATTTACCCTTTCAACTAAAGTAATTACTTTCAAAGGTGACTTTTGAATATCTCCTAAAACAGTTCTATTCAAAGGCTCACATGCAGATAGCTTATTTTGGAAAATGATTTCAAGGAGGAAAAATAGGGACTTTGAAAGAGTCAAACGAGGAAGAAGGGAAAGCCATTTTCCTGCTGTATTATTTGCTAATCTCATCTGTGAACAACACTGCTTTACTTCTCCTATGCATACTGTAACAAGCCACAGAGATGTGCTTTAAAGCCATTCTTGCAATGGACGGAAGAGAGGAGGATGGACTTACCAGCTCCTATCCAACACTGGCCAAGCACTGCCCAACTTTCTTGCTTTACTAGATTTATATGTCCATTAAAAGGAATAAGCTTTTGCAAATACTTCACATGAGGATAAAGGGACAGGAAACCCTGGAGTAGAAGTGAGGTGAAATTGAGTTGCACTGGGTCATGCCTGTGAACAGCTGGTTGCTACAGCAACAGCTTCAGTTAGAAGTATGGCCAAGAGCCAAAAGGTACATGAAAATGTGTCCAGTCATCATGGAAATGCAAGTTAAAATCATCACAGGACTCCTTACATTCAAGAGGATGGCTATTATTAAAAGTGTGTGTGTGTGTGTGTGTGTGTGTGTGTGTGTGTGTGTGTGTAAGTCAAATTCACTGCTGGGAGGTGCATGTGACATCCAATCCCCTCCTACCATGGCCCTTGCGACAGCCTGAGGAAAGGATTCTCCAAACCTGGCTTTGAAGAATCTTAACGAGTTTATTGAACTTGTTAACTGAGCTTGGGATGCAGGTTTACTTACAGACAAGTGGGCGCTGCCCCCTCCCCCATTCACGCCCAGACATAAATCCTGTGGTCCTGGACAGCCTTACAAAATGGCGAGAGACCAGCCTCATGGTTTTCCCAGCTTTTATACCCTTAGCCCCTCCCCTGCAAGTGGCTGTAGTCAACCAAGTGGCTGGAAGAGGGAAGGGGAGTGGCTTCTTTGCAGAGTGTGGGAAGGAAGTGGGTCCACGGCTTGTCATCACAGGGTCAGAGGAACATCCATGTCACACTCCATCCCTTCCTCTGGCTCTTACAAAACTTTCCACCGGCCTCTTCCCCGAATATCCCTGAGCCTCAGAAGGGGTGGGGTGACCTTTCTCCCATTGTAATAGGGCACTGGACTCTTCAAGTCTCTACGTCCTCTATTTGTCATGGGCTGGTGGCTTGATTTAGTGGCATTCAATTTACTATAAAAACACAAACAGCGAGAAGCAAGAACATGTAAACAGTAACTGCTATAATAGCTCATCCAAATGCTTGGATGGTACTTTTGTAGGTGCATCACATGTAACAATACAATTGCAGTGGCTTCTCCATGGGGGCCTATAACCTCTCCTGCTGTGGTCACTGACTGTGGCTGCTCTCCTCTGGCTATGGCCGCTCTCCTGCTCTCTTAGTTCCTCTGATCAGTCGTCTGGTCCAGACCCCAGGGCTGGTGAGGAGTCTGCGCCAGCTTCGCCACATTCAGACACAGGAGACCAGGTTCAGTGACACATATCTGCTTTATTGCAGGAAGGCACAAGCTTATATAGGGATAGTGGTCCAATCACAGCACAGCAAGTAGGATACCTTATTAGCATAACAGGTTTAGCGTCCTATCACAGTACAGCAAGTAGGATACCTTGATTCCAAGGGTGGTGATTAGGGAGTGGCGAGCTCTAGGCATTAGTCTCATGATCTGCCAATGGGAGCAAAATGTCACAAGGCGTTCCTTGTGGCTCCAGCGGTTGGGCCGTTGCCTCAGGCCTGCTGTATGGCTGTCAATAAGACCTTCAGCCTGGGCTCAAGCCTGTCTCCCACATCTCCACCTTTTTTTATTTTTAAAGATGAGGTATAGTTTAGAATATATAGCATACTGATACATCAAGGCAGAGTAGAATGGCTCAGGGGGTCATTGTATCAAGAGCCCCTCCCACAAGATGGTGAGCTTCCTCGAGAGCAGGCTGGGCCAACTCCATGCCAACCAGTGGGAGTCGAGGTTCTTTGCCTCGGCATTGTTGTCCCCACCTCAAGGGTCACCCAGCATTATGGACTGTGCCTTTCTTACATTGTCCCATCTTTTGGGATCTTACCCGTCACTGACTACCAGACCTCGAAGGGTGAGTCCCTTGGTATGGTCCAGCAAAGGGAAAGGCAGTGTATAAAGCTTTGGCTTGTGCAAAGGCCTCTTAAGGGGCTAAGAATTCAATAAAAGCCGATGGAGCAGGGTCATCCCATCTGGAGTAACGATGGGGATTAGGGAGTGGCAAGTTCTAGGCGTCGGTCTCACAGTCTGTCAACTGGTATATCTATCGCATCGCAAGGTATTTCCTGTGATTCTAGCAGTTGGGCCATTGTCTCAGGTCTGTTGCATGGTTGTTCTGTAAGATTTTACACCTATGTTCAAGCCTATTTTTCATATCTCTATTATTATAGATTGGTAGGGGCAAGGGACAGTGGGTCCTTGTTTGCAGAGACATGCCTGGCAAGATCTGGAGGTGGGACAACAGCTAATTGAACCAGAGAAATATGAGTTTTACAAGATCACTAACAATGCAGGGTCCAAAAATCAGGAGTTAGCAGTAATGATGGCACACATAATAAGGAATGTAGACAAAGGTTTTCCTCTAGATTGAGGACTTAGCTTAGCTAATGTCTCTGTTTGCGGAGAGAGATATTTGAGGTCTTCCCAGGTTGGTGGCTTTCGTGGTCTGCAATATTGGATCGGTCTCTCGGTGGTTGAGAGGTATGCTGCTTCCTCCAGGGTCAGGGCTGCCATCTCCGGGGTCAGTGGTTGTGGAGGGGGGCTTTCCATTGCAGGCAATTCTGATGTTCTGGGCCGGGATCCAAATGAGGGCTGGAACATTATCTGGAAAGACACAAGTATAGCCTTGCCCTTGTGTTAATAATAGGTGTGGACCTTTTGATTCACTTGTGAGAGGGTTCTTCAATCTCACCATGGGGGCAGGAGGGGAGTGAGTGAACACCCCCCCGATGCTTTATTGCTGGTGGGAGGCCATTGGAGTCAACTTTTAGAAAATTTAATACAAATCGAGTTTGTTGTATAACAAAACTGGGGTCCTTATAGCAGGGTCCTTTATCATTGTCTTCCCCTATTTTCTGTATTTGTTTAATGAGTGTTTGGTGGGAATGGTCAACAATCCCTTGAGCCTGAGGATTGTAAGGGATATCAGTTATGTGCCTAATATTCCAGTCAGAGCAAAAATGGCTGAAGGTAGCAGAAACATAACAAGGACCATTATCTGTTTTTATTTGCCAAGGAATTCCCATAAAGACCATGGCATATTTGACAGTCCTTATAGCATGAGAAGTCGTCTCACCAGAGGAGGCCAATGCAAAATGGACATTGGACGTCCATTTGCCATATCTTGTTGGGGCCAAGACCTCTAGAGAGCATCCCAGCGGGTTGTAATGGCCCCAAAGGTAGAAGAGGGGCACAAGAGGAGCATGCATGGACCAAATGTTTAAAGCTATGAATCGGCAAGGTAGGGAGGAGCCTATGTATAGCTTGGGAAGAAAGGTGGAAGCGGGCATGTAAGTCTCTAGTTTGTTGAATTAGGGTAGAGTCTAGGGTGGCGCTCAGGACCAGTTTGTCAATGGTGGCATTGCCCTCTGGCAGAAGCCCCAGGAGATTGGTATGAGAGCAGAAGTGTTGAATATACCAAGGGGCAGAGTGCTGCTTGAGTAATAGTTGTAATGAAGAGAATAACAAATCAAGGGGACTCTGGTGGGGCCAGAAAGTTGCAAAGGCCAGATGTTGTAGAGTCTGAACTATAAGCACTGTCAAAAAAAAAAGTTACAGGGAGTTGTAGGGAGACCCTGAAAGACCTGTAACATGGCTGAGAGCTCTCCAAGCTGTACAGATCCCTGGAAAGGGAAAACCTTATGTGAGAGAGTTATCCTTCCTGGTAAATTACATAACCAAATTTGTGTTTATTAGAGTCAGTAAAGATTAGGGGAGCCTTGGGAAGAGGGATACGCTTTGGGAATGCCTGGGGAAATAGGGACAGGGGAAGCTGTCTTATTCCTTGAAGGAGTTTATGTTTAGGATAATGATTGTCATAGTTCCCCTGATAGACTAGTAGGAGAGTTTGGAAGCCAGGGTTGTCAAGGAACAATGACTGTAGCATGTGAAATGGAAGGGGAAGAACCAACAATTCAGGTTCATGGCCATACAGAAGGCAGAAGGTGTGGACAAGTTTAAGGGCTACCATAACCCATGCCTCAATAGCCAGGGTGACCTTGTGAAGTTAACTCCATGAAGAGTGGACCCATATCAGGGGGCCCTGGGTCTGCCAGAACGCTCCCAAAGGAGTGTTTTTAGTAGGAATAACTAGTGTTTGGATGGGCAACTTTGGCTGTATCCTATATACAAATGCTTGGGACAGGTGAGAATTGATCATTGTGACAACATGTTGTGCTTCCGGAGAGAACTTGTGGGGAATGGAGACCATATCAATACCCCACAAGAGGTCAAAGAGCAGTGTAAGCTCTTCTGTGGACATGGTTAAGAAGCCCTGTATCCAATTGATGTTGCCACAGAGGGTCTGCGCCTCTGAAAGTGTAATTTCATCTGGTAAGGTAAGAACAGGAGCTATGGGCTGGATGACACCTTGAATAGAGTGGCCCAGAAAGGTATAAGGGGCATGTAACTGTATTTTATCTGCTGCAATAGTAAGACCTAATGCCTGGAGGTTTGTTTTGAGTAAGATCTTACTCCTTGTAAGATCTTAGGATCCTTATGGGTGATAAGAATGTCATCCATATAGTGTGAAATATAAACCTCAGTCAGCAAAGGTCTGCAGGCATGTGCCACATAATATTGGCAGATAGTAGTACTATTTTTCATTCCCTGAGGCAAAACCTTCCATTGATAGCATTGAACTGGAAGGTTATGGTTAGTGGCAGGTATAGAGAAGGCAAAATAGGGCTTATCATCATCATGAAGAAGGATAGAGAAGAAACAGTCCTTAATATCTATTATAATAATTGTGCATTCTTTGGGAAAAGCAGTAGGTGAGGCAGTTCCAGTTGAAAGGTCCCTAAAGGCTTCATATTGCTCATTAATAGTCCTTAAATCATGTAAAAGTCTCCACTTTTTATTTTTTATTTTTTTGTATAACAAAAATGGGAGAATTATGAGGACTAAGTGAGGGCTCAATATGACCCAAGGATAACTGTTCCTGGACCAAGGAGATCAAATAGGCTAATTTATGTGAAGGAAAAGCCCACGGCTCCACCCATATGGGAGCTTTAGTGTCCCATGTTAGTTTGATGGGGGGTGGCTTGGGCAGCGGAGCAGTGGCCGTTAGAATTGGGGGTGAGGGTGGGGGGCATTACCTAACCGCTGGTCTACAATGTGGTCATCATAAAAGGCTTGGTCATTGGTAGTTAGAACAACCTCTGTATTGCAGAAGATATCTCTCCCCCACAGGTTATGGGGAAGCCCTGCAGCTAGGTGTGGTTTAGTAGCTCCTGTATTGCCATCCGGGTCAGTCCAGACCATGGGACGTTGGACCTGTAAAGTATTCTGTAAACCCCAAACACCTTGTACAGAGGGTCCAGGCTTACAGTGCCAATGTGACAAGGCTTCTTCCTGTCTGATTACAGTAATATCAGCCCCTGTATCAATTAGGCCTTTAAACTTATGGCCATCTAGGGAAAGTTGCATCCTAGGCTTATGCAAATCAATAGGTATTGTCCATTGGACGTGGGGGGTATATTTCCTTACTACCTCTCTTGGGGATGGGGCTGAGAGGTGCCCCATTGCCCGTTTAAAGACACCTTTTGTATGGGTTTACTAACTGCATCCACCTTAGACCTTCATTCTCTTGCCCAATGAAAGCCTTTGCAGCATCTCGGGCATTTTGAAGGGGGAAACTGGCTCCTTTTGACCTCTTTCATAATCTTATTAGGACAGGTACGTGACCATTGGCCCTGTCCCCCGCAGGCCCAACATTTGTCTTTGTCCATCTCGGCCTGTGGCTGATGAGCAGCTAGTGCCTCAGCAAGGGCTGCGGCATGGGCCCGCGCGGTCCCCACATGTCAGCAGGCCAGAATCCATTCAGAGACATCCTTATGTCTAACGGGTCCTATGGCAAGGCAACACTCTATAGACCAGCCTTCATATCCTTGAGCAAGGCATCGGCAGCTCCCTGATGACTGATCTTTCTATTTATACTTTGTTGGCATCTCTCAACAAAATCAGAGAAAGACTTGCCTGGTTTTTGTATCAATTTGGTTAATTTGGTATCATCATCAGTCAGCATACTTTGAAAAGCATGAAGCACACAAAGCCGTACTTGTTCAAAGTAGCAGGGAGGTTCCTGTGCCTGAGCTTGGGGGGGGGTCTCAAAATTGCCGCATCCTACTAGAGCATCAATTCCAATGTTTTGAACATTGGCATTTCTATTGCGCTCTGCCTGTTGTTGACATTCATCTTGGTAATCAGCTTTCCATAAAAGGAAATTGCCTCTCTGTAAGCAGGTATGGGCAATATTCTGCCAATCATAGGGGGTATTGGCTGAATGACTGATTGTATCTAATAACTGACCAAACCAGGGGTAGTGAATGCCATCCTCAACTGCTGCCTTACGCAGCTTCCTTAAGGTATCATGAGAATAGGGTTTCCAGACATTGGGTTCTGTTGTCCCTGATTGACGGTAACTGGGAAGAACTGTGGAAAATCTCCCATTGTATCATAGAAGAGGGGCCTAGGCGGGAGGGGCTTCCAGTCCTCCTCCAGAAGGGAGGGGTAGATGGACTGGGGGGGAGCTTCCTTAAAGCTAGTGCAAGATGGTGGAAAGTAGTCATCGCCCTGTAATGGCAGAGCGGAGGCTGCCTTAACTTCCTGTTTTTCATCAAAGCAATACAAGATGGCAGAGGGTAGCCACTGCCTTGTAATGGTGGAGCAGAAGCAATCTTGACTTCCTGTTTTTCATCAGAGGAGCTCTCAAACCCCAATTCCTCATTTGTTATATCATCAACAGTCATTGTTTCATCAGAACAAGAATCCGTTAGTTTTGTTTTCACTGGAAATGCCTGGGACAAGCCGTCCCCAGCGTCCTGTTGTTGTATTTGCTCATCTGTCTCCTTTAATAGAAGATTGTCCTGTTCAGGGGCTTCAGGGGGAACCCCCCCAAAGGGAGGCCAGAATGGCTGTCACAATGGGGTAGAACAGCCCAGACTGTGGGCGTCCTTCCCTGACTTCTCTACTCCGGGCCAAGAATAAAATGCAAGCCCATTGTTCTGGATCCCCACAACAAGAATCTGTAAACCAGGGAATATGAGCTAGTACTTCGTCTAAAACCTTAGTAACATCCTTTTCTGTTACCCTAATTTTTCTACTCCTGAGGAGAGAAACCAGTGCAGCAGCGCAGGGGCTAGCAGCAGCTGGATGACTATTCCCCATACCGGAGGTCACTCACCCTGCAAGACGTACCCAAAGGGACTCAGGAACTGTTCAAGGAGATGATCAGTGAAGACATGAGTGGCACGCCCAACCGAAGATCGCAAGCTGGAAGAAAAAGCAGAACAAAAAGCAGCAAGCAACCAATGGAGGAGCACCTAGAAAGGGGGCATCAGGAGCCCAAGGTGTCACAGCTTAGAGTGTTACAGCTCTGTGGGGAGGGGGTTCCAGCCCCACGTTGGGCGCCAGGTGTGGTCACCTGCTGTGGCTGCTCTCCTCCGGCTATGGCCACTCTCCTACTCTCTTAGTTCCTCCGATCAGTTGTCTGGTCCAGACCCCAGGGTTGGTGAGGAGTCTGTGCCAGTGTTGCCGCATTCAGATGCAGGGGACCAGGTTCAGTGACACAGATATGATTTATTGCAGGAAGGCACAAGCTTATATAGGGATAGTGGTCCAATCACAGCATGGAAAGTAGGATACCTTATTAGCATAACAGGTTTAAGTACAGCAAGTAGGATACCTTGATTCCAAGGCTGATGATTAGGGAGTGGTGAGCTCTAGGCATCAGTCTCATGATCTGCCAATGGGAGCAAAATGTCACAAGGTGTTCCTTGTGGCTCCAGTGGTCGGGCCGTTGCCTCAGGCCTACTGTATGGCTGTGAATAAGACTTTCACCCTAGGCTCAAGCCTGTCTCCCACATCCTGCCACAGGGGGGTGGCCTGGTCTACAATACCAGATGTGTGTTCCATCCCTAGGAGCAGGCATTAGGTCCAATCGATAATTAACTGGTTGTACATACACTAGACAAACCACTGTTGCACCAGCAGAAACATCTTGCTTCACATGTTGATAGTGCAGCACATGGGGCCCTTTGTTGAACAGGATAATGGGGGACAATTCTCCCCCAGCCATCTTCATAGCACCTTCTGGCACTATGAAAGCCACCCATCCAGTGGCAGGGAGTTTCTAGCTTAGTCCAAGCTTGATTTCTCCCTCTCCCACGCTCACATCATGCGGCATCTTCAGCAATAGGGTCTTACCGTCCACTTCAGGTGTACAACCAACATTATTGGCAAACACCTTTATAGTTTTGGGGACCTCTGGGGTCCCTTTGACCAACTGCTCATAGGGAGGCAACCCACCCCTGGTACTGGGATTTTCATTTAACAACTTGAGCAAGGTGAGGTATGGCTTCTGGAAGGGCCTTTTCCCACCCCTATAGGGTTCCTTCTGGGCTTAAGGCTTTCAACTGCTCCTTTAGCAACCTGTTTTTTTTCCTTGATTTAATTCTGCTCCTGTAAGCTTGTATGGAAGGTGGAAATACCATTGAACCTGATTATCCTCAGCCCAAGTTTGCACATCTGTGCCTGTGAAATGAGTGCCTCTGTTGCTATCAGTTCGCCTCGGGTACCCATACATGACGCTGAGTTCAGAAAGCCCCTTAATAGTAGCCTTGCCCATCACTCTCTTGCAAGGAAAGGCCTGTGTAAGTCCTGTGGCAGTGTCCACACCAGTGAGAGCATATTTACACCCCTCACTCACTGGCAGGGGCCCTATATAATCTACTTGCTAGTCTCTCACAGGGAAAGCTGCCTTGTGCATGTGTCCCATCATGGCATCCATTCTCTGGGGCTGTAACTGGGGACATGCCTCACAGGCCTGGACAGCCTGTTGGATGTCAGCATATTTTACCAGAATGCCAGCTGCTTTGGCTATTCACCCTGTGTCCACTCCTCTGTGGCCCAACTTGATATTAATCCAGTGAGCTGCTTCTAGGGGAACCTGAGGGCAGATAGCCCTCACCTTGGTGAGGGCATCAGCTTCCTGATTCCCAGGGGACTCACCAGGCAGTGGGCAGCCATGTGGTAAACTACCAGGGGCACTAGCTCCTCCTGCATTTTATTATATATGTCCTTCCACATTTGTTGTCCTCATAGTGGCCGTCCCATCACCTGCCAGTTTTCTTTCTCCCACTGAGTCATCCATAAAGTTAAGCCTTTGAACACAGCCCAGCTGTCAATATAAATTGTAACTGGCCAAGGCTCCCTCATTATTACTATCCATATAGCTCTCAATTCAGCCCATTGACTGCTTTCTCCTTCTCTCCTCTCTAATCATATAGTGTCATTGTTCATCTGTATTGCCACTGCTACCCATTCTTGTCTGGCACCCCTGCTAGTGTCATCAGTATACCAGGCATCAGCTGGAATTGGGGAAGCCCCTTTTAGCACTCGGTCAGGTCTTGCTGGAGGGTCAAATATAGGAGGTGGAAGGAGAGGCTCTGTGCCTTGAAATGACACCAGTCCTAGTACTGCTTGCATGGCATTGGTGATAGAGTTTGCTGACACCACCCCTCGCTGTTGCAAATATGCATGCCATCTTTAAAGCATTTGGTTTTGGGCCACCCCTAACAGGGGCTTGGCTAACAAGCCCTCCACCCATTCTTTTATGGGATATGCTGTTTTTACAGTAATGGGAGTGAGGCCCTTAATGGATTCCACCTGTCACAATGCTTTGTACGCAGCCAGCAGTTGCTGTTCTAGTGCTGTGTACTGGGACTCTGCCCCTTTCCATGATTGGGACCAGAACCCAATTGGGACCATCTGTTTGAGTTGTTGCCACAAGCCCCCCCCAACCTTCAGGGCTCCTGGTGACTTTCAAGAGGAAGGGACACTGAGGTATTGGGGCACACAGCTTCTTAGCTTGCCCAACCAGTACCTTGGCCTACTCAAAAGCCTCTTGGGCCTTTACATCCCAATCCCATCTAGCACCTCTTTTTATTATATTGTACAGGGGATGGGTAACCTGAGCAAGGTGAGGTATAAAAATTTGCCAGTACCCAATAAGTCCCCAAAATACCTGCAACTGCTAAGCATTTATTGGTACGGGTTGTTGTAAGATTTTCTCAGCCGCTGCACTGGGTACCATGTGAGTTCTGCCTGAGAATTTTACAACTGTTTGGGGCCCTTGTACTTTCTGTGGGTTGATTTCCCATCCTTGCTCCTTCAGGTGCACTTGCATGTTCCCCAAATGAGCTTCCAAATCTGTAAGGCACTCAGAAGTTAGCATTATGTCATCTATGTAGTGGAACCTCCTTACAGAAGGAGGGCAGGGTAACAGGGTCAGGTCCTCTCCTGGGCCACCGTCCTGTGACAAACCATGGGGCTGTGGAGGTAACCTTGGGGAAGTACTCTGAAAGTCCATTGTCATCCATTCCATGTGACTCCAAATTGATCTTGGGGTTCAGCAGCTGAGGGAATACTAAAGTATGCATTAGCAAGGTCCACTGCAGTGTGGAAGGACCCCATTTCCTGAACCAGCTGATCAGTTAGCAGTGCAGTGTTGGGCACTGCTGCATGAATGGGAGGCACCACCTTATTTAACTCCTGGTAATCTACATTCTCCAGGAGCCATCTGACTTCCTGATAGGCCAAACTGGGCTATTGAAAGGGCTGTGGGCTGGGCAGATAACATCTACCTGCTTTAGTTCCTGGATGGTTTTAGTAATTTCATCTTGACCCCCAGGCAGCTGGTACTGTTTGATATTCACCACTCTCCATGGGATGGGCAATTTGACTGGTTCCCATCTTGTCCACCCCTGCGTAATCAATCGCCTTTACTGTTCAAATCCTCATCCCAAACTCTCTCACAGTAATATGTAGGGTGTGACCCAGCAGGGCATCCACCCCTAAAATGTTCTCTTGAAGCAGAAAGATGCACACCTTGTACTTCTGGGGGGGATAATTGCCCACTCCCAGAATGAGTGTAGTCCACTTTATTTGTATGGTTTTATCCCCATATCCATCCACTGCTATCCACTGGCCCTGATGTTTGGGGGATTGCCATGAATTAATGTACACTCTTCCAGTAACCACTAGTGCCCATGTGTTTTGTATATTAGTGGGGGACCAATAAATCCTCAATTCGACAGGTGGCCTCCAGTCACCCAGTATGGCCCTCAGCTGTGGGCAACCTTGGCCACCCCTTCAAGGCAGTGGTTGGGGGGGGCCCATCCAATGAGGCTGGCTTCTTCTGGAGCAGGGGGCACAGTTGGAGTTACTCGCACATCCTGCTCCCCAGTTTCTCTTCTGTGGTGAACTTCTGGTCAAGTCTTAAAGCCCTCCACAGGCTCACCAGCACAGCATTTGGCTGCCCATCTATCTTTGCTGAGTTCCAGGCCTTTTCTCTTGTGTCAATTTGCTTTAGCCCCTTTTGAACCATGTTTACATGTTGGTCTAAATCATTTAAATTTGCCAGAGCCTCGCCAGCCAGCCTCATACAAGTCACACCAACCATGGGGCTTAGCACTGCCATCAAAGCTCCATACCAGTCTCTTAGGCCTTGCTGAATCAGTTTCTTTCTTAAGTCTGTAAACACAGTCCTGTCTGGGCCAGTGAACTGGGCATCAAATACAGCTTCCCTCATGCCCAATTCCCTCAACAGAGCCTGTCCTTCCTCAATGGTTTTCCAGTCTCTAGTATTCATGGGAATCTCAGCTAGAGATACCCACATGTCCCAAATGGCTCGTATGAGCCAATCCATCATGGACTGGCTTCCCTCATGTTACCTTAAATTGTGAAGACTTTGTCTAAAAAAGAGGGCTGAGTGGTTATGCTGCTTAATTTCTCTGCTTCTGTAGAACTTAAAACAATTCCATCTGCCCCCATGTCCCATAACCTCACAAGCCAAGTGGTCAATGGCTCTGTCATAGCTTGTTTAAATGTCTTTTCCAGTTCTAATAGTTCGGGTACTGAGTATTCTCTGATTACCATGGTCTCCTGCACCTGGCTATTGTTAAGACCTCCATCTGCATGTTGGACCATGGATTTTCCCTTTCTTTGAATTAAAGATCGGACCCAAGGAGCATCTCCTACTATCTCTAAGTCACGTCCTTCTTCCTCACCACCAGACTCTTCCCAGGGGTTCCAGGTTTTAGGATCCCAGAATGGGCCTTTTATTATCATTCTGATCTGGGCTTTTTTCCCTTTTGACCTCCTAGATGTAAAAACCAGCATGCCAACACCTCCATCTCCTTTTCTCTCTTATCTAATTTACTGGCAAGGTCAGAAGCCAGTACTGAAGAGGCCAGCCTCATATCCCTCTTCCTTTCTAATTCCTCTTTAATACCTTCAGTTTCCCTTCTGGCTAAGGCCTCCACTTGGGACAGATTTCTTATTATCATTAGCAGTGACCAAGCAGCCTCTGCAGCTGCTTTTTGATATTTCTGTCCCTGGTGTGCTACTCCCAAACCTTCTGTTCCAAACCTTCTGCTGTTTTCAAGGCATCTCCATACTCACGTGGCGGCCCCCACTGGTCATGCAAGCGTTCCAGCCCAAGATGGCTGCCACCCTGGGATCTCTCCCATCAACTGTTTAGAAGGCCTCACCCTTGTTACACATCTCACTGTCCACTGCATTAACCATGCCACTGCAGCCACCCCCACCAAGCCTATGGGAATGGCCCATCAGGTTAACATTTCCTCAGCCCACACTCTCCCCTTACCCCACTTTACTTCGGTTGTTTCTTTCCCCATATCAGGGACATCAACGCTCTTTCAAAACTCATTCTCAGTTTCCTTGCATCCCGCCCAATTGTACGTCAAATTCACTGCTGGGAGGTGCATGTGGCATCCAATCCCCACCTCCCACGGTCCTTGTGGAAAGAATTCTCCAAACCTCAGTTTGAAGAATCTTAATGAGTTTATCGGACTCTCTAACTGAGCTTGGGGTGCGTGCGGGTTTACTTACAGACAAGTGGGCGACCCCCCCAGCCCCCGCATTCACGGCTGTGTTTGAAAGTCCACACCCAGACATAAATCCTGTGGTTCCAGATGGCCTTACAAAACCTCCTGGTTTTCCCAGGTTTATACCCTAGCCCCTCCCCTGCAAGAGGCTATGGTCAACTGGTTGACTGTAAGGGGGAAGGGGAGTGGTTTCTTTGCAGAGTGTGGGAAGGAGGCGGGTCCATGGCTTGTCATCACAGGGTCACAGTGTGTGTGTGTGTGTGTGTGTGTGTGTGTGTGTGTGTGTGTAACAAAGATTAGTTTTAAAGAGGTCATGAAATTGAGAGGGCGTGGGGGGGGTGGGGAGACTTCTTTGCAGAGTGTGGGAAGGAGGCGGGTCCATGGCTTGTCATCACAGGGTCACAGTGTGTGTGTGTGTGTGTGTGTGTGTGTGTGTGTGTGTGTGTGTAACAATGATTAGTATTGAAGAGGTCATGAAATTGAGAAGGACTGGGGGGTATGGGAAGAGTTTGAGGAGGAAAAGGAAGGAGTAGAAGTGATGTCAATACAGTACTCATGTATGAGGTTTTAAAATTGTTTTTAAGGAAATGTGATAGTCTGATTCATGCATAGTCTCTGGTCTGAGCTGCAGAACCAGCCATCTGTAACGGGCTTCAGGGGCTAGAAAAGGCTCATCTTGTGTGACTGAAGCTTGTGTGGCAATTCTCCACAATTCTTACCAGCTATCATTCTTTCAGTTTCTCACGGGAAATTTCTAGCAGCACACTATTGCACTGAGTCTGTTGGAAGTCAATGCCTTGACTAGACATTGAGGATCTAAAAACTAAAAGACATAACACCTTTCAGATTACGTATCAGTGTGTTTTACTTGAAGGATTCATGGGCTATGAGGTAACTTTGTTGACCAAGAAAGCTTAGCTTGAGTGCCATGTATTGAGTGGGAAGAGCAGCAGCCCAGCTAACATGTTCTGATATGAGGTAGGCTGCAGGCTGGGGAACACTCCTGTTGTTTTGCTTTCAATGGAACTAGTCAGTGGTTTTGAGATTTTTTTTTTCAGTTTTCATTAGCAACAACCAGATTTTTAAAAAATGTGTCTCAAGAAGTTCTGAAACATATAGTTAAAGCACCTACTTTATAAATTATGGGCCCCATTAGAAAATGCTTTAGAAATTCTTAAAGTGATTGGAAAATATATTACTTAGGGAAATATATTACTTCTGTAGTTTCCAATAAAAACTCATTTATTAAACAAAAAGACATGAGGTAAGTGCTGGGAAGGACGCAGAAGGAAGAGAACTCTCTACACTGCTGATGGGAATGAAAGCACATGCCCATCAACAGATGAATGTATGCACACACACATATGAAATGTTATTCAGCCATAATGAAATATTCATCCACAAAAGAAGGAAATCCTGCCATCTGTGACAGTGTGGATGGACCATATGGGCATTATGTTCTGTAAAATAAGTCAGAGAATTACAAATACTGTGCTGGTATCACTTATATGTTGAATCTTTTTAAGAAAAGTTTAAAAAGGAAGTAAAAGGTAGAAAGACAGTTATTAGGTGGGGGAGGTGGATATTTTACTTAATGAGTAAAAACTTCCAGCTATAGGAAAAATTCAGATTTAATATACAACATGGTGACTATATAGTTAGAAATAATGAACTTGTGATAATGTGAACTTGACATTTGCTTAAATGTTCTCAACACAAAACCAAACCAAACCAAACCTGGTAACCGGGTGTTAACTAACTTGATTATGGTAATCATTTCACAAAATATTTGGATGTCAAATAATCACAAAATGTATCTTAGGTCAATAGCCTTGTTTATTAATTATGTCCCAATACAGCTAGACAAGGAAATAGTGTTCAACAGACTGAGGTGGAACACAGAAATGTGTGATGATTTAGTTACTAAAAAGTGGTGAACAAAATTATTATGATTTTTTTTTCTTGGCAAGTTTATGTGCAAAAAGACAGATAGTAAATATTCTTTTTTTTTCCAAAGTATACAATACTATATTTTAATTAAGGGTTTATGTGTAGCATTCATAAAATGCACAGCTTAACTGTATAACTTAGGGAATATTTATACATACATATATGTATCCCTAGGTAACCACCACGCAGACCAAGATATAAACCACTTCCAGTATCCTAAGATATTCCTTCATGTTCATAACCAGTCAGTAACTCTTCCTGGAAAGAATCATTATTTTTTTTTTCTTCTTTGATTTATTTATTTTTTATGGGGCTTTCGGCTACTCCCCCCCTCTGAAGAGGTAACCCTAAAATCTTTTTAAGGATTAGATACAAGCTCCCAAATACTTTCAACATTTTTGGCCTTAGAAACAGAGTATGTTGCTAAGAGGCTCAAGGACATTGTGAGTTTTAGCCAAGAACCTGGCTACTTTTCTTTGGGGTCTTTTTACCCTAACTGCCTAGCCAATTCCTACCTCCTATTCTTATCACACCATCCTCTGAAGAGGTTACCCAAATTGCCAATAGGGAATTGAGACCCAGACCGCTCTGGCTTCTTCTATGCTGAACAGGGACTCAGGGTGGGGCAACTGGAGTACCCCTTCAGTGGGTCTATCTAAAAGACTCCCAAATTGCATAAGTCTTATCTCTAAGAGGAAAAGAAAGTCCTTGACTAATGAATAGGAGCTGTGAAGGAGAAGTAAAGGCAAGAGTAATTAGCATTACAAAGAACAAATTATTTAAGAAGAACAAATTAAAAATACCACCATACTTTCTAAGAATGACTTAAATCACACATCTCCCCCCAAAATGACTGCTCTCAAATTTGACAAACTCAAGTGCAGGCAAAGATGAAGACCAACTGCAGCTCTTAAGTTCAGTGCCACAAAGTATTTATCCAAGTGAAAGAGAAATAAGCTTACAAAACCCTCCAGGAGACTCTTCCTAACAGATTAATTTGTAATCACTCAAAACTGGAAGCAATAATGAGTGAATAAAGACTCCATGTGTTCATGCAGTGGATACTTCTCAAGTTATTCACATTTCATACTGAAGTATGCAGTGACATGGATGAATCAAATGCATGTGCTTTGTGACCAGCCAAACCTAAATACTACATAGGAATAACTCCTTTCACAAAATTGTTTGTGAAAGGTCAAACTATAGATTACAGAAAGCCACACTGAATCTACTGCATTGTGAGGGAAGGACTAACCAGTCTGGAGGAAAGACAGATTAGAGACTTAAAGAAAATTAGAGCTAAGGGTTCATAGTCATAAGAAAGCAAAGTTAAACTCAGATATGAAGATCTTTAATTCATTTATTTTCCTATTTTTGGTATCAAAGAGATGAAAGTAAACTGGGAAAAATGGCATCATCACATATCTTACTTAGTTTTAGTACTATTAATGGTTGAATATTACTTATCTAACATGCTCAGGATCAGAATTTTCTTTTTTTGTATTTTGGAATATATATATGAATGATACTTGGGGTATTGAACGTAAGTCTAAACATGAAATTCATCTGTGTTTCATATATACCTAGTGCACACAGTCTGAAGGTAATTTAATACACCATTTTAGACACATTTTAATTATAACCTGTTCAATGAGGTCAAGTGTGCAATTTTCTACTTAATGATATCATGACCATGCTTTACAAAGGATAAGATGTTGAGTCATTTCAGATATTTGAACTAACGATGACCAACCTGAATGTGAATACTAAGCAGCTGTAGGTGGAGAGAGATGGGAAAAAGTCCTTGTCCTAAAAAAGCTCTACCATCCTTCAGGGGAGATCAATTTTAGATAATTGTTTCAGTGTGACTAATTTGGGAAATGACACAAAGGACAAAATGATTCTCTTGTCCTTCTGGATCTGGGATGGTTTACAGAGGAAGAGATGCTTGAGCTGAGTCTGGAGCAGTAAAGAACAATCAGCTATCAAAACAAGAGGTGGGTAGGTATGGCAGGGCATTGCCAAAGTAGGAAAGCTGTTCAGAGTACAAAGACTAACAGTAGCATAGTGTGTGTGAATTGCACACAGTTTGGTAAGGGTAAAGCCTAGGCTGCGTGTGGTAGAAAGAAAGGAAGGTTCGTTGACAGATAATGAAGGACCTGTTATATCATGCAGAGTTTGACCTAGTAAAGGACAACTTGATAACTTGAACATTGAAGCAGAGTTTTATATATTTGGTTTTAAGAACATGAGCACATTTACAACATTAAAAGTTGGCATGTTCCACACACAAAGTCAACTTCTGTTGAAAAACTCAAATATCTGTTGATTCAATGCCTACCTTCACTCCCATGTGGTAACAGCTGGCTGGGGGCAAAAATCACCCCTGGGTGCCTTTACCTGGAGCATGCCCCCTTGATGTGTATAGCATCTTCATCACCACCTACTGTCTTACACCTGGCCTCCTTCCTCTCTTTGGGTATATTTGAGCCTGTGCAGAGGCTGAGAACAGGATAATAATGTGATCAGATTTTTCACTATAAAATGATTCAACATGAATTCTGAGAGCGGGGCACCTGTTAGGAAATAATGTTTATGTTAGGAAAAAGATGATGAACGTTCACCTGAACTTCACAGCTGTAATAGTAGATTATATGATGGAGTTTTTGTCATGTGATGTAAAAGGCACTAGAAAGAAGGGAATGCTGAGTTGTTCTTGGCTTGGGCAACCAGGTGACTTGTGATGCTATCAATCTTATTAGATGATGCAGGTTCTGTGAGAGGGGTTGTGGCTTTTAGGGTTCTGCCAATGCCTCATGGGTAGTTGGAAATAATGTATCTGGAGGTGTGGAGTTGGGAGTTATAACCCCTTTTATGGTACTGGAGGCTTGTGGGTTGAGTGCTAAGAAAAGACCAAAAAAAAGGAAAGAAAAGGAAACAAAAGAAAAGAAACTCTGGGAACACCATAGGATGCATGGAGGATGTGGGTCCAGCTATCTAACGGAGTTTGACAGTTGGTATTAGTTCTGACATGTTACCAACTCTTTAAGATATGCTTCTATAGAGTTGTAATTAGACTGACTTATTAATTTCACAGATTATGTTGTAGTTTACAAACAAATGACAATATTACCTAAGATTCAAGTCCATGCTTCTGTGATCCATGAAATACCTATGACACAGGATCACACACCTGAGAAAACTAGAATACCACAGCCCACATGACTCTGAAAAAGACAAAGCATTTTTTACTGTTAAAGAAAGCCAGAATATTTTCAGATAATAATATATAGAACTACTGGACAGTTACATTGGCTGTGTGATGACAGATAGCATCTTTTTTCTAGCTGAGAATAATTGTAAGCAAGCAGAAGCAGGCAATAGGGACAGACTTGAAAGACAAAATTCAAATTTCCAAATCTCTCAGCATAAACGGCAATTAGATTCACACCATCTTGCTTTATATGTTCTGTTTAATACGCTTTTATGGATTAGGACAGAGTTGTCTTCTTGGCTGAAGAGTATAGAATTTCTGTGGGGGATCGTATCTATTCCTCTGAGAAACATAAGCAGAGGATTGAGGAGGCTGGAAGAATATATAAATGAGCTTCAGCTGGGTTGTCATTTTCAAGTAAAACTGACTAAATCTTGGACAGAAAATGAATGAGTTCACATTGTTTAGTGTTTATCTACTCAGAACATTCATTTTAGAGGTTTACTAAGGCTTTATGGAAAATACTAAGATTTCCCATTTCTATGAACATACTGTAGTGCCACCATAGTGTCCTGCCTCTTTCTTAATGTCTATTTGGAGGAAGTTCAATGTAGGGGAATTAAACATCTCCAGAATGCTCAGGGAACTGCTGCATTTCATGTCCATTAGCATTTTGGAGGCTAATGTGAGGGAGGCCCCCATCCACAGATATAATTAGCCCTTCATTTTACATCTACCCTTCATTTTCCCCTCTTCTCTACTTTTTCTGTCTTGAAGATATGACTTATTTTTTCCTAGTATACTCTGGCTGTGCTTTCTAGAAAAAGGCATTCAGGCAATGTACATACATCTAGTTTGAAAAGTTTACTGCTGAGTAAGACAAGTAAAAGGGGCTCTACAGACAATAACGGAAGTTACTTTCCTTTATGATTGTCCCTGTTAATCTTCTTGTGATCTCTGTTTGACTTTCCTTCTTGCCCTCCTGTATAGGTGAGATGTAATGAGTTACTCATGTGATGAGTTTAAAAGTTCTGCTTAGGTTCCTTAAATTACCTGCTGTTGACTCTGCTTCATCTAAGAACTGAGCTGGAAGGAAAAGAAATTCTCACTGAAGACTTCCTATTTGGGTCCTTACTAGATAAGGAGTCTGTAAACTGTAATTGCTTTTACACACTCTGTACTCTTTCTTTAATGTTCATTCTCAGCAGTGGTCTCCGTTTCATAGCTCCAAAATGGTCTTACTCATATAAAAAGTGTTCCAGTGCTTACTGATCTATAAGCACTTCTCTTGAAGCTCTGTTCATTAAAATAATAACTCTAATGGCAATATCAGAGTGTTGAGGTATATGTTTATGTTAACATAGACCTGCAAATTTAAAAGGAGTTTACTAATGATTATTTACATGATATACTACACATCTTCCACCCCTCTAGGCATCATAATCCCGTAATTACAGGGAAGGATTTTAGTTTTTCTCAGTAATCCATTTCTCTTGTATTAATTAAATAAATGCCTTGTTAGGCAAATGTGCTATTTATTTTATCTGTAGTTTAGTTTTCACTGTAGCCCAAAATATGAAACCTCATAGTCAAAGAATCAAAGATGGAATAGTTTCTGGGGTTGGGTTGCACTATCAAAAAGACATGATGCTAGCCATGTACACCTTTAATCCTAGCACCTGGGAGGCAAAGGCAAGCAGATCTCTGTGAAATTGAGACTAGCCTGGTCAACATAATGAGTTTTAGGCAAGCTGGGGCAACAGGGAGACACACTCTCAAAAAAGAAAAGTTTTGAAAAAAGATATGATGCTGAAATTAAATTTAGGGCTGAGCAAAATTTTTTCTCACTTTTTAAAAATGGTGTTAGTAAGATCAGGATTATCATTAAGAAAAGGTTCGTTGAGTTACACTCTAAAAAATTTAGCATGGTGGTAGAATTGTACATTATAAAAACTACATAAATATTGACCCAGAATATATGGAATATATAATCTAATTGGGAAGTTGCTAATGAGAAAACTTTATTTTTTAACTTAAAAATCAGATTTATTTTTTATCTGTTTTATTTTTTAAGTTGTATAAGGATTAACTACCTATTTCTTTTTTTGTTTGTTTTTAATTGAATTTTTGTATATTTTATACAGAATATCTCAAACAATCTTAATCATCTTTATGTCCCTGTCCCCACCTGCACCCTCCTATAGCCCCCACCACTGGAACCCATATACTTTTTCATCTATGTTAAGCCCAATGTGCCAAGTCAGTGTCCCCAGATGTTCCCTAGTGCAAGTCCATCCACTGAGGTCTAGTCAGCCTATTAGAGTCTCTTATTTTAGAAAGATCAGCTCTTCCTCACCTATCAGTAATCAGTTGCCAATGTTTCTTCAGCTACAGTTGTGGTCTGCTGTTCACTTCCCCAGTTCTATGCTGGGTTTTTGTCTGCCTGAGTTTGCATGGGTCTTTTGTTTGCTGAGCAAACACCATTACCATAGAATCATATGAGCAGGGTCCCAGGAGCTTGTAGGACTCTGTTTCCATATGGTCATGCATCTCTTCCCTGGCTCTTAAGGTCTTTCTGCCCCCTCTTCCACAATGGTCCCTGAGCCCTGGGCAGGTGAAGTTTAATAAGGGAGTCCTGTCCAAGGACAAGCAATCTGCATACTCTTAATCTCTACATTTTGGCCATTTGTGACCTTTTGTGTTCCTGGCCCTGTGTTGCATGAGGGATCTTCATGAATGAGAATTGAGAGATTCATTAGTGTCTTCTTTACCCCTGTTCTAATGAGTCAGGTATAGAGGTTGCATTGTAGATATGTTGCTTAGGCCTGGGCAATTCATAGAAAATGTCTGTGTGTAACCAGTTGTGGTACTTAGCAATAGTCTCCAACTGGTACAAAATAAACTTCTTTGATGAGTGGTGACTGGGATGTTTGTCTGTAAATATAAGGATAGATATTTTTCACATAGTAATAAATCACATTAGTCTAGGGATGTGACCATCTTGGGGTTTTTCTCTAAGATCTATGATGTCTTCAGCCATGTGTATTTAGTTATGTTTACAGTACCACACTTGAGGTTCTTGCCATTGAATGGGCTTTTAGTCCAATTAGGTAGCTGTTGATTGCCCCCAAGATAAAAGTGCCTGTACTGCACCAATGTCATATGCTATGTTGGCCATTGATGTGGTTATTTGGTCTTGAAGCTGGTGTTGGATCATCCATTGATGTTTTCCCTTGGCACTTCATAGCGCTCTCCAAAGCTATGAGAGCTAGCCTTTAGGGAAGTGGTTTCAGGTCAGTTGTAGCTCTATTGCTCCAAATCCTGTCTCTGAAGTATGTTCTGTCTTTAGCAGTAGGGTCTTACCTTCAAGTCCTGGGAGGCCACCAAGGGCTGTGGCAATAGTGTGAGTAATTTTGGGAGTTTCTTGGACCACCCTAACCAACAAGTCATGGAAACTTTCTTCTGTCTGGCACCGTTTCTTGTTATGTAGCCTTTAGCTATACACATGGACTCATGCAGAGATATTGTATGTGTAACTTGTCATTAGGTTGTTGGACTAATATGACTCCCTCTGATTTTTTTTTAAAAAACTAGCTACGCATTATTTATCTCTCCTCTCTCTCTCCCTGTCTAACCCTCTGCCATGGTTTCCCCATTTAAAGTGTCCCAATTTTCCCCATTTCTCCCTTGATAATACCAGTCTCCTATGGTCCCACCTCTCTTGAGGTCCTTCTTTCCCTTTATCCCCAAGGTTCCTTGTATAACCCTCCTTCCACACTCCCATTTAAATAGCCCCATTTTTATCCATTTCTTCCTTAGTAACACCCATCTCCTACTGTTCTTTTCTCCGCTTATGTATATTCCTTTACCTCCCTGGTTCTTTTTCATTATTCTGGTTCCTGCAGTTATATCTGGATACATACTGTTGTGAGGTGTTTCACCAGAGAAGACCATTCAGACAATGTTTTGCCAAATGAAAGTTGTTTACTAGCTTGCCAGTGACAACACAAGGGTGTTGGAACCCAAGTGCAGCCCCCAGTTGTCTCTAGGGTAAGCTTTTATATAGAAAGAGTATAGAAAAACCATAACCAGGGGTTAAAAATTTAAGTTCCCAAGCTTACAGGTGAAAAGCCCCCTTAACAATTTCTATTCTATTAAGCAACAATTACTATTTTTCAGAAGCAAGCCAAGCATAACCTACAGAGGCCATAAGCCTACAGTTAGCAGGTGTACTCCAAGACATGCTGACCCAATCCCAAGACAACTTGGAGTCCTGCTGATGTGTGTTCCCATACCCTGGGCCAACTGCCTGATAATTTCAGAGGCTAGAGTCATCCTAAACTTCAACATGGCATAGCTATTGTCAAGAAGGTTTCATATCACAATGCTCACATATAAGGATTTGGTGCTAGGATAGACACATGAGGGAGAACGTACATCATTTGTTTTTCTGAGTCTGTGTTACTTCACTTAATATAATTTGCATTTACCTGCAAATTTCATGATTTCATCTTTCTTTACCACTGAGTAGAACTCCATTGTGTAAATGTACCACATTTTCATTATTTACTTGTCCATGTCAGTTGAGGGACACTTAGGTTGCTTTCATCTCTTAGCTATTGTGAAAAGAGCAGCAACAAACATGATTGTACAAGTGTCTTTGCAATAGGATGAGTCCTTTGGGTATATGCCAAGGAGTGGTATAACGGGGTCAAATGGTAGGTTCATTTTTAGTTTTAAAAGAAGTCTCCACACTGCTTTCCGTAGGAGTTGCACGAGTTTGCAATCCCACCAGCAGTGAGTGGTTGTTTCCATCTCCACATCCTTGCCAGCAGATATCAATTGTTCTCTTGATGTTAGCAAGTCCAACTGGGTAAGATGAAATCTTAATGTAGATTTAATTTGCATTTCCCTAATTACTAATGATGTTGAACATTTTTAAAGATGTTTCCTAGCCATCTTTACTTCTTTTGAGAACTCTCTGTTCAGATCCTTAGCCCATCTTTTAATTGGGTTTCTTCTTGTCTTGGTTCTCTGTTTTTTGAGTTTGTTATAAATTCTGGTTATTAAACCTCTGTTGGATGTGTCGCTGATGAAGATTTTCTCCCATTCTGTGGGTTTTCTGTTTGCATTCTTCATTGTCTCCTTTGATGTACAGAAGCTTTTTAGTTTAATGAGGTCCCATTTGTTGATTCTTGCCCTTGTTTCCTGAGCAATTGATGTCTGATTTAGAAAGTCCTTTCCTACGCCTATATCTTGTAAGTTAATGCCAATGTTTTCTTCTAACAGTTTCAGAGTTTCAGGTTTCACATTGAGGTCTTTGATCCATTTGGAGTAGACTTTTGTGCAAGGAGATACGGGTCTAATTTCATTCTTCTATGGGTGGAGATCCAGTTTTGCCAGGACCATTTGCTGAATATTCTATCTTTCCTCCAGTAAATGTTCTTGGTCCCTTTGTCAAATATCAGGTGGCTGAAATTGTATGTGCTCATGTTGGGTCTTCAAGTATGTTTCATTGAGCTACAGGTCTATTTTTGTGCCAGTACCATGCTATTTTTGTTACTATAGCTCGGTAGTGTAATTTGAGATCTGGTATAGTAATCCCCTCAGCATTTCTCTTTGTGCTTAGGGTTGCTTTGGCTATCCAGGGTTTTATGTGCTTCCATATGTATTTTAGGATAGTTTTCTCTAATTCTTTGAAGAATGTTATGGGGATTTTGGCATTGCATTGGTAGAGTGGGCATTTTCACAATATTAATTCTTCCAATCCATGAGCATGGGAGGTCCATCCATCTTCTGGTGTCTTCTTCAATCTCTTTATTTAAAGATTTGAAATTTTCATTGTAGTGGTCTTTAATGTCTTTGGTCAGATTTATTCTGAGATTTTTTGAGGCTATTGTGAATGGGAGGGTTTCCATGTAGTCTTTCTCCAATTGCTTGTTATCGTCATGTCGAAAGGCTACTACTTTTTTAAGATTAATTTTATAACCTGCCACTTTACTGAACATGTTAATCTTTTCTAGTTTTCTGGTGGAATTTTTGGTATCTCTTAAGTATAATATATCATCTGTAAAAAGGGATAATTTGACCACCTCTTTTCCAATTAGTACTCCTTTAATTTCCTTCTTTTGTCTTATTGCTCTAGCAAGAGTTTCAAGCACTATATTAAAAAGGAGTGGAGATAGTGGACAGCCTTGTCTGGTTCCTGATTTTAGTGGTAATGCTTCCAGTTTTTTCCCATTTCGATTGATGTTGGTTCTGTGTTTGCTGTATATAGCTTTAATTATCTTCAGGTATGTTTAAAGGTGAATGCAAGTACCACCAGATGTGTGAAATCTTAACATTTCAGCCTTATTGGTTAATAAAAGCACAGAGAAGTAGTGGGCTAAGGAAATAGGTGTAGTTTATGTGAGGAACTGATCATCCTTCAGTTTCCTATTGAAGTGATGGTAACTTAACAGTGATATGATGGACAGTTCTCATCTAGTCCTTAGTCTTGGAGCCTAAGTAAGAGTGGAGCTGCTGACCTGAGCTTGAGGTATTTTTACCTATGCCCTAACACATTGAACATATGCTTTGGGGGTGGTGCTGCTCTGGGAGTAGAGTTAAAAGAGAAAATAAGGCAAGTTCCTGCTGCCTTAGAACTTGTAGTCTAGGGAGATAAATAGAAAACAGATCAATTAAACTACAAAGTATATAGTGGTGAGTGAAATGAAAAGCAGAAATGTATAAAATCCACAAAAAATCAATAAAAAATACACATTGGGATAAAAATGAAAAGCAGGGTAAGTGGTTAAAGAATGATTGGGAAGGGTCTTCTTTAGACACTGTTCACGGACATGGGAGACAAGACTAGATGTAGGTGAAACCATTAGGAAGATCACATGAAAGAACCAATGATCAGGAATGAGAGCTTTTCAGGTCAAGGTCCAGTACAGAGTTAAGCATGGGTATGAGGGATGCCTGGGCACACTAATGACTCGATAGGCCTTAATATATATGACAGAATGCATGAAATCTGGTGTGTGTGGGGGCCTATCAGAGGGTGTGGGTGCGGGAGGGGGCAGAAAGATGATTAAGATGTTTTATATGAAATACATGAAAATTCAGTAAAAAAAAAAAAAAATATATATATATATATAAGAAAAGATGGAGAAAGGAGGAGGAGCCCATCTGTTTGCTTTGGGGAGTAATAAAGCACTGTATTTGGGGTCATGTTCAAACCTTCCTTCAGAGACTGAGTCTTCCTTCTGAACAATGCGACCACATGAATAAATAGCTGTAAAATCATTTGAAATGGTGAACCAAAAGCCATTACTACCAGATTTGCCTAGAAAGAGCAAAAATGTCTATTAATCCAGTAGACAGATACATGCAGAATACATTGAACCAAAGTGACACAAGGTCAAGAAAGTGAGCTAGAAAGTTAGCTTCAGAAATCCAGGAATGAAAATGAATAACATTTATGTCACACTTTTGACTTCTTACCTCATTTACACACTCACTCGAGCTCATCTATTAAATGTTTATCAGGTATGAGGTGGTAGATTCAAGTACTGGCAGTGTTACAGACAATCTCTGTCACCAAGGAGATCACAGACTAGCGAGCAAACAGGCACCAGTCGGACTGGATGTCTGTTTCAAACTATAGTATTTTTTTTTTTTTTTTTTGGTTTTTTTTAAAACGGGTCTCCCTGTGGTCCCTTCTGGCCTGGAACCACACTTTAAGACCCGACTTTGGGCATCTTCCTGTCCAGTAGTGGAAACAGAAACAAATGGTTTGATGAATTCTGTTCCTGTGACTGGGAATCGTGGGTATACTGTGAAATAAGCTCTTTGCTGGGGTGACTGAAGTATGAGGGACTGAATTTTGGTGTTCTCTAACCTGCTCTGAGCATTCACTCACACACATTTTTTTTTGGTGGGGGGCTTTTTGAGACAGGGTCTCCCTGTAGCTCCTGCTGGCCTGGAACTCACTATGTAGACCAGGTTGGCCTGGACTTGAACTCACAAAGATCTGCTTCCTAAGTGCTGGGATTAAAGGCATGCAGCACCACACCTGGCTATAGGAATTTTTTCTTAAAAGAAAAAAAATAAAGGTTATAAGAGTGTTATAAAGACACATAATTTATCTCATGTAGTATTGGGTAAAGCAACATTAATGCTAAAATTTGGCCCTGAATTAATACTGACAAGCTTTCAAAGGGGTGAGGAAAGCAGAAATGAGGGAAAGAGTGAAAGAACTGCCACCATCACGTCTACATAGCTACGAACAGCAGCCCGACCCCATGATGCCCCTGTAAGGCATCATTTGTCCCCGTGGCACTGGGGGAGAGTCGATAATTGGTGTAGGATTATAAATTGAGCCTGCAAACCTGGGCCTTACAGACCTTGTAGTCCATAGCTAAGAGTTCAGATTTCATTCCCAAAGCAGTGGGAATGTCAGTCAAGGCGGAGAGGGTGTGATGAAGGGATAAAAAGTGTGTTTTAAAACTATTACTCTGGCCTCAGTAAATGGAGATTAGCAAGAATGGGTGCAAGGAAGCTTTCATAGGATGAGGCTGGTGACTGTGGAGATGACAAGAAGGCTGGTCAGGAGTGTAGTCAACAGGGCTTCTATATCTGGAGTATGACGGGCCCCAATGCTCAGGTGATTCATGAGTTTTGGGCTTGTACGAATGGATGGTACTTGCATAACAACCATGTAACATGTACATTATTATTACCTCATTTTAGATTAACCTGAAGTTCAGAATGGTTACACTGTATCCTCCAAGGGACACCCTTAGTAAGTCACCAAGGTATAGCTCAAGCTCTGCTTTAGGATTTCAAAACCTAGTGTCTCAAATCTGTACTGCGCTTCTAAGTTGACTGAAGAAGGACTGTGAGCAATGATGGCGCCGTGACAGCTTTGTCTCTTGATCCTAGAGCCATGAATCTTAGCTCTGTAGAGAGCTTCTAGGGCTTCCAAGAGTTTCTGACTGTGACCCACAGTGAGGAGAGTATTTTATACCACAAGTGAAGGTACACAGAATGGAACCAATGTTTTCTTGGAAACAGCACACTCTGTTGGCATGAGGTACGCTGTTTTCCCCTGTTCCCACTTACATTAAAATGCTAGTTGCTATTCAAAAAATTGATTTTATAATATGAATTTTAAGTTGTTTGAAAAACACTGACCTAGTTCTCTTTATTTTTAGAAGAGAATTTGAATCTCAGAACCAGGAAGTGATTTTGTAGGGCTTAACAGCCAATAGGCGAGTGAGTTTCTGGTTCTAAGTTCCAGTTTCCGACTCATTCTGTTGACAGCTTGGCTCTGTCAGCTTCGTATACAGAGCTAACTGATAGGTTTGTAAATTTTGTACTTTATGAAAAAATAGCTGTTGATCTGCTTATTGGCATCTAGTTTGCTTCTTTCTAGAAGCCTAGTTTTATACTAAAGTCAGAGCCTTTGGGATGCAGTTAAGTCAAACATTACATTTTGCTTGAAAAGTAACAGATACAGAAGACTCAAGATAATAAAAGAGTATAATCTTTGAGATTCTATTAAAAAAACTAATAAAAAGCCACAGAAAATGAAAAGCTGTTACCAAAGAGGGGTGATAAAATGCACTTAGGAAGTTACTGAAGAACCCGAGGGATAACTGTGAAGCTAAGAGGAAAAGCCAAATTTTTCAGCTAAGCAAGAGTGACAAGTGGAGAATAAAAAGCTTTAATAACATATGCAAAATCACAGTGACTATTTCCTGAGTGAAGTTTAAACATAAATGGGACACAGAAGATAAAAAGCTTAGGTATATAGTATTGAAAGTTGTGGAACATTTGTGAAAAAAATTAATGGAGCTATCAAACTGTTAAAGATTTAATAAAATGAAAATTTGAAGTTTATTCAGTTGAACTTAATAACTCTGAAAGAAGAGAGAAAGGATTTGCTTGCTACTTTTTACACGTCCTCTAACCTTCAAAGAAATATTAGATAGCTGTCAAAAATTCTGATAAAATTCTGTATATTTTTCCCCATCAGGCAAGCACAAGTAAAATCCAGGAAGTTCAGATACAGGCAGGACTTGGAAAAGTAAGATCCCTCCAGAGTGGAGGCATCAGAAAATGGTAGCATGTGATGGGAAACTCTCTTTCTGCAGCCAATCCCAGGGGCAGGCAGGAAAATAACATCATCTCACTTCTAAATATGGCTCAAGAGCATTAGTCATGCAATAACACTACAAGGTTTTACTGCACCCTTGCTAACTTCCCAATGGTATGCTAGGCTCCAGCAACCTAGCCTGTAAACAAGACAAATTTGGCCCTTGCTCTTAAGCATTGGAGGTAGAGAGGCCTTGTTTGATGCATATTTTAATAAAAGAGGGACAAGATGCCAGGGAAGGAGAGAAGATGACCCTGGCCTGGACATGGAGAGTTAGAGGCTTCCTGTAGTGCATGAATCCAAGCTTTGACTTGAGTAAGGCAAGGATCAGGTAGACTGATGAAGGATAAAGGAATAGGCTTAGGTGTTTCCAGGATTACATCACACCTTAATAAAGCAGAGACCTGGCATACAATAAACTCTGGAACAAAGTAGTTTTTGCTGTTTTATTACTGTCAGTTATTGGTACTGGTCAGACAGTACCTTTATTTATTTATTTATTTATTTATTCATTCATTTATTTATATTTATTTTATGTGTATGAGTGTTATGCCTGAATGTATGTAAGTGCACATGTGTTCAGAAGAGGGCTTTGGATCCCCTGGAACTGTAGTTACAGTTGATTGTTAGCTGCCATATTGGTACTGGGATTCGAACCCAGATCTTCTGCAGGAATGGCCACTGCTCTTAAACACTGAGCCATCTCTTCAGCTTAGACCATACCTTTTAAAAGTTCTCCTAGAAAGTAACCACAGCATACTAATGTTCCCGTAAGTATGGCTAATAAAACATTAATGTTGAATATCTCTAATTGTTTAAAGGGTCTACACAATATTGATGTTTCTCATTTCATTTTCTTGTAAAAGAAAACTGCAGAGTATTGTGATCTCTCTAAGGATAAAGACGAAATAGAATCAGAACAATAGGACTTACAGGAACTATCGAGGTCACCCAACCCAGTCCTTCCTTTAATATGTGAGAAAACTATTTGTTCAAAGTGGAAATAGTGTTGCTTAGTTTCAGAGAAGGGACTAAAATACCTGTGTTCAATATTCATTTTCTTTATACAATATTGACATAACAGATTTTTTTAAAAGCTTTCAACTTTGATGTAAAATTGTGTTAACATTGTTACCTTGACATGAATTCCAGTGTTTCCTTTGAAGTTTTCAGGGGCTTCTTTTTTTTTTTTTTTAATTTCCATTGCATCTTTCCCCTCTGAGAATGTATGTGTTTATTAACTTCACTTGAATCATTTTAACTTTACAGCAAGAGCAAGGTGTGCATGCAATGCTGCTAACCATTCTATTTTAAATCCTTAGGTTCTTATTTGTAGCAGATGAGCACATTCTCAATGCTGTTTGCCCTATGTTGGGTTAGGGTCTCAACAGAGATGGTACACTTGGCAGGAGTATTAAAATATTAACTGAGGATCTGGAAAACGTCCTGTAGTTAATAATCTGAAGGATGCTTTCCTTATAATATGCACCTGGCGACCACCAAGGCAATGTTCTTTTGTGGTTATTATTGTCACACAGTTATATTCACATGCTCTGTTTAGAGCTGTATAATTAGCAAACCCTTTAAAATAAAATTGCTCAAATGTTCTTCTGAGCTATTCTTCCTTTCACTTGGCACTCACTCAGAAAGCCTTCTGTGCTTTTTAACCTATTGTGCTGGTATTGATTCCTTTGCCCACCTGCCGCTTTCTTATTATTAGGCATCTCAGGAAAATCTAGTAATGGGTCGTCTTTTTCTCCACATTCCTCTCTCTGTCTCTCTCTCTCTCCCTGATGGATATTTTCAATAGCTCCCATTCCTGCCACTCTTCCCTTATCCATTGTATGTTCTGAGAGTCCCATTTCACCATATTGGTTAGATACCAATTGTTACTGAGCCTGGTTTTCAATATCAAGATCTCACAACTCTGGCTTCTATAATCATATTTTTGGGTAAAATTATAATTACAAAATGATGTGAATTGATTGACTTCATGTAAACTTAAATAGTCCCTTACTGTTCCCATAATTCCAATAGGAAGTGGAAACATTTGGTTTCTTTTTAAAATTTATAAAAATTTTTTACTTATTTATTTTTTATGTGTATGAGTATATTACTGGCATGTGTGTAAGTACACTTGTGTCATGCAGTGCCCTTGGAGGTCATAAGAAGGTGTTGGATCCCCTGAAACTCTAGTTGCTGCCATGTGGGTGCTGAGAATTGAACCTGGGTCCTCTGCAATACAGTCAGTGCTTTTAACTGCTGAGTCATCTCTCCAGCCTTGAAACAATTGATTTCTGAAGACTCACGTCTTACTCTAGGTTCCCTGGCCCCAGTATTTCTTTTTTCTCTTGTTTGTGTGTTATCTAACATCTGCAGCCCCTTGGCTTATGAATATTGAATGTGTCAGTGTTTTCACAATTCTGTGATACAATCCCTACGTGTCCTTCAAAATAATCAACATAATTTTACCTTTTCTGGAGAACAGAAGAAGCATCCTTTAGATTGGTAAATTACAGGAAAGGACAACTTAGGAAAAGTAAATGTGTGGAAACAATGTGTTCAACATAATCAGAGAATAGTTATGGTGTGATGTATGAAATAAGAGAAAAGAGAGAAGAGCCTGCATTGGAAAATATTTCATAGAAGATATGGCCATGATCAGGGTGCCTAGCTGAGCAACAAGCATCATATGCAGTAGAGAGAAACAAGGGCATTCCAAGCAGGGAATATTTGTATTACTTCTTAAAGCTAAGAATAAGAATGGTTATATGAGGGAGAGCCCAGAAACAAGCCTACCTAGAGATCACATACTAGCTAGACTGAATGGGGCCTAGCTGCGAATGAGAATGTTAAATTGGTCAACTGATATCACCCACATAAACCTTCCTGTCTTGTTCTAAATACATTTGACAGAAAGATTTTGAGTCAACTGGAAGAATTACAACCAATCTCAGTAGTTTCAAAATTGATTTGTCATAAAGAAAAGCTCATCTGAGTTTTAAAATTGTGATCATCAGCTGGGCGTGGTGGCGCATGCCTTTAATCCCAGCACTTGGGAGACAGAGGCAGGCAGATCTTTGTGAGTTTGAGGCCAGCCTGGTCTATATAGTGAGTTCCAGGACAGCTGGGGCTACAAGGAGACCCTGTCTCAAAAAGACCAAAAAAAAAAAAAAAAAAAAAAAAAAAAAAAAAAAAATGTGATCATCAAGTCTATTGTGAAATGTAAAGAAATATTCATTGTGATGTATGTGCATAGCAAAAAAGATTCATAGTCCAAGAAGACGTGTGTTATATACATACAAACAAGAAAAGTCAAGAATTTATACACAGAATTAGGTTACAAACAAAAGGGCCGATAATACAGATTTTGCAGTCAACCCCTTAGAAGTAATGAACTCATAAAAGAGGATGAACACATTAATAGTGAACATAGAAGCTCAGATTGGAGGTTAAAGGGTAAAGGACTGAGGGCATAGGGATGGTACAGGAACAGGAAGATGAGAGAAACACCACTGTTGAAGGAGCAGGGGAGCGCTTTGTCTAGACCTGTGAGGAAAGAACTTTGCAAGAAGGAATGGTCAACAAGTGAAGGACAGAACAGAGAACCACACACACTTTGGGGATTCAGGAGGGAGTTGAAGGACAGAACAGAGAGTTATCCTTGGAGTATTCAGGAGGGAGATTGTTGGTGACAGCTGTCAGGACACTTGATTTTAACTGTAGTGAGTTATAGGTAGAAAATGAACTTTGGAAGGCAAGGTGTGGTAGCAGGCCATCAGAACGGAGGCACAGATGACCTTAAATCCAAATAACTCAGGTATGATGACCAGAAGGAAGAAGATAGGGAAGCTGAGTCATGCTTTTAAACCAGGAAGGGCACATCCTTGCTTATTTTTTTAGACAAGGAAAAATGTATTTTTAGAAAACTAAAAACGAAGAGATTTTATATAGATACAGAAAGAATTTAACTATTTAGGGTAATCATAATCATATTTGAATGACATTTTAATTTTGTGTATTATCAACGAAAAATGATTATATCAAATATTTACAAAATTTTACATTTTTTTGAAAAAGAATTTTTCCATACTTCTGCATTTTCTTCACTGCTTCCTTGGACAGATGTAGATGTGTACCAGAGAACATTTGATTTTATTTCATTAGTTTTATTTATTTCTTGCTTACAAAGAAAAGATGTGCTTATCACCAAAATGTCAACCAGCAGAGAAAAGTTAGACTAATTTTTAAAAATTTTATGAAATGCTAATATTCAGAGGTACTGTTATCATTTGACAAACCTCTTTCCAAATGTCTTTCTTGGCATAGATACACAGATACTATTTTATGTTAATGAGATTATGATGTCAATGTGGCTTTGCATTGACTTTTTGCATTATAAATAAGCTATGGGCATTTTGCATGTCAATGAAGATAAAAATTTACCATCCTGGTCCCTCCCTCACCTCCCTTTGCTTCCTGGGCTGCACAGCCTCAGTCTTCCTGGTACCAGCACATTTCCTGGGTAAGTCCACCTTGCTCACCATGCCTTGAATCCCTAAGCCTCTTTCACCCTCCCAGCTCCCCTGCCACCTCTCTCCTCCTAGCCTGGGTACAGGCCTATTTCTTGTCTTGGCACCCCAGGCACTGGGGCTAACCTCTCTCTGCCCAGAGCCACCACTGCTTCCTGATCCTTTGCATCTGGACCAAACCAGTTCCTCCCTGTGATCCCTAGGAGCCCTGTGGGCCTGGTCCTGCCCTCACCTCCCTTTACTTCTCTGGGCTGTACAGCCTCTGGGCATCCTGGTGCCAGCACCTTTCCTGGTCCCCAGAAGCCCTCTGGGCCTGGTCCCACCCTCACCCCCCTTTGTTTCCCTGAGCTGCACAGCCTCTGGCATCATGGTGCCAACACCTTCTTTCATGGTCCCCAGGAGCCCTCTGGGTCTGGTCCTGTCCTCACTTCCCTTTGCTTCCTGGGCTGCACAGCCTCCAGTGTCCTGGTGCCAGCACCTTTTTTAGCTAAGTCCAGCACACCCACCCCACCTTGACTCCCCCAGCCTCTTTCACCCCCCCCAGCTCCCCCAGTGCATCTCTCCTCCTAGCCTGGGTACTGGCCAATTTCTTGTCTTGGCACCCCAGACACGGTGGCTAACCTCTCACCCAGAGCCACCACTGCTTCCTGATCTTTGCATCCAGACCAACCCGGTTCTTCCCAGTAGTCTCTAGGAACCCTAAAGGCCCCTTCCCATCCCCACCAACTTTGCATCCCTGGGTGGCACAGCCACCAGCTTCCTGAGACCAGCACCTTTCCTGGATCCTGCTCCCAGGCCAGCCCAGCCCCCAAATTCCTGAGGGCAGCATCTTTCCTGGAGGGATCCAGACCTTAGGAGAAAACCTGAGAGCATCTGAGCATCATCTCACTTGGGCTACTGTGGGAACTCCTGAAGACAAAAGCAATCTGGCCACTCCAATATAATATCAAAAGAGAGAACCTTAAGCCTAGACCAACCAGCTTTTCATGCCCAACAAGTAAACCACAAAGGCACATAAAGTTGACCAAAAGAAGCAGATCTAAACTCAGCAAAGGAAGGCTTGAGTCTCAGACAAGAATCAGAAGCTATGAAAGACATTTGCATGTCAAAGTCACAGAGAAAAAATAATAACATGAAAAACCAAAATAATATATCCCCACCAAGTACCAACAGTCCTCCAGAAGAGTACAATGAGAACTCCCTAGACAAAACACTGGATGTGGAACTCAAAAGAACAATTATAAACATGATAAAAAGCATTCAGTGAATTTAAAGGACACACAAAGAAATCAAAGAACTGAAGGAAGATAGGGATAAACTTCTGAATGAATTCAGAAAAGAGAAATATTGAAGAATGCTCAGGCTGAAATGAAGAAGGAAGTGAAACCCTCAAAACGCCAATTATAAATGACAGGAGAAAGCCTCACCAATAGGATGACTGAAATGGAAAACAGTATCAAGACTGGAAGATAAAGTGGACGAATTAGACCACTCAAGCAAAGACTATGAAAAATTTAAGAAAACACAAGAATGGAATATGCAGGGATTGTGTGATACCATAAAAAGACCAAACTTTTGAATCACAAGCATACAGGAAGGAGAATAATCCCAAGATAATGGTATGGCCCAGATCTTCAACAGGATCGTAGAAGAAAATTCCCCAAATTAAAAAAAGACAAATACAAGAAGCACATAGAAGACTAAATAGACAGGACCAGAAAAGAGACTCTCCACGGCACATCATAGTAAAAACACTAAATGTTCAGAACAAAGAGACAATACTGAAAGCTGCAAAAGAAAAACAACAAGTCACATATAAAGGAAAACCCATCAGGATTACAGCTGACTTCTCAGTGCAAACTATGAAAGCCAGAAGAGCCTGGACCAAAGTATTCCCTGTTCTAAATTACCACAGATACCAACCCACATTACTTTATCCAGCCAAAATGTCTATCGTAGTTGAAGGGGAAAGAAAAATCTTCCATGACAAAAATAGGCTGAAAGAATTCATGTCCACAAAACCAGCCCTTCAGAGAGTTCTTGAAGCAACACAAAGAGCTGAAGAAAGGAATGACTATACACAAGGGGTTACGGAAAAAAATTCAAAGAAGGTATAAATGTGGAAAAGCACAGCTATATTAAGAATGTAAACAGAAATAAAAATGACAGGATTCAATACACATCTTTCATTAATAACTTTAATTATCAATGGACTGAACTCCCCAGTCAAAAGACACAGACTTGTTGAATGAAGAAACAAAACCCATCTTTTTGTTGTCTGCAAGAAACTTTTCTCACTTTCAAGGACAGGCACTACTTTAAGATGAAAGGGTGGGAAAAAAAATACACCAAGGGAATGGTACTAAGAAAAAAGCAGGTATTGCAATTCTAATATCTGATAGAATTTAAACTAAAACTAATCAGAAGAGTTAAAGAGGGACACTTCATTCTGATCACAGGAACAATAAACCAAGAAGATATT
>NW_008346088.1:360295-369583 GCF_000622305.1 Nannospalax galili | reverse complement strand
AATGGACCTAACAGACATCTACTGAATATTCCACCCAAGCACTAAAGAATACACTTTCTATTCAGTGCCCCATGGAACTTTCTCCAAAATAAACCATATACTGGGGCACAAAACAAACCTCAACAAATACAAAAAGATTGAAATAATTCCATGCATTCTATGAAACCACAGTGCAATAAAGCTTAATTAAAATCAACACCAGAAGTAACCCTAATAACTACATGAATACATGGAGATTTAAAAAAACACACTCCTGAATGATGTATGAGTCAAAGGAAGAATTAAGAAAAAAATAAAAGTATTCCTGAGACTAAATGAAAAGGACAATACAACACAACAAAAGCCTTGGGACATGTTGAAAGCAGTCCTTAGAGGGAAATTTATAGCTCTAAGTGCCTACGTTAAAAAATTGGAAAGAACACAAATAATGACTTAACATTGCAATTCAAGACACTTGAAAAGCAACAACAAACAAAACCCAAACCCAGCAGACAATAAGAAATAACAAAAATCAGAGCAGAAATTAATGAAATAGAAACAAGGAAAGCAATTCAAAGAATCAAGGAATCCAACAGCTGATTCTTTGAAAAGATAAACAAGATTGACAGACCACCAGCCCAGTTAACCAAAAGAAATAATGTGACAGATAAATAATGCCTAGCTAGTTTTAAAAAACCAGAGGGAACCATATTAGTCCAACAACCTACTGACAAATTATACATACAACCAGATCAAAGAATATAATTTATGTCTAGGCAAGGTTTATCTGACAGTGTTTGATCTTTGGCCAAGCTTTATCTACATGGCACATGGTAATTAAAAGTACCAGACTGGTGGAACTAACCTTCTTGGATGTTTAATAGCCATACTATGAGGCCTATACTAATTTGGACAGAGGGACATAAAGGACAGTTTTTTCTCCTTCCCCTCCTAGGTCCACTAAGCTCCTGTAACTGTGGTTAGTCACCTGTCCTCTTGATCAAGGAGGCCGTAGAGACCCCACAAGGTGGACTTGAACCAGTGTCCAGTTTACAAAGAGGAGGGTCAACACAGAGGAAACATTTCCTCCATGCTTCCAATCGAAGACAGCCATGGTTGAGTAGAACCTTTGACTTATCTTCACATAGATGGAACTGGTAAAAGAAAGGAGCCAGGGGCTGCTTCCAAGCCCTTGTGACCCCTGAGGAAAAAAATCCTCAAAAGGCCTTAAGAGTAAAAATAAATTTGTTTATCTGGGCTAATTGTAGGGTCTTAAACATCCAAAAGAAAAGCATAACCAAAGATTAATGGGGTCAATATAATTTTTTAAGAGTCCATATGTATAGCTAAAGGCTATATAACAAGAAACAATGCCAGAGAGGAGATACCTTCCTTTGAGTTGTTGGCCAGGGTGGCCCAAAAGACTCCCAGACAGTAACCCAGCATAGAACTGGGAAAATGAACAGCAGACCCCAATCTTATCCAAAGGAATATTGACAACTGATTGTTGCTAGATGAGGAACAGTTGATCTTCCTAAAACAAGGGTCTCTAGGTAGGCTGACTAGAATCAGCAGATGGACAAGCACTGGGGAATGGCTGGGGGAACCAACAACACAGTGGACAGTAACAGGGATGACAGAGTATATGGGCTCCAGCTGGGGCGGGGGTTAATGGGAGGGGGCCATTTGGGAAGTGGGTATATAAATGAAGAAGATTAAGTGGGATGTTCTGTATGAGATACACTCAAAAAAATCAACATATTAAAAAGAAAAGATATTTGAGGAGGAAACATAAAAACTGACTACATGTTAATTAGTCGAGGTGATAACATTACCATTGAAATCTACCTGATGACTTTATATCCATACTCAAGTGCCAAGGATCTGAGTGTAACCGACTGTGACTAGTAAAAATCAGATACATAGAGATTAAAGACACATGTTCAAACATCTAAGTGTTAGTAGCATTAAAAATGTAGGAAACAGCATATTTTAAAATGAAATGGAGAGCTTCTTTAAAGGTTAAAAACTCATTCAATTTTATGTCTCACAGGGTTTATACTGAGTTCAATATTGTATAACTGTATGAGTTCATCTGTGAACCTAAAAATTTACAGCCACTTTTGAAAGAGATGTATCCTTGCTCTGGAATGTGTTACTGAATATGTTAAAGCTGTAATGAAATTCTTCTTCTAATCAGGTGGTTATTAAATAAAAATAAATATGTAAAAAAATTTACTATCCTTTTCTCAATCATTGCTATTGCATGAACATACCATAATTGATTTAAGCCATCTTCTACTGCTGGACATTTAGACTTTCCCCAAATTTTCTGTCTTAACAGCACTGTAGTGAGTATTCCTGTAATACATTTTTGTGCACTTTTCTAGTTGATTGTCTTTGGATAATTTTCTCGAAGCAGGGATGTGGATGAAAGGCTATGTGTATTTTTACTTATTTACTTAAGTTTTTTTAATATATATTTTTATTGAATTTTTGTACATTTCATAAAATACATCTTAAACATATTTAGATCCCCCTTCCCCATATACACTCCCCCATAGCCCTGCCTGCCAGATATCATGTATTCTGTAGTATATATTAAGGTCTATTGAGTCAAGTTTATGTCCCCAGATGTCCCTTGATGTGAGTTCATCCACTGGAGCCTATTCAGCCTATCATCACCCTCTTAAAAAAGACCCCCCCCCCAACCAGCAGTGATCAGCTGACAATAATTCCGCAGCTAAGGTTGGGGCTTCTTGTCCATTTCCCCAGTTTTATGCTGGGTTTTGTCTGGTTTGGATTTGCATGGGTCTTGTGCATACTGTCACCATTGCTGTAAGTGCATATGAGTGAGTTCCCAGCTGCCAGGAATACTGTTTCCTTATGGCCATCCACCACTCCTGGCTCTTATAGTCTTTCCCCTCCCTCTTATGCAATGGTCCCTGAGCCCTGGGTGGCATGTGCCTATTACAGGAGTCCTATTCAGGGACACAAACTCTGCAGTCTCTTATTCTCTACATGTTGGCCACTTGTGGCTGTGTTAATTGCTTTGCTGGTGAGAGTTGAGAGACGCATTAGTATTCTCCTACCTCCTGTTCTCCACTATGTTCCATGAGCCTTCAGTGTAGAGTTTCCATTATAGATGAGTGATTTAGTGCTGGGCATTATCTATCTCACAGACACTTATTCTCTGTGTTTGACCACTTGTGGAACTTTGTAATTTTACAGTTTCCATCTGCTGCAAAAAGAAGCTTCTTTGATGAATAGTGAATATAAGGATACATATTTAGCATACAGTAAGAAATTAAGTTTGTTTAGAGATGTGGCAGACGTAAAGTTTTCTCTAGGATCTATGACATCTCCAGCCATGTGTATTTGGCTGTGTTTATAGTACCACACATGAGTTCTCTCCCACTGAGCTGGCTTTAAGTCCAATTAGATAGTTGTTGATTAACCACAAGATAAAAGTGCCACTACTGTACTAATAGAGATAATTTGCTGTGCCATTCATTATTGTGGTTATTATTTTTAAACCTGGGGTTAGACCACTGATTGATTTTTTTTTCCTTAGCAGCTTCCATAATATTCTCTGAAACTTTGAGGGCTAGTCTTCAGGGGGGAAGCTTCCAGATCAGTCCTAGCTCCATTGCTCCAAGTCCTGTGTCTGAAGTTTTTTGAGACAAGGTCTAACTATGTAGTCCTGGTTGGCCTGGAACTCTCTAGGAAGACCAGGGTGGACTAGATCTCACGTTGCTCTACTTGCCTCTGCCTCCTAATGCTGGGTTTAAAAGAATGCACCACCATACCCAACTAGCTATGTTTATTTTCTTTTCTACTGTTATACATGTTTGCATATTGCCAAAAGCCACAATAAGTATTCACCTTCCAATAGTACTTATCAATGCCCAGGAAGTTCTTTTCTATGTCTTCTTTTTAAATTTTAATTTATTCTGCTTCCATGCTTATAAAATAAGGAATTTGAAAATCGTCAGTAGTTCTTAAACTTTTTAGGGTCTTGGATCCTAAAAGATCCTAGAACTTGTATATGTGTGTATGTGTACATGTGAATTTGTGTGTATGTGTAGATGTGCATGTGTGTATGTATGTATGTATACATGTATATATGCACATGTGTATGGAGGCCAGAAGTCAACAGCAAGTGTCTTCTTTGATTTCAGTCCACTTTATTTCTTTTTAAATTTTTAGTTACATTTTATTTATTTTGTGTGTATTTGTGTGTGTGTGTGTGTGTGTGTGTGTGTAGATATGTGAGTGTGGGTGAGTGGGTACTCTTGTGCCACAGCATGGCTGCAGAGGTCATAGGACAACTTTCAGGAGTCAATTCTCTCTGACCCATATGGATCCTGGGGATTAAACTCAGTTCAACAGGCTTGACAGCAAGTACCCTTACATACTGAGCCATATGTGGTGAGTACCCTGACATACTGGCCTCATCCTCCTTATTTTTTTATTTTTTGGGAATTTCATTTGTGAGTATTGTAATTGCATGTTTCCATCCCTCTCACTCCCCCTCCAATTCCTCCCATGCCTCCCTACTCCTTCACAATTTCTTGTCCTTTTCTTTATTATTGTTTATATATACATACATATATTTATACATTTGCATATACAGAGTTCAGTAAGTTCACTTAGTGGTGCTCATGTGTACATGTGTTTAGGGCTACCCACTTGGGATTAGATACTCTCTCAGGGAGCTAGTCTCTGAAGAAAACTGATTCTCCCTTCCTCAGCATCCATTGATTGCCTGTAGCTCTTCATCTTAAGTTGGACCCTGAGAAATTTCTGCCATCCACATTGGCGTGTCAGCTGATTTTATCATTATGCAGATCTTGTTAGGCTATCATACTGTTGAGATTCTACCCACCTTAAATTTTCTTTATTTATTATTTTTTATGTGTATGAGTGTATTGCCTGTTTGTCACCAGGTGCACCCCTGTCATGCAATGCCTGCAGAGGTCAGAAGAGGGCATTGGATCAGATGGTTGTTAGCCACCATGTGGGTGCTGGGAATCAAACCCAGGTCCTCTGCAAGAGCAGTCAGTGCTCTTAACTACTGAGTCATCTCTTCAGCCCCTCACCCACCTTTAACAAGTTGCTTTTTATATTTATTTTATGTGTGTGAGTGTTTTGCCTGTGTGTATGTAAATGCATCATGGGAGTGCAATGCCCACAGAAGCCAGAAGAAGGTGTTGGATTCCTTGGAACTGGAGTTACAAATGGTTATGGGCTGCCATGTGGGTGCTGGGAATCAAACTCTGGTCCTCTGGAAGAAAAGCAAGTTTTCTAAACTGCTGAGCCATCTCTCCAGCTCCACACCCACCTTATTTTTTGAGACAAGATTTCTCACTGAACTTATAGCTTGCTGATTTGACAAGTTTGTCTGCCTCCTCAGTGCTCAGATTATAACTGCTTCACTCAGGGTTATTTTTTAAAGATTTATTAATTTCAGCTTTATGTGTACAAGTGGTTTTCCTGCATACATGTATGTACTCTTAAGAGATTTATTTATTTTTGCACTTGGCTTTTGTACAAGGGTGCTAGGGATTGAACTCGCGTCCTCATGCTTGCATAGGAAGCACTTGACCAACTGAGCCATTTCCTTAGGTTCCAGGTTTAGAATTTCTGATGACTACTATATAATCTGCTTTCCAGAAAAAACACATGTGCAAAGTGTTATTGTGTTTCACACATGAGGTAAACAATTTTCTACTAAGGTACATCCCAGCCCAGAATTTTTATATAGTGCTTATGTGCAGTCACAAATCCTTTGAAGTCAAATCATAGACGTTGTGATTTGATGAGCTCAACTGCAGAGTCTCTAAATGAGTTATTGTAAAGTGCTGCTTTTGCACTAACATGTGTGTCTTGCACACACATGCTACACGCTCATACACGCACAAAATTTAAACATGTTCAGAAAAACCTCAGGTCTTGCTTGATACAGAACCATTTCTCAAAGGAGCAATCACTTGAGTGTGAGTAGTTATTGAAATGAAGTCTCAATGTGTTTCAGGTTTCTCGGTGGCGAGCCCACCAGGAAGAGCTAGCAAGACTGGAAATGGAAATTGCTGCCAGAAGAAAAGAAAAGAAAGAGGAGAAGGCAGCACTGTGGAAAAAGAAGGAACTGCTGCAAAGAGAGGAGAAGAAGGAAATGGTAGAGGGTCTTCTGCTTGTGTGAATGTGTGAACTAACCGAACTAACCTAGCTCTGGTTCATCTTGGTGTTTGGCGTAGAATTTCCAGAGGCAGTTCTGAGAATATCTGTGAGAGGCTAGCGAAGTCTTGTTTTAGTTTATGCAAGCTTCAGATTTATGAACATGGAAGAGAACCCACTTCATTGACTTGCATGAGCATAGGTGTCAGTGACTAAGTACATAAAAAGATTGTATAGAAAGGAAAAGGCATGGGTGTGCTAGTGCATGCCCTTAATCCCAGCACTTGGAGGCAGTCAGGTGGATCTCTGTGAGTTCAAGGCCAGCCTGGTCTACATAGTGAGCTCTAGGCCAGCTAGGGCTACAGGGAGACCCTGTCTCAAAAAAGAAAAACAAAGAAAGGAAAAGGCACCATTTGTGACTATTGTTACCCTTGGACTGAGAAGGAATATGATAGAGCTTCCGGGGTTACTGGGAGAGCATTTTGGTTTACAATAATGTGGCAAGTGATTGCTGGAAAGGTATTTGTTGGCAGAACAAATTGTATAGGGACAGTGTATAATTCATGGAATGCCAAACAATCTTTTAAAGAGTTTACTTCTTGATTTATTTTTTGTTAGAAGGCTTTGTTTTTCACTTACACAAATTTATATTCATTTTTGGAGCAAACACTTGTTTCTCAGTCTTAAAAATATTCCCCCCAAATCTTACTAACAAAGTGATTTCTGATAATCTACAAAAGATAGAATATACTTGAGGGTTGCTTTCATTACTTTAAAAATACAGTATTTAGGCATTTTTGATTGTTCCACAATAAAACTTATAGAACTTGCAGTAAAGATATTTTTGTTAGGAATTCTAACAGAGTTATTGACCAACTTTTTAGGGAGTTGCTGACTCTGGAAATCATTCACAAACAGGTAGTTAACTTGTGATCATCACAGTGAAAGGAAATCAATACACCTATGTAGTTTTTGCCAGTGCATATCAGGATCGAGAAAGTTCACCTGTATTGACTTGATCTGCATGATGTAAAAAATGATTTTTTAAAAAGCTGCTTGCAGTGCTAAGAATGACATTAACCCATGGCTGTTGGCAGGCCACCTTTTGTGCTTGTGATCATGGCTCACATTTTGGGCTATGTGACTAATGAAGTTCATCAAGCCATTGTCTGGGGATTTTTCCTTCAAAGTTGAACCTTGGGGGATAAAGAAACTACAGACTTCCCAGCTATAAGCCAGTTTCTTTGAATTTTTTATTCTTATTGATCTTGATTTGTTGTATGCCTTTTCATTGGCAAGCTGAGCGAGAGGCAGTGTGTGTGTACAAGAAAGCATACATAGTTCTATGATCATTTGACAAAATTAACTCCTAAGAAGTTGGTTTCACTGCTCTTATATTTTAATTTAAAAATCGAATTCCATTTCTGCTCCTAAAGAAGTAAATTGGGTGCTTTCATCAGGCCCCCCAAGATGGCTAAAAGGAATATCTGCATGTATCTCAAAAACTAATAAAACTGATCATGTTTCAAATCATGTAAGCTATGTATCTTTGCAGAGCAACTTACCAGATATTTACTATCATGAAATGCAGCATTTGAGTAGTGCATCCCTGTACTTTGGTCTTCTGCCTAGGCTGCCCTTGCAGGACTTCTTCTCTATGAGAAGGGTGACCACAGAAAGTATTGCATATCTGAGTATTAGTTCACACTTAGTATCATCTCAAATGTCATGTAAAGATACTTACATGCAGTTCTAATCTCTGAGGGTTTACAAAGACCAAGAAAATACACAAATTAAATAACTCAAGTATTGAGAATGGGAGTGAGCACATTTAATTGTGGAAATTAGATTTGAGTTGGGTAGTTGGCATGGATACTCAGAAGAAGATGGCAAGACATTGCTGCTTTCTTTGTAGTCAGCAAATGTGATTTCCAGAAGTAAGGGAACGGCATTTTAAAGCTAGGCAGGAAAGACTTCCTGAGTTTACAGAGAAGAGGTATTTGGCTTTAGAAACACACAAGTGGGCAAACAAACACAAAGAGAGTAATGGCGTATAACTTGGCAACTACAATGGCCAAGGTGATGGCAGAGCTAATTCAAGTACGGCTTAAAAGAGGAAGGCCCTGTGAAGGCCAGGGAGAATTTCAATACCATTAATTGTGTGTAAATTATACCTAAATAGCCTTTCACATTTTAGAATGTAAGATTGAGCCTATGCCTAGGAGCATTAGGAAAGTAGATGTTGAAAAAAGATACCCAAATGTCCATATGGGGCTCCAGTTGCATTTTGCTAAGCTATCTACAGCATGCTACTTCATGATCTTGCCCATGACAGTGAGGGATAGCATAAGAAACTGAGCTACCAAGTGTCCCATGTGTACCAAGGAAAGGGGACATTACAGCATTTCAGCAAGTGCCAAGATTTGTTTTGAACCATCAGCAATTGTGTAGGAATAGGGTATCTGGTTTATTTTACTTATTTTCTTCTTATAATAATTTTCATGTACAAAATATTTTAAAATACAGTGGTTAATACACATGTTAGCACCTGTCATCTGGCAGCGAAAAATTTTAATATGCTTCGTGTTGTCTCACATTTTCAGAAAATTAAGTAAAAGATTACAGATAAAGTTGAAATTATTTTTTGAGGCCTTAATTAGTACCTGCTTTCCTAATCCCCCTAGAGGTTGTATTTCTGCCATCCCAGGGCATATATTGACATTAAAACATTTTAATATAGTTTGTGATTTAATTTTTTTTCATGAGTGCTTCATGCCATAGCACTCTGCAACACCCACTTTTCCTTCCACCTTGTGTTTTAAATTATTCCCATGTTAATCTATTTGGAGCACAGCTGGTTTATTCCTTTTAATTGCTAGTTAGTGTTACAGAGTAGACAAAGAAGACCACTTCTCCATTCTTCATGGCTGACACTTCAGTCTGCAAATTTTATTTTGCCCAGTGTGCTGCCACACACTGTGCACACACCCTCTGGTGCATGCATCCAGAGCTTTCTGTAGGTACTTCTAGGGATGAAATCAATATGCTCTGGGTGTGTTTCCAATTTTACATGGTTTCTTTATTTTATATAATATAATTATGTTTTTTTTTTTGAATTCTGCCAATCTGATA
>NW_008346088.1:330522-360140 GCF_000622305.1 Nannospalax galili | reverse complement strand
ACCTCATTAAGTGTTTTAATTCGTATTCCCACAGTTACTTTTGTGACTGAAAAAAATTTCATGTTTACTGTAGTTTTTTCCTCTATAGATTTCTTATTCATACTTTTAATCTATTTTTATATTTGCCTATTAATCTATAGGTGCACCTTATATTTCCTAGATGCTATTGTTTTAATCAGTTATATAACTTGCAAATATTTTGTTCTACTGATCATTTGCTTTTTAATATTACTTGTAGTTTCTAGCTTTAAATGATTAAGGAAATCAAAAACTTTAAAGGTTTCCTTTATGAGTTGCATGCTCCTTTTGAACTGAGACCTGGTAGTGAGACCACCTCTGCAGACCACTCTTATGTTTGTCTCTGCTGGGGCCATGTACGTCTTACTGACTCAGGAATTATAGTTCTTCGGAAAGTGAAAGGCCCAGTTATCAACTACTCAGACCCTTGTTTTCCCTTAGCTTCAGCTGTCTCTTCTTGGCCTGAGTTTGGGTTCCATCTTATTTTCAGCCCTAGTGTGTTTCAGCACTCTGTGTGTGTGTGTGTGTGTGTGTGTGTGTGTGTGTGTGTGTGTGTGTGTAAATTTTCATACCAACTCAGATGTACTGACTAAAGTTCTGGCTACTTTTGTTAAACACAAACCTATATTCTTTCTTTTAACTATTTTATATGTTGGAAGCAAATTTTGATTCTTGAGGGTATAACAGCAGCTTGGTATCCCAAAGGCAGTAATCCTACAGACAGTGCCTCCTGATGTGAGGCGTGCTGCTTTCCCAGCTCTTGCTGTTTCCCCTCTGCCCTCCCTCCTGTGGTTTTGACCCCTGACTTTCTTTACTCATAAGGAAGCAGCAGAGGAAACTACACCATATGCAAAACCCCACAATAGGATTCTAGACAAGACATCCTCTTCTTCATGATGCCATTTATCAGGACTCATTTACTGGAATAATATTCTAATTTATATCCAGTGCTCAAGTGTACTCTTCTATTTACTCAGCCCCTAGATTGCTTTTTCTCTGTGGTTTAAAATTCCAGTTGGATATTCATGCTTTTCATGGTTTTATCTCAAGATTCAAGGAAGGTGTTGATTCGTACATTGTTAGCTGATAGGTAATTTTCACAGGCATCTCTCTACTTTTGAAATTATTTTCACAATAAAATCAGAGGATGATGCCCTTCTATAAATGGTCCATAGAGCTATTCTAAGAAATAAAATTACTGCGCTAGATGGACCTTAAAATGCCTGATTTATGATATTGGTCCTTTCATCACCCTTTCACTATGTGGTACTCTTAAGATGGTGTGAGAACATCATAAAGTTGCTCTGCATTGTGGTATTTTAGATTTCATCACTGCAGGATACCTAGTCTAGGGTTACAGGGGGGCTGAGGCAAGAGTAGTAGTTCCCACCTTTCTCCCAGAACAGAGATTTTGAGCAAGGCATGAGACATGTCCCTCCCCTAGTGCAGCGTTTTACAATTCTCTAAAAACTTTTAGCCAACTCCTAACACAGCACAGCAAGTAATTTAACTGAGAGGGATCCTCGCTTCCAAGGTGCCTGTAGTGGGCATAAAATCTTCAGCTTTCCCTCAGAGATATTTTTGGGAGGGGTCTGGCATTTTGTGAATTCTCAGTTGCTATGCATCATCTCGGTGAATGCCCAGTGTCCCAGCTTCAGTGGGATGTTGGTATCATAGAAGATCTGGAAGATACCCAGAATTACATGTATTCTACAGATAACTGGAGGAAGGAGACAGTTTAAAAACAAATAACACGGACTATCTAGCAAGGATGATGAAAATGGAATGCACGCTAGAAGACAGGAACCCTTCTTCTCAGAAGATTCCAGAAGCTCCATGCTCTGGAGGGAATCCACAGTGCCTTCTTAGTTCAGGTCAAAGCTGTTCTTTCAAGTGTGAGAATTTGTGGATTCATGAGAGCAATTTTTTCAGGAATCCTTGGAATTTCTTTTGTGGTACTGTAAAATTTAATAGTATGCTGATCTAAAAAGCTAAGAGTAGGGGGAAAGGTGGATACAGAAGAATGATAAAATAAAAACAAATTCCTAAATTTAATCTGCAAGTTCCTCCATAGCAATTTGAAGGTGAGCCCTGAGATTTCCTCTCCCATCCAAGTCTTTCCCAATCATCAGAACTGTAAAACACTGGACTTTATTCCCATGATGCGCTTAGATTTAAATGGCACCGATGACCTCAAAACAGAGACATTACCTGAATGAACCAATTGCATGAGACCTTTAGAGCAAAGTTTTCTGTGGCCTGCTGCCCAGGGTGGTTAGAAATTTGAAGAACAAGAAGGGCATGACCTGTCATAGATGCCAGAAGACCTAGGATCATAAAGCAAAGGATGCCATGGCCTTGCTGAGCTGAGAGAGGCCCTGGCTCAGCTGGCTACGCAATGTGAGGCTCTTGTCCTAGTTTGCTCTCTCTTGCTGTGATAAAACACTCTGACCAAGAGGCTGGAGAGGTGGCTCGGCAGTTAGCAGCACTGACTGCTTTTGTGGAGGACCTGGGTTTGAATCCCAACACCCACATGGTGGCCAACAACCCTCAGTAACTCCAGTTCCGGGGGATCTGATGCCCTCTTCTGACCTCTGTGGGCATTGCATGACCTGGTGCACTTACATACATGCAGGCAATACACTCACATACATAAAATAAAAAATAATAAAGAAAATATTTTTAAAAAAAAAACACTCTCACCAAAACCAACTTGGAGAAGAAAAGGTTCATTTCCACTTACAACTTCCAAGTCACAAGACATCACTGAGGGAAGTCAAGGTAGGAACTCAAGGCAGGAACCTGGAGGAGGAGCTGAAGCACAGACCATGGTGGAATGCAGCTTACTGGCTTGCTTCCCTGGCCTGTGCTCCGCCCTGCTTTAAAAAAAAAATTTTTATTGAGTTTTTGGAAATTTTACACAATGTATTTTGATCATATTCAGAACCCCTCCCTTATCCATACCCCTATTTTACTCCTCACCTGATTTCATGTTTTCTACTATTTTTAAGGCCTATTAAGTCCAATTTGTATCCCCAAATTCCCTATGGTGTGGGTCCATCCCCTGGAACCTGGTCACCCTACAAGCATCATACCCTTACTATTTGCCAATAGTTCCCCCACTAGGGGGCTCATACAACATAGGCCCACCTGCCCAAAGGGAGCACTCCCATAGTGCCCGGGGCCCTGCTACATCAATCAGCAATTAAGGAAATGCCTCGCAGACATGGCCACAGGCCAGTCTGATGGAGAAGATTCTTCAATTAAGGGTCCCTCTTCCCAGGTGACTCTTGTTTAGGTCAAGTTAAAAAAAGCTAACCAAGCTGGGCGTGGTGGTGCATGCCTTTAATCCCAGCATTTGGGAGGCAGAGGCAGGTGGATCTCTGTGAGTTCAAGGCCAGCCTGGTCTACATAGTGAGTTCCAGGACAGCTGGGGCTACAGGGAGACCCTGTCTCAAAAAGACCAAAAAAGCTAACCAGTATAACTAAAATGCACAGTATTGTGACTGTAAGGAACTTAATTCTGTCAAAAACAAGAAGATTGGTAGCAAATTTATCTTCAGATAAGAATTCGGTTTTGCCCCAACCTTTGGTTTCAGTATTAAACCATGAGCAGAAAGCCCAGCTCCACTCTGCTCCACTTCTGGTTTACAGAATTCTGGGATAGAAATGAGTCTTGTTTTAAACTGCCAAATTTGTGGTGATTGACAAACAATATTGGAAGCAGGAGAAAGGAGGGCGCTATTAAGAGATGACAGAGGCTTGGGGACACTGAGTCCTGAAGGCGAGCAGAAGTATTCAAACTTCTTAAACAATGAGGTGTTTTCCAAGGTGCTGAAAGTGCCACCTGGCTTCTTTGGTGCTTATGATAGACTTAGAAGAACTGTTGATTAAGGAAAAAATAGATGATGCTTAGGGAAATTCTCAACCATTTGAGAGGTTAGCATCTATTAGGCTGTGTGTACAATTACACACCCTTTACTGTGGCCTTGAAAAGAACGAAAGAATAATCAGTTATATAGAAGAGCCTCCTGGTGTTTAAAAGTGCTTCTTGTGGATCTTTTCCAACTGGAAGGTCTTTGGGGAGTTTAAGGGTAATGTCTCTGAGCTACTTCCACAGGTCAAAAGAGTGAGAGGATTGTTTGAAAAGATGTGTGTTGCTTTTGTCTAATGCATTGAATTCCCACAAAACATTTGTGTCCAGGCTCAGACTTCTCCAGGCTCAGGAAAGAGTTGGGATTCCTCATATTTCCTGTATGGAGATAGGCTGATTACTGCAGACTGGGAAGGGTGAAGTGCTTCCTGAAGACAGGTGGCATTTTAAGAGAGAGACTAAACTGAGCTAAGCATCACTTCTCCTAAATTTGCCACAGTGAGAGTAGAGACCTTGAGCCACTTCTAGGGGAAGGACTCCAACTCTATGATGAATAGAAGATGAGTATTTCCCTAGCAAGACTAGGGTAGTTTTGATATCTCATGGATGCCCCTGCTCTGAAATGATATTTAACTAAAGAGGGAGAGCAGTCCAAAGACACTTCTATTTCCTACCATACATTGGCTTTATTACTATAACTACATGGGGCACTGACAATCTCATTGAGAAAGAAGTCAAAGGCTACATAAATATAAAGATATTGAAGCTGATCTAAGGACCTCTAGTTACCAGAACAAGGATAAGGATGAACCATTATGGAAAGAGAAAAAACAAATTGCAAACTGGGTTCCAATGTGTGTGTGTAAGTGGGGCCTGGCTCCGAGTGTGTTAGGCTTTTTTCACTTGCTCAAATCTGAGCCAGGGTCCAGTACAGTTACTTACTAATTGTGTGGCCATGGGGAAAATTGCTTTATCTCTGTGTGTTTCAGTGTTTTTCTCTCTACTGAAAAAAGCTGAGATAAAGTATGGGAAACAGCACTTGCCTGGTTCCCAGAAAGAGCTCTATAATGTAGTAATTATTGATATTATTACTACCATAATGGAATGGTGGAATAGAAGTTAGCTAGAAACACACCATAGAATCACATACGACAAGTAGAAATCAGATAAAGCTAGTAATAACTAGAGGCAAAAGTATTAAGCATGTGTCAGAAACCAGAGTCATGAGCACACCTGGCAAGAGAATTCTTCTTTAAGTGACATTACTTAACCAGCACTAGGGACTGTGTAAATATTTTTAGTACCAGTAAGATGAAATTTTCTAGTCACAACATAGAGCATGCAGAAATAGTTAGCTGTAGTTACTCGCTTTAAACCAAAGGATCACTGATTCACTAGTGCATCCATTGGGTCTAGGTGGCAATAAGCAACAGAAGACAGACTCATTAGCACCTAGCTAAAAAAGACAAACATACAGCATTCTTCATAAATGCTTATTGACTTTTATGGTTTTGTAAACTATATGCACAAAAGGCCTTTGCTGTGTGTTCTGTTTTGAAATCTCAAGGTCTCCTTTAAGGAAATCCTGTGGCTCAGCACTGACAGCAATGCCCTCTAGTTCATGGTGCTGTGCACCATTTGCTTCCTCTCTACCTCTCCCTCACAGTGGTGTAGGCTCCTAGTGAACATACAGTGAGATTGAGCATAATCCCGAAGGGGTCACTAAAGATCCAAATAGGATGATCCTTCATCCATTTATATATGTATGTGCCAAGTGTCTTTAATGTGGTATGTCCCACACCATAATCCTTCATTTTCCAAATCTTATACAGGAGGACACTCAAACATAAATTGTCCCTCTTCTGGTGTTTTTAAACAGTATATGTTTAACTGCTCTGCCACAAAGATAATATGCAATTCTTGCTATGTCAATAGATGCTTTTATTAATAGTATAGGAAGATTTCTTTTCATTTCAAGGCTTATAAGGACAGCAACAGAATTAATAGAGAAAAACTAAAAATACAAAATGAGTTTGCAATTAGTTCATTTGAATATGACTACATATTTTCTTGTATACATATATGTATACATGCTTATATACATACATCTATACACATACATTTCAAATATGACTTTAAGATTAATACACTGCCTTCTTCAAGGAATACTGATGAAGCCCTTCGCTCAAGGCCTTTGTTTTCATAAATGCCTATACTTCCTCCTCTCTCCTTTCCTGGTCCTGTATCATCAAGTCATAGCATGGGCATCTCTCTTCACACTGGCTATGGGGTCTGATTGCTTCCTAGTATGAATGCTCCTATGCTAACAGAAGTTATTAGTTTTGCCATATTAATCAAAGTCTAGACCTTGGAGTATAAGCTTTTTGCCCCGACTGACTCCAGTAGGGCTCATCAACTCTCTTTCTATTAATTTTCCTCTTTTCGTTTAGGCCCTTAATTGCTGTTGCATGCATTTGTGCACCACAGGAACTGCAGGATATGGAACTGTCCTCTGCAATTTCCTTCAAATGCCTGTGACTGATTGCCTTTCGTTTTGAGTGCTCTGCTGTTGAGGAGGGAGGGTAATATAGGTTGCAAGGCTTTACATAGTGGGAAAAGAATCTTTTGAAATCGCAGTGCTGTTCTGAAAACACAGACTTTCAGAGATGGCACCTCCCAGTCCTGGTCTGGGTCCTCTGTTTCCTGTGCATCCTTTCCCTTCTTGACAGACACTGTTAGGGTCCGTGACTCGATGGGTCCCCTCCAGATAACAAATACACGGGATTGGAGATGTAAAAATCAAGCAGAGTCTTTACTTTTCCAGCTAGCTGGGGTCGACCGGCTCCCCAAGTCATGCAAGTCTGGTCAGAACGATCGACCCCCATTCAGTTTTAGGTACAGATTATATAGGCTCACATAGTCATTACACAAAAAGCATTCCTCAGCATACACTTTGATCAAACATCTTCTAAAAGCTATAGTTTCGGTTAAACATCTTTTCCAGGAAGGCTAGATCTGGTGTAAGCCTGGTGCAACTTCCCTCTCTTTGTTCCTTATCGGTTATCTGGTATGTGCAAACAGGCCTACAGGACACATTGTAAATCAACTGAGTCTGGGGTCCAGGGTCCAGGAAGGAGGTTTACAGCACTTCAAGTCTTAGCATTTCAACTAGGTTAATCATCCATGTGTGGTAGATACAATCAGGCAGAACAGGCAAGCTTAGCAAGTAAATCTAAATCAACATTTTAAACAGAGTTTTCTATCAAAATGCAGAGTTCTTACAGCATTCATCAAGGTATTTCATTTTTTTTCCAACAACACTCTCTCCCAACCTGCATAACATGCAGATAAAGACTTTTTTGGAGGAGGGTAGTAGGGGAGGGAAAGAATGGCATGGAGAGAGAGATCTAACTGGATCCCACTTAGAATAAAATGATAGCAAATGTAAATATTGTCAGTTTTTTGCAATATTTCACTTGGACCAACTGAAACACAGAAACACTATGGCAGCTCTTAGCAATACAGTAGCTTTCAGATGATTAAAATTGGCTTGCAGTACTTTTCTGTTTATATAAAACAGAAATACAAACACAAGACTACCCATAGACTTTGGGGACCTTGGAAACATGCCTTTTATTCCCTCTGAATGCAAAGTTAACCTCATCTCCAACATCTACCCACTTTATTTTCCAGCATACATCCTATTTGCAAACAAAAACTCCCACTAAAGTTAGTGTCTCTTTGGATATGAGAACATGTCTCTAGAATGATTCCCACTCTCTGTTCTGTGGTCCTTTCAGATGCTAACTCCTGGATGTGAAGTTTTACATAGCTTGAGGTACTGTTTTTATTTTGATTCTTATTCTTTTTTAAAAAAGATATTTGTATATGTGTGCATGCACACCACATTTGGCCATATCTGCAGAGGCCAAAGGAGGCTTCAGATCCTGGGAGCTGGAGTTACAGGCAGTTGTGAGCTGCTCAAAATGGGTGCTGAGAACCAAATCTGGGTCTTCTGAAGAACAGCAGGTCTCCTAACCACTGAGCAATCTCTACTGTCCCATTTATTTTTCTTTCAAATTTGAGAATCTGATAAAATACCCCAAATATTGGAGTCAAGGGAACCTAGTGGGTAAATTATCATGATATTGCAATGGTTCCAAAGGAGAAAATAGTAAATATTTTCTGTAGAAAGAACTCAAAATCGATCATGATTTGGACTTTATTTTCTGAAAATGTAGTATCAGTCCTCTAAATAGCACTTTATGGGTAAAGAAATTAACGTAGAACAGGAGGTTTAATTAACCAAAAGAAATAAATCAAGAATCATCTAATTAAAAAATATTCACTGAGTTTTTTAGGTATTAAAATTTAGAAATGAACATAAGTAAACTTATAAATAAACCAATTCTGCACTGTTTACATGAGATTGAATAAGGTAGAGTCAGTTCTTAATGTGAGTCCACAAGTGACAGGAAACATAAGGTGATAACCCAGAGATAGTGGATGATAACCTAAGCTTACTTTTCTGTTTTCAACTGTCTTTTTAGAATGAAAACTTCTGGCCTGGGGAGATGGCTCAGTGGGTGAGAGTGCTTGCTTTGCATGCATGGGGACCCGAGTTTGAATCCCTAGCAGCCACAGAAAAAGCTCAGAAAAGCAGTGTGTGCCTTACAATCAGAACCTTGGGGAATGGAGAATGGCAGATCCCAAGAGCTTGCTGCCAGCCAGCCTAGCCAAAGACTAGTAAGCTTTTAGTTCACTGAAGGATTCTGTCTCAAGGCAACCAAGCAGAGAGTAACAGAGGAAGAGACCACACACACCCACACAGCACGAAGAAGAGAAACAAACTCCATTCATCATAATTTCTTTTCTAAAGAGCGTGCCCCACTGTGGTCTCCACAGTCCCCGGCCTACCTGGAGCTGCTCAGCCTGTGCCATGGCACAGCCTGATGAGTCCCACAGAGCCTAGCTCACCAGCACAGCTCTCCCCATGCTCCCAAGCCTAGCCAGGGTCGTACAGCCTGCACCAGCCCAGGCAGACCCAGCCAAGGGTCATATTTGCATTCTTCATTTCCTCTGAATTGGAATCACTCCCATCCCTCTATTCAAAAATCAACACAGTAAAAGTGTAAAACATTGTGGAATCTTCCTATCTTTTGCTAGGATATAACTTTAAGAAAAAGTCAGATGAAGGAAAAGGACACCACTAGCATGATTAAGAGCCAGATGTGTTTGCTTATCTGCACAAGACTTCCTAGTAGGCAATTTTAGAGGAAGAACCTTAGGAATTAACTCCAGGTGTCATCTTTTGGCTCTGTTTTCTAGCTAGGTCTTGATTATTCATAATGATTTGATATAATTAACAACCACTTAAATATGTTTGCTATGTTTAAGGCATTGCTCTGTGTTTGCTTAATCTTTTTAACAACCCCAAGGGATACACAACAAGGTGATCCTCATTTTCTAAATGAAGAAATTGAGTTGTGCAGAAGTTGCATTATTCCCCAAAGTCACATAGCTGTTAAGTGGCATGGCTAGGACTTGAGCCCAGGCAGACTGATCTCACGGTTTATTCTTTAAACACTGCTAATGCTCATGATTCTCTCATTGCAATTGCTTGTTGTCAGTTTTCTGATGAATCCATTTTGAGACCCGTCAGCCTCAAGATCTTTGCCTTAGGGTTATTTCTACAACCCTAGTCCACCTTGTTTACAAAGAACTGCTCAGTGGTTTCAATGATAATACTAAAACCTTGGTAGCACCTGTCTGCTTACAAGTAGGATTGTTTTTATGTTCTAAAAGTGCCCATAGCTTACTATGTCTGTTTCTATACTCTCCTTAATAGTCACAGGATTTCTTTGATTTAATGAACTACTATGACTAGATATTCTATAGGAAACCAGGTAATCATAAGATTATATTACAGGGGCTGGAGAGATGGCTCAGTAGTTAAAAGCACTGGCTGTTCTTTCAGAGGACCTGGGCTCCATTCCCAGCACCCATATGGTGGCTAACAACCATCCGCAACTCCAGTTCCAGGGGATCCTATGCCCTCCTCTGGCTTCTATGGGCATTGCACAACACAGGTGCACTTACATACCTGCAGGCAATATCATCAGTTCTTGTGCCAAAAAGAAAAAGGAAATTTTTTTTTTTTTTTTTAAAGTACATAATTGCTAAAATTTGGTTTGTTTTTCACTATTGACATTATTTTTACAAAGACCTTCAGGCTTCTAAGATCAAGTCTACCAACCCACCAAAATCTATACCCATGACCCCACTATCCCTGTTTTTATAATGATGCATCTAAGGCCAGCCCTGTTTTTTCACTGAATCCCATCCCTCCCCTACTCAAGGTTGTCCCAATCTTTCTCCCACCGTTTACCCTCCACCTTCCAGAACATTTTTATGAGCATTCTATCTTCCGTCTAAAAAATACTCTTCCTTGATCCCACTTCCTTTTCAGATAATACTATCATTCCACAGTCTGAACATAGGTTCTCCAGCTTTTCCTCTCCTGTTCTCTTTAAAAATGTATCTTAATTCTCTTCAACACATAAAAATTGTATATATTGGTAGAAAAATCATGTGATATTTTGGTATATGTATACATGGTATAATGTTCAAATCAGAGTAATCATCTATGTCCTCAAACATTTACCTTTTTTTTTGCAGTGGTGAAACCATTCAAAATTCTTTCTGCAAGCATTTGAAAATTAAGCAGTGTACCAGTGCAACTTTGGTCAACTCTACTGTGCAATAGTGTACCATGACTTTTTACTCCCTGACTGTGACTTAGTACTTTCTGATAAACCCTTCCCTGTCCCTCCCATTCCAGCCTCTGGTAGCCTCTGTTTTCTCACCTTCTTCCACATGGGTGAAGCCAGGTGCTGCTTATCTTTTTTACCTGGCTTATTTCAGATAATAATGACCCAGAGTAACAACCATGTTGTCACAAATGATGAAATTCCATCCTATTTTATAGCTAGTTTGCACTCTATTTTATTATTATTTTTAGTTCATTTACAAGTTGATGGGCATTTGTGTTGTTTCCATTTCTTCCATGTTATAAATAGTGCTTCAGGAAACATGGAAGGTGTCTCCAACACACTGCTTTGATTTCCTTCGGCTATATCCTCAGCATTGGGGTTGCTGAATCATGCGGTAGTTCTTTGTTAATTTTTTAAAGAGTCTCCATACTGTTCTCCGTAATTTGCATTCTCACCAAGTATACAAAGGTTCAGTGTTTTATACATCCTCTCTAATACTTGTTACCTTTTTTCTTTTTATAATAGTCATTCCAACTGCAGTGAAGTTGTGCTCAGGGTGATTTTGAATTACATTTCCCTGGTGGTTAGTGCTGTCCAGCATATTTTTTTCTTTATTTCTGTTTTCTTGAACTCAACTTTAGCAATATTGCACTTGCCAAGGCCGTCCTTGACCTCCATGTTCCACTGGCTAATCTGAGTGGTCAATTAACTTTTACCATCTTTCCTGAATTCTTGTGATGGAATTTGTCACTGCCTCCTCTGTAGGGGGTAGTTTTGACTTGGCTTCTAAGAAGCCATTCTTTCATTGTTCTACCTCAGTGCTACCTTCTCAGTAAACATGGATGGATATTCCTTATCATTCTGTCTCCTAAGCTGTAGAGTATGTTGGGGCTTAGTCCTCTAAGCATACACAATCTCCAGGTGATCTCAACCAACCCAGTACAACTTTGTATCATTCATATGCTGACTAGTACAAATTAACATCTCTGTTGAACTCTACATGCTTAGAGCCAACTATCTCAAATCCAATAAGCCAAAACTGTAGTTCTGCCTTTCCCACCAGACCTACACCCTCCCCTTCTGCCTTTTCCCAACAGATGGAAATCTGTTCTCCCAGTGCTCAGGCAAGGAGCCTTGGAGTCATCTTTGACTCATATTTTCCCCTTCAAACCTTTACCTGATGACACAGATAGAGCTTTAAAATGCAACTAGAATTATTACAACAGCCTCTTGGTATCCTATTTGCTTCCTTCCTTCCTAATCCAATTCTCCTTCAAATTCTTTTATATAGAGCAGTCATATTGATATTTCTAAAACTCACTTCAAGCCATATCTCTCTGCTGAAGCCACACCAACAGTGATCCATCTACTTGAAATAAAATTTGAAGTCCTCAGACCTTAAAGGCCCTGCATGATCTTCTTCCCTGCACTGCACCAGTAAGTACTCTTAGATCTCATACGCTACCACTTCCCACCCCACTTCTGCTCCCACCACATAGCCTGTTCGCTCCGTGCATTGAGCATCCTAGCACCTGTCTCCCAGCCTTTTATACTGGTTGTTCTCTCTGCTGAGAACCCGCCTCCTCCAAGGTATCTTTATAACTCCCTCTGGCACTTCATTCAGGGACCCACACAATGCCATCTTAGTGAGAACATCCTTGATGGCCCAACTTACAATGGAATCTTCTTTCTCCATTGCTGTTTATCAGCCTGCACTATTTTTCTTCAGCATTTATCTCCCCTGGCATCTGTTTATTTATTTTTTACTATATTCTTCTGGAATGTACACTTGTAGGAAAGTTTTATATTTCCTTTATTTCTTTATTCCTAGTGCATGATGCCAGGGTCTCACAAAATATTGGTTGAATGCGTGAGTTGGTGAACACGCTGTATACATCTACAACTGCTGTGGAGGTGGAAAGCTTTTGCAATGTGATGGTAATTGAGAATTTTGCAAGAGGGAGAATTGTTAAGAGACAGGTATGGGGGAGGTGAGCAGGAGTCTCCCATCCTGACCCAGTGATTGCCCAGGATGGAAGTCTTTGTTTTCCAAAGTTTTCACATTCCTGTAACTTTTGTGGCCATATGTTACCTTGCTTAATTGTCACATGTACCTTTTAACTTAATTGTCATCTTAATTGCCTTTTGTTTGCACTTCCCCACACATGAGTATAAAAGCCCCAAAACTTGAACAAGGGGTCTGACTCCTTTGATTTTGGTGTCAGTCCCACTGGCTAGCATCAAATTAAACTTCCTCTCCTTACCTGACTTTGGCTGTTGTTCTGTGATTTTTCTGTAACACAACCACTAAGTTGTTGATATTGAAGTATGGAGGAAGATGTGTCAAATATGGAGGCCCTATAAGATGAATGACCTTGGACAACTTATATAAGGTGTGTGAGATTTTTGCCTCCTGGGTTGTAAAATGAGGTGTTTGGATTAAATATTCACAAAAATCACCCAAACTCTAAGAAGTCATGTTGAATGACTCTGGATTTTGATTACTTTTTGCTCTCCCTGACACCTCAGGTTTTGAAATACAGCATCTTCAGGATACAAACTCCCTTCTTAATGAACAGTGAAAAGAGAGAAATTAAACAAGATTATAGACAGATTCATTTTGGCAATATCAACACATGACATGATCATTATATAATATTGCCCATGCTGAAGATAGACGTTCCTCCTAAAGAAGACATGACAGTTATTTTAAAATCCACCTGGCATTTCAATTAAGGGAGAGATAACTAATGTGTTTACCCAGAATACGTTCTTGGCTCTTCCTATTATAGAGACATAGAATATGTAACAACAGAAAATAGCTTATTGCCAATTTGAGTAGGAAGCTGTGCTCTGAAAAAAATGCTCACGTAAGTGACCAAAGTAAGTACAGCCTGAAAAGAATAATGCTATTTATATATGCATTTAGACATCATCCACTTCTAAATAATTTATAACAAAATATATTAATGCGACTGTGATGGATAACCTAACCTAGAGTGGGATTCACCTTTTGTTCTACGGCCCCTGGGGTCTTCACATGTGTCTTCCATGGCTCTGGCTTCTGGTTGCATGTAGCTGAAGTGGAAGGTGGGAGATCAAAATGAAGCAGGATAGTGGGTGGCCCGCAGTTTCTCACCTTCTTCGGCTGTGCTTTACTAGCTATTCTTTCCACCAAAGCTCTCTGCTCCTGGCTCCTGGCCCCTCCCACCAGGCTACTCTGTCTCTGGTCTCCAGGCAGCACAGCAGCTGGGCACTGCTTATCTCCTTTGCTTGTCTCCTTGTTCTTGCCCTGTATTCTAAACTGCCCCCCCCGCTTTTCAATTTTCCCCTTATTACATCTTTTCAATTTATCTGAATTTTGATTTGTGCCATCTGTTTATTATTAAGGATTATTGAAATTGAAAATCAGCAAGAGGATGAGAGACAAGAAATTAAGGAGGTGGGAGTATATTTATGTCAGCAAACCAAAAATAGGAAAGATTTTGTAATTGAATTTTGTTACAGATAAAAGTATTTAGCTCCCACTTGCTAATAATAACCATCATGGCAGCATATCAGGAACTAGAGGAAGGGAAGAACGCTACCTGTCCTGTAGGCAGCATCTTGAGTAGAGGTTTCATAAGACACTCAGGCTACTTTACACATTACATCAGCCTTTTTACTATTATTATTTTTATTTTATGTGTATGAGTATATTGCATGCGTGTATATGAGTGCACCCGTGTCATGCAATGCTGCAGAGGTCAGAAGAGGGCTTGGGATTCCCCTGCAGCTGGAGTTAAGGACAGCTCATAGCCACTATGTGGGTGCTGGAAATTGATACGATCCTATGCAAGAGCAGTCAGTGCTCTTAACCACTGAGCCATCTTTCCAGCCCCTACATCAGCATTTATAATGCCTACTATGTGAAGCTAAACCGTGATTCTATGAACATTTTCTACAGAAAGTGAAAGTGATACCCTATGCAATATGGTTGAAAATGATGATGTTGTACAATTATCAACAGTATTTCTACTGCATAAGGATTCTTGTCATTTGACTTGACACAAGAAGACAGTTTGAAAACTTCAGGAATAAATAATAGCCACACCCCTTAGGTGAAACTCCTAAATATTTATTTTCTTTGCTAGAATTTAAAAAGCAAACTTTTATAATTATCAAGTATTTTATAACCATTGTAGGTGGTACTTTGTAAAAAATACAGACATGCAAAATACAATAAAAACCACTCAAAATCTCATACCACCCCTGAAAGAAAGTTAACAACAACAACCTTAAACTCATATATATAGCCATATATATTATTTTTAACTTTATTTTTCCCCCACTTACCAACATATCTTGTATATTTTCTTTCTTCCTTACACAGGATTTTCTTTGGTTGATATTACTTCAACAGAATAGTGCATTTTGTAATCTCTCACTTGGGACGTTTCCATTGTTGCCATGGTTTTTGCTCTCTTAAGTCTGTGATGTACATGCCTGTAAATAAATATTTGTGTGTGTTCTTGATGAACATGCATGTACATAAATCTTTGTATCTGTCCTTGCTTACTAGGCTTTACAACCTTATTTCTTAGTCCCTTAAGTCTCTGAGATTTATTTTTTTATTCTTTAGTTTTTTGTGCATTTATTTATTTTTCTGTGCATATATGGGTGTACACATGCCGTGACAGCCTCGTGGAGGTTAGAGGACTTGTGGGAATTGATTCTCTTCTCCCACCATGTGGTGCTCAGGCCATTAGACTTGATGGCAATTGCCTTAACCCACCGAGGCATATTGCCAGCCCTGTTTTTAAAATTTTTATTCTGAAACTATTCTTCAGGAATATTGTATCATAGTCTATTGTCCTACCATGAGCTTGTTTATCAGACTGGAGACCACTGGCTGAAACATTCAAGTTTAGAGCATTAATAGGCAGCAGAAATATAGACAATTTGAATTCTGGCCTGAAAGAGATGCATAAAGTTCAAATAACCAAAGAGTATGGTGGCAAAATTGACTTCCTATTTTGTAGACCAAAGATGTAGCTTTGGCTTCCTGCCCATGTAGAGAATTTTCCCATATATGAACAATAAATTCCTTTCAAAGTAAATCATTGAAGCCAAATTTTATTTTTTATTTCAAAAATATTTTATTTATTATTTTTATTTTATTTTATGTGTATGAGTGTATTGCCTGCATGTGTGTAAGTGCAATGCCTGTGGAGTTAGAAGAGGGCATTGGAGGATCCCCTGGAATTGAATTGGAGTTATGGACCATGTGGGTACTAGGAACTGAACCTGGGTCCTCTACAAGAGTAGCTAGTGCTCTTAACTGATGAGCCATCTCGCCAGCCCCTTAATTTTACTTTTAATAATGTGTATATGGGGAAGTATATGCACATGTCAGTTGTAGGTACCTGTGGAATCCAAAAAAGAGCATCTGATCCCCTGGAGCTTAGTTACAGGTGGTTATGAGCTACCTGATATGGGTGCCTGGAACTGAACTCCATTCTTCTGCAAAAGCAGCAATTACTCTCAATTGCTGAGCCATCTCTCCAACCCAAAGTCAATTTTTTAAAATTCAGAAATTCAGCCGGGTGTGGTGGCACACACTTTTAATCCCAGCACTCAAGAGGCAGAGGCAGGTGGATCTTTATGAATTCAAGACCAGCCTGGTATACTTAGTGAGTTCCAGGACAGCTGGGGCTACAGGGAGACCCTGTCTCAAAAAGACCAAAAAAAAAAAAAAAAAATTCAGAAATTCAAGTCAGTCTTAGGTTGAATCACATAGACATCACTACCCTACAAAGTATAGGAAAGATAACATTGACTGAAAGATTTTGAGAATAGGAGTGACCAAGTGTTCATCTCTAGCATAAGATAGCTTGATTCTTACTCTACCAGGTGTGAATGCTCTTGTGGGGTTAAATACCACCCATGACTTAATACATTGGTTCAGTGACTGAACAGTTGCATCTTTATTGTCCAGTCAGATGCACTGGTTCATTTATTCAGTATTATCTGTCTGCATACTTTTTCATTGGGTTAGTTTAGCAAATAAGCATCTTTCATCTCTCTTCTGAAATATGTGATACTAGATATAAAAAGTAACACTATGTAAGAAATGCTCCTTACCGTCCAGAAGTTCACACAGATGTATCAAAAGTTTTATGGCAATGCATAGGTGATTGCCATCGGCATGGTGGCATACTCCTGCAATCTGAGCATTTGACAGACTGAAGCAGGAAGAATCATGAGTTCAAGGTCAGCTCGAGCTACATAGTAAAACTCTCTTTCTTACTCACTTTCTCTTTGTGTATGTCTATATTTATATCTCTATATATCTATCTCTCTCTATATATGATTGTCAAGGTGGACTCTGTAGAAAGAGAAGTCATACTTCAATTGGTAGTGATTTTATGTGATTTGCTAGTGGTTGTTAAATGAACAGAAAAATATAACATAAAAATGAGTATTTTTATTAAGATGTCCTTTCAAGTTTTAATATATAAAAATGCCGCATTTTATATGGGGTTGTATATTTCAGGTCAAAAGAAGGAAGGATGTCTTTAAATTGAAAGGCACTATCTAAGTAAATAAGAAACTAAGAATGAAATCAGAATATGTTTTATCTTAATACATTATGCGGAATGAAACTGGATATTTTAACCGTCATATCTCGTATCGTCTGTGTGTCTTAAGTGTTATGACCTCCTGCTGAAAAAGTTATTAAAGCTCTAGAAATAACTTGGGAACACTGTATAGCAGTCTGTTCAAAGATTCAGTATCACATAGATAGCCTGAAATTAGAGGCCAACTCTTTTCCCATTATAGTACTTTAACTTTAAATTTCTTTCTATGTATAAGAAAGTCTTATTTCATACTGAATTTAATGGCTGTTATCTAAGTTTTTAGGGGCTAAACTTTGATGTACTCTTATAGCATAAACATTATGCTTACTAGTAGAATTTTTGATAAGTAAAAAATTGTTTTGAAGATTGTACAAGTAAGGTAGGCTATAAAAATGATCTTAAACCCTCTGGGAAAAAATATTGTAACATTTTGGCACATAAATCTACATGGAGAATTTTTTATTTATTTACACTTTTACTGGCATAACTTTACTAAAATTTTCAAGATGTGAGACTATAGGAAGGATCATCTTACATTCAGTAAAAAACAGCATCCACAAGAGGAGGACGACAGGGGACTGTTTTATTTTGTTACAAATTTCATGTCAAGGTTACAGGACTTAAACTCAATTCATCACTTATTCTAACTTTCCAAATCACTGGAAAGTTTTAAGAATTGCTCAAGAAGTCTAAAAATCAGTGCATTTAGAGTCTGTGTCTCAACAAATATCCCAAAGGGCTAGTTAAACACCCTTAGTCTTGACTTTAATTTGAAGCTTGCGAATCCAATAATCCTTGATCCACACTTCCTGCTATTAATTGATGAGAAGTGAATGGAATTGTCCTTGGGAAAGTACTTAGTTAAGACTTCACCATCCTACAAATAAAACTGCTGGCCTGGTTCCCATTTACAACTTTGTTATTCTTAGACCAGAAACCAGAAGAAGCACCTACTCATCTAGCAGTGATTCACTAAACTCTAGTATGTGTCAACATGATGCAAGGTACTAGGAATACAATGATAAATAATGCAGATCAATATGGGAAATGCTATGCTAAGGAAGCATAACAGAGCCTTAGAGGGTACACTACCTGTATCTAGAAGAGGAGGAGAAGAAGGGCTGGGAAGACAGTGCTAAAAGTAAGTCAGAGAGGAAGGGCAGGAGGACTTTCCTATGCTAAAAGGCAGGGCACAGCAGTCTCAGCATGTAATAAATGTCCCAATATATTAGTAACAGTCCAGGGCAGTGTCCTGGAAAAGAGTCAAGGAGAGGAGCAGAATAAGCCATAGGCAAAGGGGGCGTTGGTGTGCCAAGGGTGGAGCTAAATTTGTTCTAGTCTTCAAGGTAGAGTAAGATTTCATAGCGGAGGTGAGTCTGAAGCCATTCTTGTGAAGAAAGCCGTGGAACAGATGTGAATGTGTTTGATACTTCGTCATCGTAGCAATTTCATCTATTCCTGGGCATCAGATACCATTTTAAGAAAATAGGTGCTTAATTTAGGGCTCCGGGGCTGAGCTCTCCCCTGAGCAATTCACACTTCCAGATACTTGTTTACTATACCCTCTTAGAGGAATCCGAGGCATATGGAGCATGTTCAGAACGGAGCTTCCAATTGCCCTCCTTTTCCAAGGCTGCTGTTCTGTCACTCTTTCATCTCAGTCATCGGTTCACAGTCTCACCAGTTGTTCAGGCAAAACCTTGAACAATTTATTTGCTCTTTACTGCAGTGTCTGAAGATGCATACAAGGTCACTGTGACCCCTCAGTGAGCACTGATTCCACTCTCAAGCACACCTCACAAATGCATACTTCACTCCATTTCCTAGTCCACGTGGCCATCTTTGCCAGACATTTATATCTGATGTCTTCGTTTTTCCTTGACTCCTCTGTTATCTGTTCTCAGTTTAACAGGCAGAGCTATCCTTTTAACCTCATCGGTGCTTGCGGGAAACTCTTCAGTGTCTTCTTTGTTTCTAAGTCCTGGCCTAAGCACCTACTCTCCCAGCAGCTCTCCAGACCAGCCTCTTGTTTCAGTTAAAGTGGTCTCCTCCTGATTCCTAGCATATTCGAGTTTGTTCCCAGCCAATGATGTTGCCCCACAGTTTCCTCTTCCCTCCATCTCCTCCATGGCTGTCTCATCTAAATGTCCTATTGAAAGCATTGCAAATATGTCTTCCAGTAAAACCACCCAAGTTATTTTAAATCATCACCCTTTCTTATTCCTTCTCAGGAGTTAATAGAACATGCAATGCCCTGCTCATTAATTTACTTCTTTACTGTGGCTCTCCTCTCCTAAGTCCCAATTTCATGACAAACAGGCCTTACCTCTCTGTATACACCCCATCCCAAGTAAACAGTATCAGGCCCCAAGCATGTCCTTAACAATTATTTGTTGAACAAATGAATACCAAAGCCAATAATGTTTTGAAACCATATATAAGGGTTAATAGACCCAAATACACAGAGATACACTATTAATAAAATAAAAAAATTGAAATGGTTGTTTGATTTGATCCTTTGTAAGTCACTGGTGAAGGCAATAAAATTGCTGTGGGTCATTACTGATGTATTTGGGCATTTACTGCTTGCCAAGAATTGTTCTACCTTGCCTTATTGTCTGGCAAATCCCTTCTGTTAGGAAGGTATGGGATGGAATGCCATGGGTGAGAAATAATATAGATGATGCAAAAGTAGAGAACAATAAGTATTTTGGGGATACTTCAGTGAAAAAGAAGCCTAAAGGGTATATTGATACAGTCTTGAAGTTAAAAAAGTCCTTAAAAAAGCATTGTGATGAGAGCCAAATCACAGTAACAGTGTTACTGAGCCAGAAGCCAGAAGGCTCAGTTCTGATCACAGAGTCTTACTGCTATATAAATGAAGATGTCAGGGAGGAGCACCAATGATAACAGAATCCTAGAAGAGATGGTAGTTCTTTGGAATGGAAGAAGCCTCAGAACTATGAGAATAACAAGTTGAAGAAGATCCACATGTTGCCTAGAAAGGTAGAAGGAACTGTGAGGGGAAGGCTATATCTCAGGTACATGAACTCTTGACAAGTATTTGAAAGTGACCCAGAGATCCACATGATAAGAACAAGTAAAGGGTGATATATCTAGACAGTGGAAATGTGAAAAGAGGAAGGAATTGTTACGTCATAGTGATCTTAAAAGTATATCATAGTGGTCTTAAAATTGTAGTTAATGATTAAAAAAATGCCCAAACATTTCCTAGGATTCTGCTTCAGAATATGAACATATGTCCAAAGAACTTCAGTTAAATCAAGGAAATAGGGTCTGAACTTTGAAGCTGGAGGGGGGTGTCCTTACAGATAATAACACTAAGATTTCCCAGGACACAGCCCAGTATGAAGGAATAAACTGAGAAGGGGTCAGAAAAAGAGAGGGTAGGAAAGACAGAGAGAAAAATAAGCGAGAGGAGAGGGAGAAAGGGGAGCAGGAATAAGAGGTGGGTAAAGAGGAGGAAGGGGAAGAGAAGGAGGAGGAGAAAGAGAGAAAAAGAATGAGAGAAATTCATTACACTGATGATACTATAACAATGGCTAAAGGTACCACAGTCAGGAATAGAAATACTTGGTTCTAAGATTCTAAGAAGCTCTAAGTATATCATACTTCTCTGAACTGCATTGGACAACACACCAGGTAATGTCAGAGATGTGAGGATGCCAGGGACCCAAGGTCAGTCTGCAAAAGGGCCACTGCCTTTCCTCCCAGGACAATGCTGAGAGTAAGCACATATTATTGGCCTGTTGCAAACCTGATAAACAAAGACATGCTCATTGCCAAAAGAAAAAAAAAAAAGAAAAAGAATGGTGCAGAAAAGTATAAAGATGATGTACAATACCCAATGGAGATAAGATAATCATTATCCTCCTTGCACTTACGGGATTCTGGGATTCCTGGCATTTATGAGAGGATGCCGGCATTCCTCTTGTCAGTCGGCGTTTCCTCTCTTTCCACCCCTGCCTCTTCTCCATCTTTGTTGTTGGCATCTCTTTAAATTCAGACCTCAGCCATCTCTAGAGTGGCTGTAGCTTTACATTACTGTTAAACCTTGGTTTGATATCACTGTGTGGCTGCGGAGTTGCTCTGGCTGTGGTCAGAAGCTTGGGATAATTCTTGAGAGACTCCCAGGGATCAGAGACCCTATTACTGGGATCAGCCAGGAAAACACTTAGCTTTTCATATCCAACTCTCAGAAGAGGAAGGCCACATTAGAACAGAGGCTAGCCAGCCTTCCTATATAGAGACCCTCTGCTGCCTGTCACTCACTACTGTTCACCACTGAGATATTCTGTCTTTCATTAGCAAGACCCAGTGTCTTGAGCCAGCAATATGGCAGCCCAGAGTAGTAGAATGGATTTCTGTCAAATAAATAATAGCTTGAGTTGGGGAATCCTGAAATGGTTTTAGCCCTCTGAAAACAGCACTTATATTTTGCTTTCATTTCCAAAGAAGAGAAGTAAAGCAGGACCAGGAAGAAGAATGCTTTCACCTCTGTGAACTTGATAAGCATGACCTTTATTTTACCACATAAGTCAGGAATTCTATTTACAGCAACTGTGCTAATTTGTTCTTTCTCTCCTTCCTCCCACCTATCTCCTGCCACTTCCTCAGGAGCATAAAGCTTTCAACATCCTGCTGTCCATTAGCATAAATAAACCCATGCTTTTAAAGTAAAAATAGTCTGAATGCTATACTTATTAAAGACTGCATTACCATAAGAGGATAAAAATATGCTTGAGTAACAGGTAGGCCATATACTTTAGAAGCAGTAACATGCTTTTATTGTGGTTCCTTGAAAGTCGATTATTTTAGCCACGGATTAAAACCAAGGTCTCAGCACAAGTTACATTTCCAGTTCAGAAACTGTTAAGCCAGGAGGTTTCCAGAGACATGTACCTTGGTGTTTTAATTTCTTTTTCTGTTGCCAAGATATTATAGGCAGTTCTAAGGAACAACAGAAAGAGATGAAATGCCATTTCAATCCAATCTTTGCTGTATGCGCCAATGAATATTATAGCCTCTCCCTTTGTTTCTATCTATTGCTAATTTAAATTTGATATAACATTTACACAATAGATAAGAAAACACTGGATTCAGAAACAACAGAAGTGGCAAGAAATGGAAATGAGAGATCTTCAGCGTCTAGAAGAACTGAAGAAATTGATGGCTGAACAGTCAATAAAAGACAGAGAAAGGTAAAAGCGTTTGTAAGCAGATAGAGGAAATGGGGGAGAGTCTTCGGTAATACATTAGGGTAAACAAGATTCTAGGAAGCATCTCTTACACCCAATGCAGTTACTCAATATTTATAACCACAAGTGGATAAAATCATTTCTATAATATAGTTTAAACTCTCATTTTCATACATAAACCTTTAGTTTTCTATTTTGTTCCTTTGATGGCTTCCCTTTAAGGCTCTCACAGAGGATTTTATGACACCTGTTGCTTACTGTGTGCATGAAATTACTAGTTGGCTACTGTGACCTTATATTTTGATCCAGGAGGAGGAAATCATTTTTTTAATAAGGGGTTCCATTTACTGTGACTGAGGCTGGAAATGATAATCCACAATTGTGCAGAGCTGTCTGGTTGTTATAATGTACTTATTAACCTCATATATAAAAATATGGCCCAGAATTTCCTACAGTCATATAATGATAGGGCTGGAAAGGACATTGAGATCAATGAGTCAGTCTTCCTATTTTATTATGAGTTACACTAAAGATTAAAACCATTTTTAAGATTATTATATCAAGGCCAATATGAAAACAGAAAAGAAATAATAATTTGAAAAGGACAATCGAGATATAAAGAATCTGTTAGGAAATCACTTATATAAAAAGATCAAGAGAGCAGTAAAAAATTTCTCTAGGGCTGGAGAAGAGTTCCTATGGAAGAAACAAGTTTGGAACTAGAACCCTGTCTTCATGAATGAGGGGTCAGACTTCACTGTGGAAGATGTAGTTACGGCCCACTGCATGGTGGGAAGTTCTTGGGTGGGCTAAGCTAGAGATACTTCTTAGAAGCTGGTTAAGAAAAACCCTACCTGAGTATGAACAGGCCAAACTTGAGGCTGACCACTGGGAAGCTTGCAAGACTCAATGGAAATCTGGTCATGGCAGTACCTCTGAAATTTTCCAGGAAACTAGCATGGGGGCTCACTGGAGCTCCAAGCGTAAAGACAACACTGGAAGTCCCCAAGTGATGCTTCTCATTGTGTGAAGAAAGAACTGAAATCAGGAAGGAAAGCACTTTCCTTCTGCAGTGTCCTTCCCTGTATCCTTTTCTGACATCACCTAATATATTGGCAACTACAACGGAGAAATACGGGGTTCAGCTCCAGTTTTAGACAGCAGGCAGTAAAAGGTGGACTGGGGACTAAGAGACAATAGAAACTGCCATTGTTATTTGGCTTAACTGATTCTTAGTCATCTTTTCAGAAAAGATGAAGACAGATTTTTCATTTCACAATATAAACAACCGCCAATCTTTCTTTCAACAGTGAAAGCATTTATCTGAGTTAATGACTATTAAACAGCAACAAAAATGCCCCCAACTATCTCTACTTTCTACTTAACTTTAGTGTGAACCTCAAGCTGTTCTGAAAAATAAAGCCTATTAAATATTGCCCCTCTGACTTACATCTAACCTTGGAAGGCATGCCCGTTTTATGAAATGAGTTTCACTTATGGCTAAGAAGTTCCTTTATGACTCTTGTGATAGTTATCTCAAACTCCTGTTACCCAGAGTTGCAACAGTGAATCTGGAGTCACAGATTGATGCTAGTTATTCCTAAGGATTTTCTGGGTTGAATGTCACATTATTTTCTAAGCAGCTCAGTACTTTAAAGTTGAGTATAATCCTTTCCTGAGGGAACTAAGAATATAGTAAATCCTGAGCTCAAGGTCAAGAGGTCAAACAACCAGTGAGAAACCAAATAACTAGTGCAAGCCATGTAAGTCAATACCGTAAGACAGGCCATCCTGCGGTTCAGAAGCAAGGAAGTAGATGAGAGCCCCAAAACAGCTGGGTATGAAAGGGTAATGCAAAGGCAGTGGTCAGAAGGCTGACTGGGCAATCTAAAACTATCCCAAGGAAAGAAAAGAAAGCTACAGGAATGAAAAGGGCTGGGAAAAGCAGAGCAGATGTGGTGTCCTAGCATTAGGGACATGCTTCTAATAGAATCAACTCTCATAGCAGGGATCTTCTCTGATTACAGAATCATTTCAGTCTTTTGCTTCCTGTCCCAGTAATTATCAAGATTAGCTGATTCAGAGCTTCAGTTGAAAAGAAGAAAAAGAAAATCAGATTAATGTGCATTACATAACAAGGAAAAAAATAGCCATATTACAGCATAGAAAAAAGTACTAAGGACTAGGAGCCATAGCCCAGGGTTTTATTCTTAACTTGTCTTTGAATAGTACATGACCTTGGAAAAGTCAGTATTTTCCCTTCTCAAGGCTCTGTTTTGTCTGCTATAAAACTGAAATGGAACGTGAGGACTGAGTGAGTTGATTACTTTTTAAGGGTCTGTGATCTGTAAGTTCAACTCCTTTGACAAAATACTACAGATTTAGGTACTTATGAAGCCAATGTTTACATGCTGAGAAATCAGTGAGGAAGGTCTTTCAAATATCATGTCATATCCAAACAATAATTCTCCCCTCAAACAATAATTCTCCCCTCCAACCCCAAAATGTGATGTTGTATGGACTGGAAATGTTGGCAGGCACAGTGCTTGCATAGCATACATGTAGTCCTGGGTTCAGCCCATAGCACTGCATAAACTAAGTGTGAACCCACTTGCTTATAGTCCCTGCACTTGGGAGGAGGAGGCAGGAAGATCAGAAGTTCAAGTCCATCCTCAGCTACATAGCTAATTCAAGGCCAGCCTGGGATATATGATGCCCTGTCTCAAACTGTGATGTAGATAAAAGCATGATTTTCATTCTGTGATTTAAGCTGTAGTACAACTTGTTAAAAATCGTTTGTTTCTGACAATTACCAAGACTGTGTTCTTTTGTAACCATTCTGGCACTAGGAAATTGGTAGGTTAGTTAAAATGTTTTTCTCTAAAACTATAATACATTAAAAATCATATATGATATTTTAACCAATATCAAAAGCCAGATCTGCCCTCACAGTATACACAGGTGGTCTTGAGGGTTAGAAACTCTGGTCATGTACTTATTTCTGGTTTTAATATGGAAAATTAATGTTCTTGAAAATATTCATAAATAAACTAATGGTTGAAGAATATGAAACTTTCATTTTTGGATTAAATGAAAGTTTCATGTGGTTTGACATAATGAAAAGACATATCAACTCACCTTTTTTGTTAGTCACATTCATACCTCATTTTACTGAAATTGTTTTTGCTAGTTTCTACTGGCCTTCTAATTTCCTAATACTATATTTTCAATGTGTCACTGATGTTGAAAGACTCTAGAACTAGATTGTCAGCATTAGGTGCCTGAGTTTGTATAGCTACATGAGGTTTGAATAAGTTATTTAATATCTGTGCTTTATATCTGTGCTTATATAATGAATATATAAATAATATCTACTTCAAAGGATTGTCAAAGGAATAAATGAAACACTAAACATAAACTCACTGCCTACAACATAGTAAGAATGCATTAAATAGTGACTTCTGTCAACTGACTTTTTACGATGAGATGCTTCTAACCTAACATTTTCTCAGGATGCTTAAAATATTTAATTTTTTAAAAATTGTAATAATAAAGTCATTCACACAAAAAATTAAAACATTTAAGGGGTTAGAGAGATAGCTCAACAGCTAAGACTACTAGCTGCTGCTCTTGCAGAGGACCTGGATTTAGTTCACAGCACCCACGTGGAGGCTAACAACCATCTGTAACTCCAGTTCTAGGGGCTCCAATGCCCTCTTCTGGTCTCTGAGGGTTTGCATGCATGTGGTACACTTACATATGTCTGGGCAAAACACTCATACACATAAAAAGAAATAAAAATTTTTAATAAAAACAAAAGTTTTAGGTTAAAACAGACTGCCATCTACTGTCATGTCATCTCCTATCTGGAATTCATTGCTGTTACCAGCTGTTGAGTGCATATATAGAACATATACAGAATTCATATGTTATATATATATATATCCAAATCAACTATCAGTACACTACTATATACAAAATATGTTCACTGAGCAGTCTGCAAATCTGAGATTTATTTTCTCAGTTCTGGAGTCTAGAAGTCAAAAATGGAGACAGGACTCTAATGAGGACTCCCTTCCTGTCTGCAGAAAACAGCTTTCTCCTAGAGACCCACTTCACCGGGCGGGCAGGGAGAGGCACGTTCTCTGATCTTTTTTTTTTTTTTTAATGAGGGCACTAATCCCATCATGAAAGTCTTCACCCTTTTCCAAGGCCTCATCTCCAAATACTTATCACACTGGGAATAAAGGTGAGCACATGTGAATTTGGGGCAGACACATTCAATGTAACCATGTGGGTGAAAACAGAAAGTATTTATCTTCATATAGGTTGTCTGTTAAGTTAGCTATATTTGTTTGCTGCTAGTGTTATCATTGGGCCAGTTAGAAAAGATGTCCGGGTCCAGCAGCAGAGGGCACTGACCCCCTTCTGAACCATGGAACACAGCTTGGCAAACAGTGGTAACACTGGGTATCACACCCCATTTATCACCTGGGTAAGGAATCATTTTTGTAAAACAAATACTTGAAAATGATGCATAGCAATTCCTTAAAAAAGAACAACACAATTCTCTTAAAAGAAACTATATTATTCATACCTCTTCTAAAAATTAACATAATAACCATCTGGAATTCATTTTTATGAATGATGTGAGCTAAGTGTCTTTCAATTTTTTTTTCTAAATTGATGTCCAACTATCTCAGAATCAACTAGTTAATGATTCATCCTTACCCCTTGATTTGAAATGCCACCTTTATTATGTATCACATTTCTAATTACACTTTTATATCCATATGGACTCTTGATTAGATTAAATGAAACTGATCTGAGCTTGTATTTCACATGGCATTTCAATGATTCTTTCATGCTGTCCAGTAGGACAATGTTCACTCAGTGTTTTTTTTTCAAAAATAGCTACTCGTGTCAAATTTCATTTAAAATCCTACTCACTTTAAAAAATATATTGAATTTTTGTGTTGCTCATACATAAAATCATCTTTATAGCCCTTTCCCCCTTCTCCTTTGGCACCCTCCCGTAGCCCCCCCCCAATGAAGTTCCTACATTATCGTTTGTATTAAGGCCTATTATGTAAAGTTAGAGTCCTGAGATGTCCCTTGGTACAAGTTCATCCACCAGGATTTAGTCAGCTTATCTTGAGTCCCTTCAAGAAGATCAGCTCTTCCTCACATAGCAGTAATCAGTCGCCAATAATTCTTCCACTAAGATTGGGGCTTGCTGTTCATTTCCACAGTTCTATGCTGGGCTTTTGTCTGCCTAAGTTTGCATGGGTCTTGTGCATGCTGTCACCATTGCTGTAGGTTTGTATGAGAAGGATCCCAGGCACCTGTAGGATGATTTCCATGTGGTCATGCACCTCCTCCCTGGCTCTTACGATCTTTCCACCTCCTCTTTCAAAATGGTCCCTGAGCCCTGGGTGGGTGTACCTCAATATAGGAGTCCTGTCCAAGGACCCACACTCTACCGACTCTTATTCTCTATGTTTTGGCCATTTATGGCCTTTTGTGTTCTGGCTCTCTGTTGCTTGAGGGAGCTTCATTGATGAGAATTGAAAGATGCATTCATGTTCTCTTCATCCCTTGTTCTATGTTCCATGAGTCTTAGGTGTAGAGGTTGCATCCTAGATGTGCCACTTAAGCTTGGGCAATTCACAGAGAACCTCTCTGTGTGACCAGTGATGTAACTCTGTAATAATCTCTGACTGTTGAAAAAGAAGCTACTTTGATGAGTGGTAACTGGGATACTTGTCTGTAATTTAAGGATCTATATTTTGCACATAGTGAGAAATTACATTAGTCTAGTGATTATGAGAGCCTTGTGTTTTCCCTGAGATCTATGACTTCTCCAGCTATGTGTATTTGACTAGGTTTATAGTACTAGACATGAGTTTCCTGCCATCGAGTGGGCTTTAAGTCCAATTAGGTAGCTGTTGATTACCCACAAGATAAAAGTGCCACTACTGCACCAATGTCACTTGCTGTGCTGGTCATTGATGTGGTTTTTAGGCCTTGAAGCTGGGGTTGGATCATTGATTGATGTTCTCCCTTACCAGCTTCAATAGTGCTCTCCAAAGCTATGAGAGCTAACCTTCAGGGGAGGTGGCTTCCAGGTCAGTTCCAGCTCCATTGCTCCAAACCCTGTGTCCAAAGTATGTCCTGTCCTCAGCAATAGGATCTTATCATCAAGTTCTGGGATGTAATCAAGGACTATGGCAATAGCCTGTGTAATTTTGGGAGTCTCTTGGACTACCCTGGCCAATGACTCAAAGGTAGGTTTCTCTGTCTGGCACCATTTCTTGTTATGTAATCTACAGCTAACTCACATACTCATGTAGGGATATTGTATGTGTAATTTTTCAGTAGGTTTTTGGACTAATACAATTCCCTCTGATTTTTTATATTACCTAGGCACTATTTAATGTCTCCTCTTTCTCTCCATATCTTATCCTCCCTTCCCACCCTTCCCATTTAAAGTGTCCTCATTTTCCACATTTCTCCCTTGATAATTTTTGTATGCTATGGTCCCACCTCTTTTGAGCTGCTTCTTCCCCTTTATTACCATAGTTCTTTGTATAGTCCTCCTCTCACTTCCCTTTAACTAATCCCCCCCCCTTTTTTTCACATATTTCTCCCTTAGTAACATCTGTCTCCTACTATTCTGCTCTCTTGGGGTCCTTCTTTCCCTTTACCTCCATGGTTTCTTTCCATTTTCCTGGTTTCTGCAGTTATATCAGGATATGCACTCACTTATAAGGATTGGGTACTAGGATCCACAAATTGGAATAAACCTGACCAAAGACATCAAATATCTCTATAATTAAATTTTTAAATCTTTAAAGAAAGAGATTGAAGAAGACACCAGAAGATGGAAGGACCTCCCATGCACATGAGTTGGAAGAATTAATGTCGTGGGCAGCCCGCCAGCCTCTCACCTGGTCCCCAGGAGTCCTTGGGGCCTCTTCCCACCCCCATCTCCCTTTGCATCTCTGGATGGCATGGCCACCACCTGCCTGAGACCAGCATCTTTCCTGGGCCCTGCTCCTAGGCCAGTCCAACCCCCAAATTCCTGAGGACAACATCTTTCCTGGAGGGATCC
>NW_008346088.1:329903-330206 GCF_000622305.1 Nannospalax galili | reverse complement strand
AAATACCAATAGTCCTCTAGAGGAGTACAATGAGAACCCCCTGGAGATAATACCGGACAGGGAGCTCAAAAGAACAATTATAAACATGATAAAAGAATTCAGTGAATTTAAAGAACACACAAAGAAATCAAAGAACTGAAGGAAGATAGGGATAAACTTCTGAATGAATTCAGAAAAGAGCTAGGAATATTGAAGACTACTCAGGCTGAATTGAAGAAAGAAGTGAAACACTCAGTAAGCCAATTAGAAATGACAGGAGAAAGCCTCACCAATAGGATAAATGAAATTGAAAACAGAGTATCA
>NW_008346088.1:325884-329674 GCF_000622305.1 Nannospalax galili | reverse complement strand
GCCACTCCAATATAAAATCAAAAGAGAGAACCAGAAGCTTAGACGAACCAGTTTTCATGGTCAAAAAGTAAACCACAAAGGCACATGAAGTTTACAAAAAGAAGCAGACCTAAACTTGAAGGCTTGAATCTCACACAAGAATCAGAAACTACAAAAGAAATTCACCTCTCAAAATCACAGAGAAAAAATAATAACATGAAAAACCAAATTAACATATCCCCACCAAATACCAATAGTCTTCTAGAGGAGTACAATGAGAACCCCAAAGAGATAATGCAGGACATGGAACTCAAAAGAACAATTATATACATGATAAAAGATTTCAGTGAATTTAAAGAACACACAAACAAGGTAATCATAGAGCTGAAGGAAGATAGGGATAAACTTCTGAATGAATTCAGAAAAGAGCTAGAAATATTGAAGAATACTCAGGCTGAAATAAAGAACGAAGTGAAACACTCCATAAGCCAATTAGAAATGACAGGAGAAAGCCTCACCAATAGGATAAATGAAATTGAAAACAGAGTATCAAGACCACTCAAGCATAGATTATGAAAAATTTAAGAAATCACAAGAATGGAATATGCAGGAATTGTGTGACACCACTAAAAAAACCAAACTTACAAATCATAGGCATACAGGAAGGAGAATAATCGCAAGATAATGGCATGGACCAGATCTTCAACAGAATTGTAGAAGAAAATTTACCAAAATTAAAGAAAGACAAGCCCATACAAATAAAAGAAGCATATAGAACCCAAAAAGACAGGACCAGAAAAGAAACTCTCCCTGGCACATCATAGTAAAAACACTACACATACAAAACAAAGAGACAATACTGAAAGCAGCAAAAGAGAAACAAGTCACATATAAGGGAAAACCTATTAGGATTACAGCTGATTTTTCAGTGCAAACTATGAAAGCCAAAAGAGCCTGGACCAAAGCATTCCCAGTGTTAAATGACCACAGATGCCAACTCAGATTACTATACCCAGCCAAAATGTCTATTATAGTTGAAGGGGAAAGAAAAATCTTCCATGACATAAATAGGCTGAAGGAATTCATGTCCAAAAAACCAGCCCTTCAGAGAGTTCTAGAAGCAATACAAAGAGCTGAAGAAAGGAATGACTATACCCAAGGAGTTGAGGAAAGAAATTCAATGAAGATGTAATTGTGGAAAAGTATGGCTATGTCAAGAATGTGAACAGAAATAAAAATGACAGGATTCAAGACACATTTTTCATTAATAACTTTAGATATTAATGGACTGAACTCTCCAGTCAAAACATAAAGACTAGTGAATATATTAAGAAACAAAACCCATCTTTTTGTTGTCTGCAAGAAACTCACCTCACTTTCAAGGACAGGCACTATCTTAAGATGAAAAGACGGAAAAAAATATACCAGGCAAATGGTACTAAGAAAAAAGCAGGCATTGCAATTCTAATATCTGACAAAATAGAATTTAAACTAAAACTGATCAGAAGAGATAAAGAGGGTCACATCATTCTGAACAAAGGAACAATAAATCAAGAAGATATTACAATTATGAACATATAGTCACCAAACTCTGGAGCACCCAACTTCGTAAAAACAATACTGCAGGACTTTAAAACCCAGATTAATCCCAACTCATTATAGTAGGGGACTTCAGTACCCCACTGTCTCCATTAGATAGGTCAACAGGACAGAGAGTTAGCAGAGACATCTGAATTAAACAATACCATATATCAAATGGACCTGACAGACAACTACCAAGTATTCCACCCAAGCACCAAAGGACATACTTTCTATTCAGTGCCTCATGGAACCTTTTTCAAAATTGACCATATACTGGGGCAAAAAAACAAACCTCAAAAATACAAAAAGGTTGAAATAATTCCATGTATTCTATCAGAACACAATGCAATAAAGCTTAAAATCAACACCGGAAGAAGCCCTAATCACCACATAAACACATGGAGATTAAACAACACACTCCCGAATGATTCATGGTCAAAAAAGAAATTAAGAAAGAAATAGAAGTATTCCTGGAACTAAATGAAAAAGACAATGCAACACAACAAATCCTCTGAGACATGCTGAAAGCTGTCCTTAGAGCAAAGTTTATAGCTCTAAGTGTCTGCATCAAAAAATCAGAAAGAACACAAATAAATGACTTAACATGGCAACTCAAGACACTTGAAAAGCAACAACAAATGAAACCCAAACCCAGCAGACAAGAAGAAATAACAAAAATCAGGGCAGAAATTAATGAAATCGAAATGAAGAAAACAATACAAAGAACCAATGAATCTAGGAGCGAGCTGATTCTTTGAAAAGACAAACAAGACAGACTGCTAGCCCAGTTAACCAAAAGAAAGAAAGAGCATCTCCAAATCAACAAAATTAGAGTTGAAAGGGGAAACATCACAACAGACACCAGAAAGATACAGAACATTTTAAGGGAATACTGTAAAAACCTATACTCCAAATCAACAAAATCAGTAATGAAAGGGGGAAACCTAAAAGCATGGGAACCACCAAAACTAAACCAAGAAGAGATTAAGAGCTTAAACAAACCCATAACACAAAAAGAAATTGAAACAGTAATACAAAACCTCCCTACTAAAAAAAGCCAGGACCAGATGGATTTACAGCAGAATTCTATCAGACATTTAAAGAAGATCTGCATCCAATACTACTTAATTTATTCAAAAAGATAGAAATAGAGGGAGAACTTCCAAATTCCTTCTTTGAAGCCAGTATCACTCTAATACCAAAGCCAGGTAAAGAAAGATACAACCAAAAAAAGAAAACTATAAACCCATATCCTTAATGAACATAGATGCAAAAATTCTCAACAAGATACTTGCAGTCCACATACAGACACACATCAGAAAGATCATCCACCATAATCAAGTCGGCTTTATCCCAGAGATGCAGGGATGGTTCAATATACATAAGTCAATAAATGTCATAAATCATATAAACACTTAGAGACAAAAACCATATGGTCGTCTCAATAGATGCAGAAAAGGCATTTGACAAAATCCAACATACATTCATGTTAACAGTCCTAGAAGGACTTTGTCTGGAGGGAACGTAGCTCAGCATAGTTAAAACTGTATACAACAAACCCATAGCCAACATCATCCCAATTAGAGAAAAACTGGAAGCTTTTCCATTAAAATCAGGAACCCAACAGGGCTGTCCACCATCTCCACTCCTGTTCAATATGGTGCTTGAAACTCTTGCAAGAGCAATAAGACAAGAGAAGGAAAATAAAGTAGTAATAATTGGAAAAGAAGAGGTCAAATTATCCCTTTTTGCAGATGATATGATATCTAAAAAGATTCTGTACTTCAAAAGAAGCAACCAAGGAAGTGAAGAGAAAACCCACAGAACGGGAGAAAATCTTCACCAGTGACACATCTGACATAGGCTTAACATCCAGAATATATAACGAACTCAAAAAACAAAGAATAAAGATAGGAAAGTAACCCAATTAAAAAATGGGCTAAGGGGGCCGGGTGTGGCGGTGCATGCCTTTAATCCCAGCACTCGGGAGCAGAGGCAGGCAGATCTCTGTGAGTTCAAGGTCAGCCTGGTTTACATAGTGAATTAGAGGACAGCTCAGGCTACAGGGAGACTTTTTTTTTTAAAAAAAAAAAAAAAAAAAAAAAAAAAAAAAAAAAAAAGATGGGCTAAGGAACTAAACAGAGTTCTCAAACGAAGAAATAAAGATGGCTAAGAAGCATCTTAAAAGGTGTTCAATGTAACTAGTAATTAGGGAAATGCAAATTAAAAT
>NW_008346088.1:318176-325626 GCF_000622305.1 Nannospalax galili | reverse complement strand
CAATAGCTAAGAGATGGAAGCAACCTAAGTGCCCCTCAGCTGATGAGTGGAAAATGAAAATGTGGTTCTTTTATATGATGGAGTTTTGCTCAGTAGTAAAGAAAGATAAAATCATGAAATTTGAAGGTAAATGGACCGAACTAGAAATTGTTATACTAAGTGAAATAACACAGACTCAGAAAAAAAAATCGACATATGTTCTCTCTCATATGTGGATCCTAGAACCAAATCCTGACGAGCATGTATCCAGACATAACTACAGGAACCAAGATAATGGAAAGGAAACAGGGAGGTAAAGGAAAAGAAAGAACCCGAAAGAGAAGAACAGTAGGAAACAGGTGTTAATAAGGGAGATATCGATAAAAATTGGGTTAGTTTAAGGGAGGGGGAAGGGAAGGGCATACAAGGAACCTAGGGGATAAAAGGAAAGAAGGAGCTCAAGAGAGGTAGGACCTTAGAAGGGTATTATTAAGGGAGAATGGGGAAAAATGGGGGCACCTTATTTGGGGAAACCATAATGGAGGAGTTAGACAATGTGAGAGATAAATAATGTCTAGCTAGTTTTAAAAAACCAGAGGGAACCATATTAGTCCAACAACCTAGTGACAAATTAAAAATACCAGATCAAGAAATATATATTTAGGCAAGTTATATCTGAGAACAATTGGTTTTTGCCCAAAATTTATCTTCATGGCACACAGTAACTTAAAGTACCAGAATGGTGGAACTAACCTTCTTGGATGTTTAACAGACATACTTTGAGGCCTGTACTAATTTGGTCAGAGGGACATAAGGGACAATTTTTGCTTCTTGCCCTCCTAGGTCACCTAGTTCCAGGGGACTATGAGCACCTCTCAAAATGTCCTGTAATTGTGGTAAGTCACCTGTCATCTTGATCAAGCAGTACAAGGAGACCCCACGAGATGGACTTGAACCAGTGTCCAGTCTACAAAGAGGAGAGTCAACACAGAGGAATCATTTCCTCCGTGCTTCCAAGCAAAGCCAACCATGGTCAAGCAGGACCTTTGACTTATCTTCACATAGGTGGAACTGGTAGAAGAAAGGAGCCAGGGACTCCTCCCAAGCCCATGTGACCCCTGAGGTACAGATCCTCAAATAGACTTAAGAGTAAAAATAAATTGGTTTATCTGGGCCAACTGTATGGTCTTAAACACCCAAAAGGAAAGTATAACCAAAGATTAAAGTGGCCAATACAATTTTTAAGAGTCCATATGTATAGCTAAAGGCTACATAACAAGCAACAATGCCAGACAGGAGATACCTTCTTTTGAGTTGTTGGCCAGGGTAGCCCAAGGGACTCACAGATAGTAACCCAGCATAGAACTGGGAAAATGAGCAGATCCCAATCTTATCTAAAGAAATATTGACAACTAATCACTGCTAGATGAGGAACAGCTGACCTGCCTTAAACAAAGACCTCTAGATAGGCTGACTAGATCCACCAGATGGACAAGTAGTGGGGAACAGCTGGGGTGCTGACAACAGAGCAGACAGTAGCAGGGATGGCAGAGTATAAGGGCTCTAGTCGGGGAGGGAGGATATGGGAGGTTGCCATCTGGGAAGTGGGTGTATAGTTGAATAAGTTGGTTTGAGATGTTCTGTGTGATATATACACACACAGATAAATCAACAAATTTAAAAAATGAATTATATTTGATGAGGAAGCATAGAAATTTACATCATGTTAATTAGTAGAGGTGATAAACATTACCACTGAAATATACCTAATGACTTTATAGACATAGACAGGTGCCAGGGAGCCGAATGCAACCGCTTATGACCAGCAGTAATCAGGTACATACAGATTAGAGATGCATGCCCCAACATCTCAGTGTTAGTAGCAAAAACAATGAGTCTTTCTGTAAGAAACAGTGTATTTTAAAATGAAATGGTGCAAAAGCCCAATAGCATGTGGGAGGTGCAAGTCAGCCTTAAAAAATGACTCGTCAGAGCATGGCGGTGCACACTGTTCATCCCAGCACTCGAGAGGCAGAGGCAGGTAATGGGTGGCTCTATGTGAGTTCAAGGCCAGCCTGGTCTACATGGCAAGCTCCAGGCCAGCTGGGGCCACAGTGAGACCCTGTTTCAAAAAGACCAAAAAAGAAAAAAAAAAAAGAAAAAAAGAATATTGTGAAACTGACCATCCTACCAAAAGCAATATATGGATTCAGTACAATCACAATAAAAAATCCCCATGACATACTTCACAGAATTAGAAAAAACATCCTAAAAAGCGCAAAAGCACAAAAGACCCCAGATAGCCAAAGCAACCCTAAACAATGCTGGGGGTTTAATATACGAGATCTCAAACTGTACTACAGAGCTATAGTCATAAAAACAGCATGGTACTGTCACAAAAATAGACAAGTAGATCAATGGACTTCATTGAAGACCCAATCCTGAGTATACACAATTTCAGCCACCTGATATTTGCCACGAACACACAGTGGAGGAAAGACAACATCTTCAACAAATGGTGCTGGCAAAAGTGGATCTCCACTTGTAAAAGAATGAACCTAGATCCTTATCTTTCACCTTGCACAAAAGTCAACTCCACATGAATCAGAGACCTCAATGTGAAACTGGAAACTTTGAAGCTATTAGAAGAAAACATTGGCAGTAACCTACAGGATACTAGGTGTAGGAAAGGACTTTCTAAATTAGACAGTAGATGCTTCAGAATTATGGTCGACAATCAACAAGTGGGACCTCATTAAACTAAAAAGCTTCTGTACAGCAAAAGCAACAATGAAGAAAGTGAAGAAAAAACCCACAGAGTGGCAAAAAAATCTTCACCAGCAACACATCTGACAGAGGTTTAACATCCAGAATATATAAAGAACTCAAAAAACTAAGAATCAAGAAAACAAATGATCTAATTAAATAAATGATGGGCAAAAGATCTAGACAGAGCATTCTCAAAGGAAGAAATAAAGATGGCTAAGAAACATCTTTAAAAAGTGTTCAACATCATTAGTAATTAGGGAAATGCAAATTAAAACCACTTTAAGATTTCACCTTACCCCAGTCCCAGTCAGACTGACTAAGATCAAGAAAACAAATGATACCAAGTGCTGGTAAGAATGTGGAGAAAGAACACTCATCCACTGCTGATGGGAGTGCAAACTTGTGCAATCCCCATGGAACGCAATGTGGAGAACTCTTAAAAAGCTAAAAATGAACCTACCATATGACCTGGTTATACCACTCCTTGGCATATATCCAAAGGACTCATCCTATTGCAGAGGCACTTGTACAACCATGTTTGTTGCTACTTTTTTCACAATAGTTAAGAGGTGGAAGCAACATAAGTACCCCTCAACTGAGTGGTTAACGAAAATGTGGTGCATTTACACAATGGAGTTCTACTCAGCAGTGAAGAAAGATGAAATAATGAAATTTGCAGGTAAGTGGATGGATCTAGAAACTGCTACAGTAAGTGAAGTAACACAGACTCAAAAACAAAAGACGTATGTTCTCCCTTGTTTGTGGATCCTAGTGCCAAATCCTTAAATTTGTTTTTATTGAAGTTTTGTATATTTCATAGAGAACAGTTCAATCTTAATCATTTGTATACCTGCTTCCCCACTGGCACTCTCCTGTAACCCCTCACTGGAGTTCATACTTTCTGTCATTTGTGTTAAGGTCTATTGTGTCAAGTTAGTGTCCCCAGACATTCTTTAGTGCAAGTTCATCTACTGAGGTCTAGGTAGCTTATCTAGAGTCCTTTGCTTCAGGAATATCAGCTCTTCCTCACATAGCAGCAATCATTTGCCAGGATTTCTTCAGCTAAGATTGGGGTCTGCTGTGCATTTCCATTCTTGATCGGAATATTTAAAGCCAAAAGACCCACCCTAAATGTGGGTGTTACCTTCTGATGGCAGACCACATGACAAAAGGGAGATTTGCTTTTTGCCTGCTTGCCTTCTCTCTCACTGGCAAGTTCATCTTGTTGCTGTGGCATTGTTTTTCTGATAGTAAAATCAAGTTCTTTGGATTCCAACATAAACTGAAGACTAGCAGATCTCTAGGAATCCTTCAGGCCTTCAGTGCCGAATTGGGACTGCTGGGACATCCAGCTTTGTGGATTGAGCAACTACCGGATTCTCAACCTCTACAGTTCTGTTCCTTTAGGGAACCATGACAAATATAGCCAGCTAGCCTGGGGTATACAATAAACAAAAGACCCTGTCTCAAACACGATGGAAGTTGAGGACCAACACCCGAGGTTGTCTGTGACAACACATGCATTGTGGCACCCATATGCCTACATTTGCACACACACACACACGCATACACACACACACACGCAAATATTTTTTTCATCTCAGTCTTTCATTTCAGAACAATGTAATTTCAGATGATCTTTTGGGAGAGGGAAGAGTAGCATCTACAACTCCATGGGTTGTGCAGCAACTCCTCCAAATGGAAGGAAGGGATGGATGGACAGGTGTACCCCTTCCCAGGTTGTAAAACAGTAATGCCCAACACAAATATTATGTGAGTCACATATGTAATTATAATATTCTGGTAGCTACTTTTAAAACTATGAAAAGAAATATGTACAATTGACTTTAATAATATATGTCATTTAACTCAAGAACTCTCAGAAACATTACCTCCAAATGGAAGGAAGGGATGGATGGACAGGTGTACCCCTTCCCAGGTTGTAAAACAGTAATGCCCAACACAAATATTATGTGAGTCACATATGTAATTATAATATTCTGGTAGCTACTTTTAAAACTATGAAAAGAAATATGTACAATTGACTTTAATAATATATGTCATTTAACTCAAGAACTCTCAGAAACATTATCTTTTTTAAAATCAGGCACAGGAAGCAAGAGAGTGACTCCAGATCCAACAAGGCTTAAGAACTCTCTAAGCTTGCCCCCAGTGACATGCTTCCCCCAGCACAGCCAACCCTTCTAAGACTTTCTAAAAGAGCGCCACCAATTGGGGGAAAAATATCCAACTACTTGGAGCCTATGTGGGACACTTTCATTCAAACTATCACAGTTGGTTACAATTTCTTTTTTTTTTAAACTTTTACAAAAACTTTATTGAGAATTTCATACACGCATATAAAGTGTTTTCATCAAATCCATGCCCACTTCCTCCCTTCCAACATTTCCCCCACTGAAGAGGTAACCCTAAAATCTATTAAGGATTAGATACAAACTCCCAAATACTTTTGAAGTTTTGAAATTTTTGGCCTTTGGAACAGAGTATGTTGCTAACAGGCCAAGGACATTTTGACTTTTAGCCCAGAAACCGGCTGCATTTCTTTGGGGTCTTTTTACTTTAACTGCCTAGCCAATTCCTACCTCCTATTCTTATCACTCCATCCTCTGAAGGGGTTACCCAAATTGCTAATACGGAATATGGATGTAGACCGCTTTGGCTTTTTCCATGCTGAACAGGGATGCAGGGTGAGGCAATTGGAGTACCCCTTCAGTGGGTCTATCTAAAAGACTCCCAAATTGCATAACTCTTGTCTCTAAGGTGAGAAGAAAGTCCGTTATCTTTTCAATATGTCATCAATATAGAATATCACTAACGAGATGTTTTAGAGACTTTTCTTCATTCTGTCTTTAAAATCTGCTGTGCATTTTATACTTTGAGCATACTTAATTTCAGGCCAGTCACATTTCCACTGGAGAATGAATTGTGCGATCCATTCTTCTGTGATTGTGATTGCCATTGACTTAGAGAATATCATGTGCATTCAAGCTTGGCAGCCTCCTGGTGGAAGAGGTTTGGGTGACAGCTGCCTGTAGGTTCTGCCTGCCTTAAGAGAATTGGCATTGGACTTGTATCCATTTACTCACTTTTGTTTTCTCACCCTCTGGGTCCTTGAGGGTCTTCCCTGCTCTTGCCATGTTTTTGTGTCTATTGTCTCTAGGAATGGGTCTTAGTCCTTATGGAATCTGCTGGTGACATAATCAGTTCCATTTGGCCTTAATGTGCTAGACCCATGCAGACCTAACAATGAACAATTTCCTCTTTGGTGAATTCTTTCTTCTTCCAAGACCTGCCAGCTTCTAGTTTTTCACAGAAACAGGTTTGTGCTTCTTTTAAGATTTTCTGAAAGCCATGAGAAATAAATGTTTTCCCATGCTCTCTTTGAACAACTCACCCTATTCCTATGCCTTGTTGGTGCTAAATTTAGGGCTTCCCTGGAGACACTTTATTCTAGGAAAGGATGGAATGAGTCTTACTTTGTTGGATTCTCCTATACTTCCTGCCTTGGTATTTCTACTCAGCCCCTAACCATCCCACTTAGATCTGCTAATGGGCAGAAAGTGATGGAACTGGCAGGGAACTTTTGTCTGCCACACCTTTCTATAACAGTGTAATAGCTAATGGGAAACATGGTTTGTCAGAAAAATAAAAATGTTTAATATTTCCAAAATGTCTTAATATCTATTTAAAGAGAAAATACACTAAGATTCCCCTGCCACCTACGTGGCTAGCAAGAGCCCCACTCCCTTTAGCTCCTCCTTCTTGGGTACCCCAAACCCATTGACTCTCTGGGACTCCCAAGCTGCCCATGAGATTGGCAAAACTCCTGCTCCTCTTGTCTTATTCCTATCAGGCACTTCAAGCCTGCCTTCATCCTGTGACTTCCATCACCCACTAGTTGGCAGGAACTCTGCACTACTTAGCTCTTTCTCATGGAATATCCCAAGCCCCCCATCTTCCCAGGACTCCTCTCTTACTTTGCCAATTCGTACCACTCACTTTTTAGGTGTACCCTGTCTTTCCCTGTGCTCTCTAACCCCACTTCCCAGATCTCGCTCTATTCTCTTTTCAGGACTCCATCTGTTATTTGCAGGTTGAGGACCTGCATCAGTGTCCTGTTCACTCTGCAGATAGAGTCCTCACCTACCCTCCAGCACCTCACCTGCTGCCATCGGAGTTCTTGGTGATATCAGAAGCTTTACTTTTCCCTAACTGAACTAGAATCACTCCATTTACCCCATCTGTGAATCAGCCAGACTGGGCATAGTTTTAGCTCCAAGAATCTCTTAGTAGATCCGAAACCTGCCAAGTTAGGGTAATAGTAGACACAGATCCACATGCCCCTGCAACACAGGTGAGCTAGAAACTCACATCAAAAGAAACAACCAACAACCTATTTATAGATGCCCAAATCACATCACAAAAAGATGAACAATGTTTTTAAAAAAGACAATATGTACCTCTCAAATCTTCAATCCCATAGTATTATCCCCAACGAAAACTTGTGTAAAACTCAAGACACAGATTTTAAAATAAACATGTCCAAAGAATTTGAAGAACTCAAAGAGGACATGAATAAATGCTTGAATGAATTTTTTTCATCATTTTCCACTTCAACTTTTAATCAGAACTTATTTTGTATGTCAATTATCTTCTTTTGTTTAATATGAATTTTTATTTA
>NW_008346088.1:305855-311558 GCF_000622305.1 Nannospalax galili | reverse complement strand
GCCATGCAGGGATGCAAAGGCAGATGGGGAGGGAAGAAGCCCCAAGATTTCCCAGGGAGTGGATTGAGTAGCTGGGTTGTACTGGATGCAAAGGATCAGGGAGAGGAAAGTTAAGCCTCGGAGCCCCAGAAAGAGGCTGGTGGGTGTTGCAGGACCAGAGAAGTAGAGGGAGGTGAGGGCGGGGCCAGGTCCAGAAGCGGTGCCCCTGGGGCCCAAGAAAGGAATTAAGTTGGTCTGGGTGAGAAGGGTCAGGAAGCAGTATTGGTTCCCCCAGTGTCTAGGGCCCCAAGTCTAGGGATGGCGCAGGTCCCAAACTAGGAGTAGCGAACAGCGGGGGAGATGGAAGGGTGAATGTGGCTTGGGGAGCCAAGGCGCGGAGGGCTGCACTATAGACTTACCCTAAGAGGCCTGAGGATAGGAGTGCAGGCTAGGAGAGTTATTGAATGAATTTTTATATGACAATAAAAAACTCCTGATTCAAGTCCAAGAAACACACACACACACACAAGCAAGCAACTGAATGAAATAAGGAAGACAATTCAAGTTATGAGAAACAGAATTCAATAAAGAGAGAGAAATACTAAAGAAACTCAAAGTGAAATGAAGCTGGAAATAAAAATTTCAATAAGCCTAATCAAAAGATCAGTGTAAAGTCTCACCAGCAAATGAAGTGTTGGCTCTTTGAAAAGATAAATGATTGGTAAGCCCTTAGCCAAAATAACCAAAAGAAAAAGAAAGACCCAAAGTAGTAAAAAATAGAGACAAACATGGAGATATCACAACAGATGCTATATTCAGAAACTCATAAAGGCATACTTTAGAAACTCATATTCCACTACATCACAAAACCTAAAGAAATGCATGAATTTTTAGATACATTTGACCCACCAACATTTTTACATTTTTTAATTGAATTCTTGTGTATTTCATACAGAAAATCATCTTTATACCCTTTCCCCTTTGGCACCCTCCCATAGCCACCTCACTGGAGTTCATACATTCTTTCATCTGTGTCAAGGCCCATTATGTAAAGTTAGTGTCCCCAGATGTCTCTCAGTGCAAGCTCATCCACTGAGGTTTAGTCAATCTATTTAGAGTCTCTCCCTTCAAGAAGATAGCTCTTTCTCAGTAATCAGCTGCCAATAATTCTTCCACTAAGATTGGGGCTTACTGTTCATTTCCGCACTTCTGTGCTGGGTTTTTGTCTGCCTAAGTTTGCATGGGTCTTGTACATGCTGTCACCATTGCTGAAGGTTTGTATGAGAAAGGTCACAGGTATCTGTAGGACCATTTCTATATAGTCATACACCTTCTCTCTGGCTCTTACAATCTTTTGCCCCCCTCTTCTGCAATGGTTCCTGAGTTCTGGGTGGGTAGACCCCAATATAGGAGTCCTGTCCAAAGACCCACACTCCACTGACTCTTATTCTCTGTTTGGCCATTTGTGGCCTTTTGTGTTTCTGGCCCTCTGTTGCATGACAGAGCTTCATTGATGAGAACTGAAAGATGTATTAGTATTCTCTTTATCCTTTGTTCTATGTTCTATGAGTCTTAGGTATAGATGTTGCATCCTAGATGTGCCAATATCTATAGACCAATATCCCTAATGAATATAGATAAAAAATTCTTGATCAGTAATTGAAAGCTGCATACAGGAAGATATCAAAAGGATCCTTCACCTTGATCAAGTTGGCTTTATTAGAGAGATGCAGGGACAGTTCAACCTATGCAAATCAATAAATGTAATAAATCATATAAATGGACTTAAAGGTGGAAATCACATGATTATCTCAATAAATGTAGAAAAGGCCTTTGACAGAATCCAACATCCCTTAACAATAAAAGTCCTAGAGAGATTAGGGTTGTAGAGAACATATCTCAACATGTGACAAACCTGTAGCTAACATCATGCTCATTGGAGAAAACGTTTTAGCAGTCCTATTAAAAATAAGGAAAAAGAGAGGATTGTCCACTACCTCTGCTCCTGTTCAGCATAGTGTCCAAAGTCCCAGCTATAGCAGTAAGATAAGAGAAGGAAACAAAGTGAATACAAGTAGGAAAAGAAGGCAAAGTATCTTTGTTTGCAGATACGATTCTATAAGCAAAAGACACTAAAGATTCCACCAGAAAAACCTCAGAAGTGATTAACACTTTCAGCAATGTGCCAGGGTACAAATTAATACACAGAAATCAGTAGTCTGTCTATATACCAGTGACAAACAAACTGAGAGAGAAATCAGAGGAACAATCCAATTCACAGTAGCCTCAAACAATAAATACATACAACATGATACAGTATAACACAATTTTCAATTAATATAGTAATCTAAACATGAGTACCAAATAGAAGTTACCTTTCATTTTGCAGGTAATAAAAATTGTAGTCTTCATAATAGCCATGAAAATATACATTTCTATTTTTTAAAATAAAATGCTCATTTCTTGTATTGTCTAATTTTTCTAATTCTACTCTCTGGGCCTTTTCTCCCCATCTCAGTTCTTTCCATTTGACTCCCTAACTGCTTTCGTCCAAATCATCTTTTCCACCCACTACAGGAAGTCCGCTCTCTTCTTTTTCATCTAGTGGCTCTCTCTTTCCATTTGAGTCTTTGATTACATTGTTCCCATAGCCTTCCCAGAAAACCTTGTGAGTCACTGCCACAGCCCTTGTCATCACACTGTTCAGCTCTATGTGGCTGGATATTTGGTTATTTGGTGTTTACATTAAATTTTTTTAGATTATATTCCACTTATTCTTTCTCCAAAACCTTACTGGTATTCTGTGTGTTAAACAGGGAAAGATTATACCCATAGGGAGGAGTAGAAAGTAAGGATACGTAATAGTCATGTCTCCTTTGTGACATTTCCTTAACGTCATCATTTCTTGTTGTGAAAAATTGCAGAGTGAACAAAAATTAGGCTATTCTTCTATAGAGAGGGGCTAAGGGGCTTCTCTCCTTTGTCATAAATCTTGTAGATGTTTGTTAAAATGTTCAGTCTCAGGCAGTGAGATGGCTCTGCAGATAAAAGCATTTGCTGACAAAACTGACAGCCTGAGTTCAATCTCTAGAACCCATATTGTGGAAGGAGAGATTCAACTTTACAAGCACCTCCAGATGCATGCTGGCGTTTGCATGCCCAAAACAAACACGTAAAATTAAATAAAAATGAAAACAAAAAAGTGTAAAAAAAAGTCTGCACGCTAAAATTTCTTAAGCTCCTCTTGTGGCATTCACGTGCTTCCTTTCTTAATGTTTCCCAATTATTTTTAATGAAGATATATGTAACTGAACATTTATTTTATTCTCCCCCCATCTCTGTTTGTGTGTGGGTGAGTATGTGTGCATGCATGTCACAGCACATGTGTGGAAGCCAGAGGGCAACTCGTGGAAGTCAGGTTTTTCCTTCCACTCTGTGGGTCCCGATGATCAAACTCAGGCTTGGCAGCAGGCACCTGTACCTTGCTGACCTGATAAATGTAATTTTAATCTTTCATTTACTTATTTTCATTGATGTTTCTTTTGGTTTAATAGATAAACTGCTCCTCTGCTGTACTTTTACATATTATTATTTTATATATTTTTCGAGGTAGATACTATTTAGCCCCGCTGGCCTGGAATTCATTATGTAGCCGGGACTGACCATAATCTCACAGAGATCTGCCTGCCTCTATCTCCTAAGTGTTGAGATTAAAGATTTTTGCCACGTGCCTGGCTAATTCATTTATTTTTATTGAATTTTTTATTTTCATGCAATAAAATTTGGTATTTAGATCCCCTCTGCTATCCTCCAAATGTCCTCCAGTGTGTGGGTCTCATCCTTGAAGGAGACTGTCTCTGCCCCTTCCAGCAGCTATCTGTTGCCATAGTTTCTGTAGGTTCGACTGGGGTTTCTTACCCATTTCCCCATATCTATGATGGAATTCTGTCTGGTTTGAGCTTGTGTGGGACTTGTGCATGCTGTCATCATTGCTATGAATTCATATGAGTAACAGATCAGCTGTCTGGAACATTCTGTTTTCTTGTGATCATCCACCACCTCTGGCTCTTACAATCTTTCCACCCCCTTTTCCACAATGATTGCTGCCTTGGGAGGCAAAAATTTGAAATAGATGTCCTATTCAGGGACAAGTATTCTGCAGCTTCTTGTATTCTGTACATTGACCACCTGTAGATTTCTGTGTTAATCATCATCTGTTGCATAAGGAAACTTCTCTGGTGAGAGTTGAGAGATGCACTAATCTATGGGCATAACAATAAGCCATTAGGAATCAGTTTAAATATTTTATTTATTATTTTTATTTTATGTGTAAGAGTGTATTGTTTGCGTGTATGTAAGTGCAACTGTATCATGCAATGCCCGTGGAGGTCAGAAGACAGCTCAGAATTCCCCTGGAAGTGGAGTTATAAACAGTTGTCAGCTGCCATGTGGATGCTGGGACTCGAACCCAGGTCCTCTGCAAGAGCAGCCAGCACTCTTAACCACTGAGCCATCTTTCCAGCCCCAGGAATCAGTTTAATACAACTATGTAGCAGAAAACTAGTATTAGGTTCTTTACTATGTCCTGTGATCTGTCTAGCCTCAGGTTTCTAGGTCTGATATCAATGTCAGGCATTGGCTCCATTCTATGAAGTACATCTTAAATCCAATTAGACAGTGGCTGGTTACTCCCATGATTTTCATGTCACCATTTCACCAGTGGGCATATTTTGCCAGGCCAGTTGTAGTTCACAGGATTCACAGCTGGGTAAGGTTCATAACTATTTTTTCCCCTCTGGTAGCATGCATAGCACCTTCCAGCACTATGAATGCTAGCCAGGAGAGATGAAAAGCTGAGGTCAGCCAGCTTGTCTCTTCTACAGCTCATATATGTAGTCTTTAGCAAGAAGACTTACCATGGGGTCTTACCATGAAGTTCTGGTGGGTAACCAAGAGCAGGGGCAATGGGCCTGGCTAATATTTTTTTTTACATGCTGACTAATTTTTTTAACTTTTTTTTTGAAAGGAAGAAATCAAAGTATCTTTATTTGCATATGATATGATTCTATACATAAAAGATCCTAAAGATTCCACCAGAAAACTCCTACAACTGATAGGCACATTCATCAAAGTAACAGTATACTAAATTAACACAAAAAATCAGTAGCCTTCCTGTAGACGAATGGCAAACATTGAGAAAAAAAAAATCAGTGAAGCAATTTCATTCATGATAACCTCAGAAAAGAATCTTGGAACAATCTAAGGAAGTGAAAGACTTATATAATAAAACTTGTATAATAAAACCTTAAGAAGACACAAGAAAATGGAAAGACCTCCCATGAGCCTGGATCACTAGGACTAATGTGAAAATGGTCATCCTACCAAAAGCAATGTACAGAGTCTATGTAATTCCCATTAAAATTCCAATGGAATTCTTTTTTTTTTCATTACAACAGCATTGACATATTCAATAACAATTTCCGGAGCTAAGATGCACCTCTTTCAAAATTGGCTGTAACTTTTTAGGTTTACAGTTGAATTGATACAGTTATACAATATTGTACTCTGTATAACCCCTATAAGACATAAAATTAAATGAGGTTTTAAACTTTAAAAAAGATCTCCATTTCAATATTAAAAGTTTCATACAGAAAAATTCATTTTTAATACAATGACATTAAGATGTTTGCACATGCATTTCTAATCTCTATATATCTGATTATT
>NW_008346088.1:304826-305796 GCF_000622305.1 Nannospalax galili | reverse complement strand
TGAGCATGGATATAAAGTCATCAGGTAGATTTCAATGGTAATGTTTTCACAACTACTAATTATTAAGGAGCAAATTTTTATGCTTTGAGGAATTTTTTTTCCTTTTTCTTTATTTATACACCTACTTCCCAGGTAGCACCCTCCCATAGCCTCCCTCCCCCAACTAGAGCCCTTGTAGTCTGATATCCCTGCTACTGTCTGCTGTGGTGTCAGCACCCCAGCCGTTCCCCACTACTTGTCCATCCGGTGAATCTAGTCAGCCTATCTACAGGTCTTCGTTTTAGGAGGGTCAGCTGTTCTTCATCTAGTGGTAATCAGTTGTCTATATTCCTTTGGATAATATTGGGGCCTGCTGTTCATTTTCCCAGTTCTATGCTGCATTACTATCTGGGAATACCTTTGCCACCCTGGCCAACAACTCAAAAGAAGGTATCACTTGTCTGGCATTGTTGCTTGTTATGTAGCCTTTAGCTATACATATGGACCCTTATGAAATTATGTTGGCCCATTTAATCTTTGGTTATACTTTCCTTTTGGGTGTTTAAGGCCATACAGTTGGTCCAGATAAAACCGATTTATTTTCACTCTTAAGGTCATTTGAGGCTCTGTTCCTCAGGGGTCACATGGGCTTGGGAGGAGCCCCTGGCTCCTTTCTTTTACCAGTTCCACCTATGTGAAGATAAGTCAAAGGTCCTGCTCGATCATGGATGGCTTCGCTTGGAAGCCTGGAGGAAATGATTCCTTTGTGTTGACCCTCCTCTTTGTAGACTGGACACTGGTTCAAGACCATCTGGTGGGGTCTCCACGTCCTCCTTGATCAAGAAGACAGGTGATTCACCATAGTTACAGGGCATTTTGAGAGATTCTCATAGTCCCCTGGAACTTAGTTGACCTAGGAGGGCAAGGAGCAAGACTCGGTCCCTCTGACCGAGTTAGTATAGACCTCAAAGTATGGCTGTTAAACATCCAA
>NW_008346088.1:298765-304450 GCF_000622305.1 Nannospalax galili | reverse complement strand
TCTTTCAGGTTCTTTCTTTTCCTTTACCTCCCTGTTTCCTTTCCATTATCCTGGTTCCTGTAGTTATGTCTGGTTGCATCCTTATTTGTCAGAGTCTGGTTCTAGGAGCCACATATGAGGGAGAACATATGTCATTTTTTTTTTCTGAGTCTGTGTTACTTTACTTAGTATAACAGTTTCTAATTACATTCATTCACCTGCAAATTTCATAATTTCATCAAAAACTTTATTAAAGCTGTAGTGAAATGTTTCTTCTAATAATGTAGTTATTAAAATTTAAAAACTGATTAAAAAATAATTCTTCAAAGCATAAAAGTTCGCTGCTTAATAATTAGTAGATGTGAAAAACATTATCATTGAACTCTACCTGATGACTTTATATCCATGCTCAGATGCCAAGGAACTTAGAGAGTAACCAACTGTGACTAGTGATAATCAGACATATAGAGATTAGAAATGCATGTGCAAACATCTTAATGTCAATTGCATTAAAAATGAATTTTTCTGTAAAAAAAACTTTATTGAGAATTTCATACATGCATATAAAGTGTTTTGATCAAATCCACACCCACTCCCTCTGCTCCAACACCTCCCATATCTCCCCATCACTTTTTTCTGACGTTGTCGTGTACTCTTTCTTTTTCTTATGAGGCTTTCTTTCTTTCTTTCTTTCTTTCTTTCTTTCTTTCTTTCTTTCTTTCTTTCACGGGGACTTTTGCTATTCTAACATCCCCCCCTGAAGAGATAACCCTAAAATCTTTTAGGGATTATATAAGAGCTCCCAAATACTTTTGACATTTTTGGCCTTTGGAACAGAGTATGTTGCTAAGAGGCCCAGGGACATTTTGACTTTTAACCAAGAAACTGGCTACTTTTCTTCGGGTTTTTTTTTACCCTAACTGCCTAGACAATTCCTACCTCCTATTCTTATCACACCATCCTCTGAAAAGTCTACCCAAATTTCCAATAGGGAATCAGGATGCAGACCACTTTGGCTTCTTCCATGCTGAACAGGGACGCAGGGTGAGGCAATTGGGGTACTCCTTCAGTGGGTCTATCCAGAAGACTTCCAAATTGCATAACTCTTATCTGTAAGGAAAAAAGAAAGTCCTTGACTGGTGAATAGGGGATGTGAAGGAGAAGTAAAGGCAAGAGTAGTTAGCATTACAAGCTCTAGATAGGGAACCATAAAAAAGTCAGAACAGGGCAAATTTCAAATATTTATATCAGAGTCCATTGGGATTTCTTGATGAGAGCATCCAAAAGCATACTTCTATTGGGTTCCTCCTCATTTTTCTTTTGTCTGCCAGGGCTGTACTCAAGAGTGATGGACTCAGGATTTGTTTTCAAAGCACTTTGATAGCTGTCGGAGTGGTTAGAATCAGTGTCAGTTCCCTCTCAAAGGCTTCTAGATAGGAGGAGAAAAATTTATCCATCATTTTAGAACAATTGTGGGTTGTCTCCCTTAGCTACAGGTGTGCGCTACAGTATTGCAGACCAAGATTTGAAGTCTTATATCTGAGCAGCACTTTCTGCTTAGAAACAAAATCATGAATGAGAAATAATTGCCTAAACAACATTTTATATAGACTTAAGCCTAATGTCTGGAAAGCATAATCCCTTGAACTCTTAAAGAAATATACTGATCACTTTAATCTTTGGTTATACTTTCCTTTTGGGTGTTTAAGACCATACAGTTGGCACAGATAAACCAATTTATTTTTACTCTTAAGGCTGTTTAAGGATCTGTTCCTCAGGGGTCACATGGGCTTCGGAGGAGCCCCTAGCTCCTTTTTTTTTAACCAGTTCCGTCTAAGTGAAGATAAGTCAAAGGTACTGCTTGACCATGCCTGGCTTCACTTGGAAGCATGGATGAGATGTTTCCTCTGAGTTGACCCTCCTCTTTATAGACTGGACACTGGTTCAAGTCCATCTGGTGGGGTCTCCATGGCCTTCCTGAACAAGAGGACAAGTGACTCACCACAGTTACAGGACATTTTGAGAGATGTTCTTAGTATGCTGGAACTTAGTTGACCTAGGAGGGCAAGGAGAAAAATCTGTCCTTCATGTCCCTCTGACCAGATTAGTATAGGCCTCAAAGTATGGCTGTTCAACATCCAAGAAGGTTAGTGCCACCAGTCTGGTACTTTTAATTACCATATGCTATGTAAATAAAGCTTGGGCAAAAACCAAAAATTCTCAGATAAACCTTGATTATACGTATATTTTGTTCCTTAAACTAGTTGACTAAACTATGACCTTAGTGATTTTTAAGATTTTGTATATATTATTTTTGTCTCATCCTTTATATATCATAGCAAACCTACACAGACCTTCATCACTTGCTTAGGCTTTTCATTTTTCTGTCTATTTTGCAACATATCTGTATTCCCATATCCTTTTAACATCTTTTACATTCTCATTTTCTTTTAGAATAATTATGAGACATAATAACATTAACAAATAAATTTTCCATTGTTTGTGAGAATTCTTTTCCTAGGGATACTAAGCAATGCTTATCCCCTTTTAAGGTTCCAGTGTCAAACCAATGTTTGATTAAAGTTTTCCTAGAGAACCAATGAATTTACGGAGCTTACCGTCAGAGATGACTGAGGGGTTGCTGCGGTATGAGTGACCTGGGGGTATGCACACACATGCTGGCTAATTTTTTACTGCATACTTTATAAGGTAATTTTAAAGCCTTCCAAAAGGAAATCAGCAAACAGTTCCTCTGGATATCATTTTACAAACAGAAAAAGAAAGCTGGGCAAGACCACAAAATGACAGTTGGGATGCTAAGAACTTTATCAGTCAATGTGAATGTATTCCCAGAGCAGCATCCCTTCATTTTTGACATTAGAATCACCCTGGGAGTTGCTGAAAGTTCCAATTCTTGGGCCAGACCCTAGACCGACTAAATCAGTCTCTTTTTACTTTGTGCTTTTGTATTTGTGTGTACATATATGTTCATACATGTGCAGGCAAGCATGCAGGTGTGTGCATGTGCAGTAGAGGCCAGAGGAAAACCTTGGGTGTTATTCCTCAGGCCCATCCACCTTTTTTTCTTTTTTTTTGAGATAGGGTTTCTCACTGGCATGGAACTCCCCAAGCAGGCTACGCTGGCCAGCCAATGAGCCCCAGGGATCTACCCTTTTCTGCATCCACAGCATGGGGATCACAAGTGCACAGCACCATGCCATTCTTATACTTGGGTTCTGGGGATTGAACTCAAGTCCTCATTCTTGCAAAGCAAGTACTTTACTGACTGAGCTATCTCTCCAGCCCCGAATCAGCCATTCCAAGAGAAGGATTTTGACATTAGTACTAAAAAGAAACCATAGGGGTTTACAAAGTCCAACACACTTTGTATGGACCCCAGATCATCTACTGAGGTCTTGAAATGATCCAACTTTTTTGTAAAAATACCAATGTTTTCTCTTTTCTCAATACTATACCTTCACTGAAATATTTCAGGAAAGTTAAATAGATAAAGCTTTATCAATTCTAGAGATTCCCTTCGAGCAAAAGTTTTGCATTTTGCATGCTTTCCTTTAAGCTCCCAATGAATCTCTCTCTCTCTCTCTCTCTCTCTCTCTCTCTCTCGCTCTCTCTCTCCCATGTGTGTGTGTGTGTAATGAAGAAATCATTGCTTACTATAGTTAACAAAAACTGAGTTATTAGTAAATTTTTTCAAAATAACAGCATGTTCCTGTGTTGTAAAACAGAAAACATTTTAAGGTCAAGATGCCGATGACCATTTGGGAAGAAAGAGACTAGCACCATCTGCATCCCTAACACCAAATTGGCTTTACTAATCCAGCATGTGTTTTGGGGTGTTTGCCAACATCAGGGAACTGACAGTTGGTGCATTTTCTAAACCAGAAAACCAGATGTTTCTCTCTATTTTCTATGTCTTCTCTTTTCAATGTACAAATTTCAGCATGCGATATTGAATGGTATTGAGGGCAGCGTTTGAGAGTCTTAAAGAGTATGTTTAGTAAAGTGACTTAATCAGAAACTTTGCAAACATTTGTTACGCTTTTGCTTCGCAGCATGAGGTTTCCCCCAGGTTAGTGGAAATGCTCTTGTTCATTAAATCTCTGTCAACCAAATCCCCACTTCAAGTAGATGTGCCAAATGATGGAAACCAGGGATCTCCGGAAGCCAGTAAACAAATACAGTTCTCAGTAAAGCAGCTAACTGCTTTGCCCTTTAAAGTGAGTATTGGAAATGCTTTGCAAATTAGCGTTAATTTAGAAGATTGATATCACTTCTCAGTAGTTTGGCTAAGATCAAGTATAGAAGCCTGAAAGATGCTTCATTGATAGCCAACATGTTTCCTATCCATTGAGATAATTTTGTTTAGATGATGATGATGATTACGATGATGATGATTTGATTCTTATAACCTGCTTATCAGGATAAGTTAACTACTTAAGAGCTGTGTGTGCATGCTCATATACTGGGGCAAGGATATACAAATTTTCTTGGTATAATTGTGGTAGTTCTAGAGTGTGGCTTAGCTGAGCAAGTGTGATTGACAGGTGGAGACTAAGGAATTTATGGACAAAGGAAAGTACAGCCACTTTGATGAGAAATCAAGCAAGCTAGGGCCAGTGGGCAGACTGAGCACCAGCTGGGATAAATATGGCACAGCAGAGGATCATTCTAAAGGTCTTATCTCAGGATTTATTTCCTAATACATGAATGTCTAACAGCATATCTGTGGTCCCTTCCAAATCACAGGAATTGAGAGAACGTCTTGTTTAGTCAGTTAGGCTGTTTTTACTTTATTGTTTACAACTTTTACCTAAGGTTCATAACTCATTAAAAAGACAATATGCCAAGTTGATCTATTTGTTACAGTACCTTGTTCAGTTCATAAATGGAATATTATTAGGTTTGTGCTTGGTAGAGAGCAGGCAATATCCAGAACTGTTTTATAATGCACTCTAATATAAAGTAAACATTGCTGCATTTCTGTAACAACTATTGACCACAAATATCTCCTTCCCAACAGGACATCTAGGTGCTCTGGTCTTTTTGAGGGTCAATGTTCTTAAATTCTCTTGCCCAGTAAAACACACACACACACACACACACACACACACACACATCATTTTTTGAGACACAGTCTTGCTAGGTAGCCTAGGCTGACCTTAAGCTTGCAGTCCTTCTGCCTCAGCCTCCAGAGTGTAAGGACTATAGGCATGCAATAGAACTCCCAGCAAAAAAATTTATATTGGTCCATAATTTGTTATCTAGATACTTAAAAGTTTTTCTTTTCACACTTGCTTATTTTGAAATCATATTTCTTTTCTCCAATTTAACATTTACGTCAATATGGAGAGATACATATTCTGCTGATCTTCCCTGGCAGTAAAGGGGCCCTGTGTCCTCCAGTGCCTACACACCAACGTCTTTATCTCTAACCCCTTAGCTACAGAGTTTCACTAAGCACTTTACGTAATGGAATACTAACCTTGTGGGCATAGACTTTTGGAAGATTTTACAAAGCTGCAGGCCTAAGTAGATAGAAGCTTAGCAGGTGTACTTATTTAAGTTTAAGGCCATGGATTGGGAAACAGTAATGGCAACTTTCACAAAATGCCTCTGCTCCTGTGCACACACGTTTACAGCACCACTTGATGCTTATCTTTTATTTGCAACTACCATTGCCAAAAT
>NW_008346088.1:294636-297755 GCF_000622305.1 Nannospalax galili | reverse complement strand
ACACACACACACACACACACACACACACACACACACACACACACTATAAGCTAATATTAAGAATTAGATGATTTGTAGTGAGCGTGCTTGTAATCGGGTTTGTTTTCTTCATGTATTTTCTTATGTATTCTACGGAATCATATAATTTTAAAGTTAGAAAGAAACTAGGAAGCATGCAGTTCAACCTCTTGGTATTAAGTAGGGTTCTGGTATGGAAACAAATTATTTCTACTTAAATCTTGTAGTAAAAAGATTTGATTGAAAGATATTTGACTAGCTCACAGAATCATCAGGAAAGCTGCAGATCCAAGCTAGAAATCAGCTGGGAATATGGGAAGGCTAGAAAGAGTCGGGATTGTAATTCAATTCTCTGTGTAGAATTATCCCAGCAGGAAACCACTGATCACTGACTGCCATGGCTTGCCTCCACTTGGGCAGTCCACCTCTGCTGCCCAGGCCTCCTTTGTTCATATTCCTGCCACACAGCCATGCTCAAGGCTCCACAATCTTTCCATGGGCCCTGCTTCTTTGGATAACTGCCTTCCAAGTTGTGATGATTAACATTTATTACCAACTTGAGAGGACCTAGACTCAACTAGGAGACAAATCTCTAGGCAACTCTCGGGGGGAATTTTTAGATTCTGTTAAGTGAGGTAGGATGACCCACCCTAGATGTGGGCAGCACCATTTCATGGGCTAGAACCTTGGACTGGATAGAAAGGTGGTGAGCCGAGTACTAGCATTCATTTCTCAGCTTCCTGAGTGTGACTGCAGTATGACCAGCTGCCTCATACTCCTGCCACTGTGGCTCCCCCCTCCCCCATAATGGACTGTGCCCTCAAACTTAAGTTGCTTTTGTCAAGTGTTCTAGTTTGGTTTCCCTTGCTGCGATAAGCCACTCTGACCAAAACCAACTTGGAGAGGAAAGGGTTTATTGCATCTTCCACTTCCAATGGACAATCTGTCATTGAGGAACACCAGGGCAGGTACTAAAGGCAGGAACCTGGAGGCAAAACTGAGGCAGAGACCATCGAGGAATGCTGCTTACTTGCTTGTTCCTCTGGCTTGCTCAGTTACCCTCCTGCCTGGGGATGACACTGCCCACAGTGGGCTGGGCCCTCCTCCATCAACTACCAATTAAGAAAATGCATCAAAGGCATACCCACAGGCCAATCTGATGGAGAAAATTCCTCCCTAAGGTTCCCTCTTCTTAGGTGTCTCTATTTTGTCAACTTAGCAAAAGTTAGCCAGCACTTCAAGGATTTTGTCACAACAATGAAAAAAATAAGACACAGTGAAGCATGAGATGTGCTGAACTTATGCCACATGCTTAGACTGTAGCTGTAGAGAAGGTAGGAGTGCAAGCACTAGCCGCCTGCTCACAGGGGCATTTCTTCAGCAAAGGAAGAAACTTCAGAAGCTGAGGAACTGAGGAGGAAGAAAAATAAAGAGAATGTGTTTCACAGTCTACATCTTTAGGCTAGGTGTGGTGTGCATGCCTGTAATCCCAGCATGTGGGAGACTGAGGATGAAGGATCTTGGATTCAAGGCCAACTTGAGCAACATATAAATTCCAGGCCAGCCCCATAACAAAGTGAGAATGAGTCTTAAGAAACATACAATTTACTACTTTAGTTGTAAAAATCAACATATATCCTTCTTTCTATACCTAATACTAACAGAAAATTACCTTTTACCTAACACTGTAATTTTATGTTTTATACCCCATGCCTCAAGAGAATCAATTGACTATTACTAGTTACCTTAGTTCTGAATCCTTGATATCTATATGCTACCCTTTTGTCCAAGTGTCTTCTAGTGTTATTATGACCATCCTAATATTTCACAGCTTAGGTAACGGAATTTTAAAGTTTGTTACCAATTTCATCACTTCATGAAATATGGTAAGGGCAAGGAAGGTAAAGAAAGTGGTTAGAGAGTCAATAACATGCCTCAGCAGGTGAAAGTGCTTGCTGCCACACCTGAGGACCTGCATTCAATTTCCAGGACCCTCATGGTGGGAAGAGAGAACCCACTTCTGCAGGCAGTCCTCTAACCCCATGGCATGAATGTACTCCCTACTTATAAATCAATAAATGTAATAGAAAAATGATTTTTAAAAGAAAATGCTGAAATTTTTATATATATTATATCGTGGATGAATGTTTCCATTTTGCAAGTTGCTCTGGCTTCTGTAAATGACCAAGATTACAATTCAAATGCATAATTCCCTTTTTCCACCACACCATACATCTCACATACACCTTAATTTCAGCCAGCATATTTGTTGAATGAGATTCTTTACTCAGCAAGTTAAGTCTGACCTTAATCTCTAAGGGGTTCCCCTGTAAAGAGTTTTTTTTTTTTAACAGAAAAATTCATTTTAATACAATTGACACAAAGATGCACATGCGTTTGTAATCTCTATATATCTGATTATTACTAGTCACAGTCGGTTACTTTCTGAGCTCCTTGGCATCTGAGCATGGATATAAAGTCATCAGGTAGATTTCAATGGTAATGTTTTTCACATCTACTAATTATTAAGGAGCAAATTTTTATGCTTTGAAGAATTATTATTTTTTTAAATTTATTTATACACCCACTTCCCAGGTAGCACCCTCCCATAGCCTCCCTCCCCCAACTAGAGCCCTTATACTTGGATAGCCCTGCTACTGTCTGCTGTGTTGTCCACACCCCCAGCCATTCCCCACTACTTGCCCTTCTGGTGAATCTAGTCAGCCTATCTACAGGTCTTCGTTTTAGGAGGGACAGCTGTTCCTCAGCTAGTGGTAATCAGTTGTCAATATTCCTTTGGATAAGATTGGGGTCTGCTGTTCAATTTCCCAGTTCTATGCTGGGTTACTATCTGGGAATCCCTTTGGCCACCCTGGCCAACAACTTAAAAGAAGGCAGGATAATGGAAAGGAAACATGGAGGTAAAGGAAAAGAAAGAACCTGAAAGAGAAGAACAGTAGGAAACAGGGCTTAATAAGGGAGATATGGATAAAAATTGGGTTAGTTTAAGGGAAGTGGGGGAAGGGTATACAAGGAACCTAGGGGATAAAGGGAAAGAAGGAGCTCAAGAGAGGTAGGACCATAGGATAAGGGTATTATAA
>NW_008346088.1:292389-294534 GCF_000622305.1 Nannospalax galili | reverse complement strand
TACTCCTACAACCTATGGTCAAATTATACATAGCAGATCAAGAAATATATGTCTAGGTAAGGTTTATCTGAGAACTGATCTTTGCCTAAGATTTATCTACATGACACACAGTAATTAAAAGTACCAGACTGGTGGAACTAACCTTCTTGGGTGTTTAACAGACATACTTTGAGGTCTATAATAATTTGGTCAGAGGGACATAAAGGACACTTTTTGCTCCTTGCCCTCCTAGGTCAACTCGTTCCAGGGGACTATGAGCATCTCTCAAAATGTCCTATAATGGTGGTGGGTCACCTGTCCTTTTGATCAAGAGGGCCAAGGAGACCCCACCAGATAGACTTGAACCAGTGTCCAGTCTATAAAGAGGAGGGTCAACACAGAGGAATCTTTTCCTCCATGCTTCCAAGCGAAGCCAACCATGGTCGAGCAGGACCTTTGACTTATGTTCACATAGGTGGAACTGGTAAAAGAAAGGAGCCAGGGGATCCTCCCAAGCCCTTGTGACCCCTGAAGAACAGATCCTCAAAAGAGTTATTTTTATCTTTGGGCATGCAAGGTATCCTGGGGGTTCCTTGAGTTCTGTCTTGTCCTACTTCTACTAGAGAACAGCAGCCACATTCCCTTTCTAGCCAGTATTGTAACCTCTTCTGCTTGTTTAGTAGCATGTTAAGCCTCAAAAGGCAAGTACTTGCATCAGCTCCTAATTCAGTATAACCACTGTTATCTCCTGGGTGAAAGCACTAGAAGTTAAAACCAGAAGGTCCTAGGCTCTCAGAGATAGGAAACAGAGTTTAAAAATGGCTATTTAGGGTTGATTGTAGAAAGCACCATCCCAGTGTGCACTAGGTACACTTTGTGATCCACTTATTTACATACTCTGGCTTTGTGAGAAATAATATATATTGGTCACTACCGCAGCACACTCACTCACTGTAATACACACTCACTGTAACGAATATTGCCATGCCATATCTAAGCCTTTAACAGTCCATTCCATTATTTCATAAGGTAATCCCAGTAGCACAGCCCATCTTGCTTTTTACACTGTAAAGGGAGTTCCTTAAGAAGGAGCCATGTCCACCGGAAGGCAATTGAGTATACAGATGACACCAACATATGGATAGGCAAAGAACACCCAGATCCTTTCTGCTTTTTCCATCATAAAAAGGGTGATACAGTATTAACACTGACCAATTGTCCAGGTATATTTTATCATGTGAAGGACCAGAGTGATAGTTGACAGCATCCTTGGTAAGGGTAATTAAGTCTAGTTGAGCAACATAAAACTTCTATCACTAAAAGCATGTTATCGTGTATCTATTGAGCTGGAACCATACTGTTGGGGAAGGAGAAGGACATACACACAGCAGCTCATCTCTTTCCCCATTTGTCTGAACCACCTCCATATAGTATTCCTACCTAGTGGACTAAACTCAAACTTCTTGTCCTAACTTTCTCCAATTTTATTTTTGTGATGTTCCTAATCAATTAGCCATGACGATAGATACTGAAAAAAAAATTAAGTACCTAATACCAATCATTCCTTTACCTCTGTTAACTCAAACATTGAAATATGCCTCTTGAACTAATACCACATGGACAATTTCCTTTCTTCTCCCTCATTCAAGAATATCTCTGAGCAGGATGGTCAACTGCAGCAGTCTGTGTCTATCTGGGACTGGTGTGGATTCAGTTATAAAACTGGCTTAGAGTTCTTCATTTCCAATCAGCTAGCTCTTGAGAATGGCCCATGGGCTACGTGACTAGGTTGAGAGAGGAATGTCAGTACAGTAAGGAGTACCATGCTAGGAGTGCCAGCCATCTGGTTGTTCAAATTACTCATGTCTTTAGGCCCAATCTACTTTAAAGAGTGTGCTGCCCGGCACTCCCAGTTTTAGTGTTTAGATGATCCTCAGATCATTATGTATAGCTGCAATTTCATTGTAACCAGCTATCCTACCATAAAGTCAGGGGTCCAAAAGTCTAAAAAACAGTAGAGGTAAAATAATAATAATAATAATAATAATAATAATAATAATAACACTCATTAAAAATCATTATGAAAAATAAAGACATTAAAACATGGGTAGCACTTATTATAATGCCTATCACATTATACCACCTTAATCAATGGTAGAAATCATA
>NW_008346088.1:278268-292056 GCF_000622305.1 Nannospalax galili | reverse complement strand
ACAGTAGAGGTAAAATAATAATAATAATAATAATAATAATAATAATAATAACACTCATTAAAAATCATTATGAAAAATAAAGACATTAAAACATGGGTAGCACTTATTATAATGCCTATCACATTATACCACCTTAATCAATGGTAGAAATCATAATGATTGCCAATTATGTGTGACCAGAATTATTTACTAAAAAAAATTACAAGATATGACTGTGCCACACATCAGAGGGTCTGGACAATGAAGAACACATAAGATTTTTGACATGCTCTATAGAACATTTGTTTATTCAGAATATATAAGAGTACCAGTGATCTCACTGTCCCCCATGGTCAAGTGGCACTGCTGTCTGCTCTGTGGGGACCAGTGCACAGCTTTCTATTAATAGCTTTGGCCTCTATTCAAAACTGTTGGGTTTTCAAGTCACACCCTGAACTGATGGGCAAGACGTTCCCAAATGCTGCCTTTCAATCTAAACAACATCACCCAGTACTGTGATTACTTTTATTTATTTACTTTAATGTGGAAATGAGATAAATGTTCTTTATTTGAACAAAAGGTATGAGGATCTGGGCTATATCCCTACCTTACTGCTTCCCAACCTTCTGGCCTAGCCTGAGCTACTCTATTTTTAAACATTCCTACATGGCTATTACCAGCACGAATGGAATTATACCAGGAAGTACCTGAGGTAAAGCCCATGCTTGTCCAAGCCTTGCTACAGTCTTCCTTACTACAGTGTCAGCCAGCTGTGCCCTGGGGTTTGCCACGTGGCCTGTCCAGCATTTCAAACTCCCCTCTTCCTAGATGGAGCTATTCATCCCTCCCTCTAGCCTATTCTCTGGTGTTTTCTTTCCCTTAAATAATACCCATTGTGCAGTCAGAAGCCTAGCCCCCCCCCCCCCCCCCCCACCCCCCCCCCCCCCCCCCCCTCTCTCCTCACTCCCACGGCCCAGGCCTTGCTAAACCCAATGAACCTGGTTTGCAAATGTCGATCCTCTTTGCTTTCCCCTGATCCCTGGAGTGCCCTGCCTCACCTGAACAAAGCTACCCTGTCTCAATCTTGCCCAAGTTAAAAAATATACCTAGTCACATCATTCTCATGCCAACACTCTGCAGCCAATTTTCTTCATTTTTATCTACAGTTCATATTCCTCAAAGATGCCTATGGATGACCATGATTGTACTCAACTTAGGTCATCAATCCCAACTGACTTCTGCCCACCCCACCAGCTGTAGACTACTGAGCTCCAGTAGATCCTCAAAGGCACTAGGATCTGTCTTGTCTCTGCTGGGCCTTCTATTTATATATATAAATGTGTGTGTGTGTGTGTGTGTGTGTGTGTGTGTGTGTGCCATGCCATGTATGCCATGTTGTGTGTGTGGTCAGAGGATAACTTGCAGGAGTTGGTTCCCTCCTTCTACCATGTGGGTCCTGGGGATGGAACTCGGGTCATCAGACTTGGAGACAAGCACCTTTACCCATTGAGCAATCTTACCAGCCCTCTGCTGGGTCTTCTACTGGGAAAACTCATTGCTAACCCCTACATTTTCTTCACAACCCTGTTCCTTTGGTTTCTAGATAAAGTTAATTCTTACTATATGTTCTACTAGGGCCTGTTGCTGCATGACAAAACACCCTATGACTTACTGGCAGAAACAATAATGATGTTATTATGTTCATGCATTCAATTGTTCAGAAATTCAGACAAAGCATGGAGGTGATGATTCATTGTGTTCTATAATGTTTGGAATTTTACCTAGGAAGGTTTGAATAGCAGAAAGTAACTTATCCCAGGAGTGGGAGAGATAGAATAATCTGATGGCTTCTTTCAGTTGGGTGGCAAGTCTGAAAAATAGTGTATATCTGTGTTATGGTTTGCATCTTGAATTCCCCCAAAGTTCCACGTGTTGAAGACTTGATCCCAGCTTATGCACTGCCAGGAGACAAAGGGAGAGGAAGAAAGTCATCAGACATTCCATTCTCACCCCCTCCACCGCACTTTTTTTTTTTTGCTAACACAAAGTACACAGGTCTCGTTCTGCTTCACCACAAACTGAAACCTCTGAACCCATAGTGCAAAATAAACCTGTACTCACTTTAAGTTGATTGTCTCTGGTATTTTATAATAGTGACATGAAACTGACTAACATAGGTGGGAATTGTCAACTTGAGCAATGCCTAGCCTCTTCATGAAGTTCAGTTTCTTCAAAACAAGGTAACCTCAGGGTAGCCGGACTTTCTCCATGATGCCTCCAGGTTCCATGGGTTCATATTCCATCAAAGAAGGCAGAACTTTTTGGTTTTCATTACATAGCCTTAGAAATCTCATAGTATTACTTCTATCTTATATAATGGTAAAGCAGTTAAAATTTCCATCCAGATTCAAGTGAAGAATACTTAGAACTAAATTTTCAATAAGTAAAGCATCAAAGAATTTGTGATTGCCTTTAAAAATGATCACAGTGCCCTTGACCTGTGCATTCTTAATACACCTTTAAAAAAGTTACTTGTTAACCTTTTATTAACTCCAATAAATTCAGTGAGAGTGGACTTTATATTTGTCTTTGCTCCCATACTTTCATATCTGGCATATTGTAGGAAACCCATTCTCAATAAATAGGCATGAAGAAGAAGAACACATAAAACCTGGCTATTAGGTTATATGTGTTAGGCACTATTAGGTACACAGTAGAGCTTGATTTGCTGTAGTTGGATGAAGCATATTCTCTTAGTTCCAGTTGAATTAGAAGAATAAGAAATTGCCTCACTCTTTTGGTTATATATGTTTGCTGTTTATTCTTAACAAAGCAAAGAATGTCATCTCAAAATTATCATGCCTAAACATGGGAAGTTATAGTTCTTAAAAGCTGCCTGGCAGTGGTTTCAATGTTCAAACCCCTTCTATTTCTTCTCTTGTCCCAGGCATGAGTGCACCTCTCATGCTGAACTTGCTGTCTTTAGAGGCAGCATATTTCATCCTAGACAGCTATAGGATTTTATTTTCCTCTTCTTAATTCTTTCCTTTTTGGTAGCAAGCCCAGATCTGTCTCTAGCAGTTTAATATATTAGTCCTTCCTATTGCTTGATGCCACATGGAACAAATGTAAACCTTCTTTCCCTTGAAAACCATCTAAATGTTGAGGATGGTTATATATCCCCTTCCCCCTATCTATCGCCATCCCTATAAGGCCTTTTTTGTAAGCTCTTCTTAGAGGGAGTATGTTTTTAGTTCTGCCATCTGTCATGGAGAAAGTTTAGGAGGAAAACCATCACTGACCAAAGCAGTCTGTGATGATAATTCTTCTACCTCATGGCTCAGGATCATTGGAGAAGCAGTATTAAAGGATATGCATTACTGCAAATAAAATTAATTATGTAAGCTATTTGTATAGGTATGTAATGCATATTTATTTATTTATTTATTTATTTATTTATTTATTTACTATTTTAAAGGTAGGATCTCACTATATAGCCCTGGCTAACCTGTACCTCTCTATATAGACTAAGCCTTCCTCAAACTCACAGACATCTGCCTGCCTCTGCCTCCTGAGTGCTGTGATTAAAGGCATGTACCACCATGCCCAGATGTATATTTACTTGAATAAGGCAAGTTTATATCTAAAAGCAAATCAATTTTCTTATACAGAAGTATGAATATTAGATTGATCTGTCAAGGCAAAAGTTCAGGCAGTGGGTAATGTGTCTTCTCTGCAGATCTGAGTGGTTTCTGGCCTCACAGACCAAGGTTTTGAGGTTCTGGCTACTGCCTACATTATAAGTCCTTCCAATCACACTGACAGCAGAGTAGAGCCCATCTCCCTATATAGAGCAGCTCACAAGCTTCCTTAAGCTTAGAGCTCCAGGATTACAATTCCTACTCTCTGGCTTAAAAGCATAGAGCTGCTCAGACCTGTCACCCCATCCAAAGCAGCTCCGTTCCTTCCCTGGAGTCAAGAGAAGCAGCTGAACATCAAGGACAACTCCAAAGTGTAACCATACTTCCCCTGTACTCTGGTTGGGCAATGCCATGCCTTCTGCCTGGTTTTTGTATTGCCTACAAACTAAGAATAACTTTTACATTGTTAGATGATTGAAGAAAGATGAAGAATTTTTGTGTGAAAATTATATGAAATTAGCATTTCTGTATCCATAAGTAAAATTTTATTGGAACATATCCAGGCTTACTCATTTGTCTCTAGTGTGCCATAACAATTGATTTTCATAAATGTCCCAGAGACTGTGTAGCCCACAGGCCTGAAATGTTTATTATTTGGCCCTTCATAAAAAAATTTACTGGTCCCATATCTTATTGAACAATAGAAAAGGTAGGGGCTTGATACGGCTGCTTAGAGAAAACTATGGTTTTTGCTATAGCCTGAATTTTGTTTTGTTTTATTTCTATTGTATATATTAATTGTACGTGGCACTAGATTACATAAGGACATTTTCATACAAGTGTATAATGTCCTTTGAGCAGATTCATCTCAGACTGCCTCCCCTTTATTATTCCCCTCACACTAGTCCTCTTTGTTCCCCTAGACATTTTTAAAAACATTTTATTATTGTCCTTATTTTATGTGTATGAGTGTATTACCTGCATGTATCTAAGTGCACCCATGTAGTGCAATGCCTGCGGAGGTCAGAAGAGGGCGTTGGATCCCCATCTGCTTCCCAACATACCATGATGATGCCTAAGAAAATGAACAATAATTCCAAAACATCATTTAGCAGTCCATGTTCAAACTTTTCTTTAAAAAAATTACATTTACTATTTATTTATGTTCAGGGGCCAGGTATGCCACTGCACATCTGTGGAGATCAAAGGACAATTTGCTGTTTTTGTCAGTTCTCTCCTCCTACCATGTGTGGACAGTGATTGAACTCAGGTCATCAGTCTTGGTGACAAGGACCATAGCTCGCTGAGCCACCTCACGGCACCATTTTCAAAATTTTGTAATTGTCATAAAAATGTTTCTCATGACTCCTCTTGACTCGGCCACCTATTCTAACTAATCCTCTCTAACAACAACACCAAGTGGCTCTGTGCAGAGCACTAGTTGCACAAGCACGACAACATGAAAATCCAGGCATGGTGACACATGCACTTGTTATTTCTGAACTAGGGGTGGGGATTGTGGAGACAGGAGGTTGCTCAGGCTTCCTCCAGGTTCAATGAGAAACCCTGTCTCTAAGGAATAAGGGAGAAAGTGATAGAACAAGACATCCAATGTCCTCCTCTGGCCTCTGCACTTGTGCACAAGTGCACATATTCATGCACACACACACACACACACACACACACACACACACACACATATATATATATACACACATTTCACACACACACACACACACACACACACACACAAAGTTTAAAAAGACAGTACCATGTACATTCCCATTTGGATGTATTCTAAGAGACGAAATTACTGGAGAGAACTCCTGAACTTGGCTCATTAAGTAGCACTGGTATTGAGATTTTGAAATTGTTTATATTTATAGTGAGATAAAACATATAAGTGAAAATACTAATGCTAACAGAACTAGCACTAAGTATAAAAAAGATAATATTGAATAAAAATTTCAAAATAATATAAAATGAAAACATCAATGTAATCGTATGGTTTTTTTCTTTCAATTTTTCTCCCTAGAAAGTGGCACTGTAGAAACCTTGAAATAGTAACACCCCAGTATCAATGAATACGCTTAGTATCTAGATACTGATTTCTTTTGAGACAAGGTCTCCCTGTAGCCCCAGCTGGCCTGGAACTCACTATGTAGGCCAGACTGGTCTTGAACTCACAGAGATCCACCTGCCTCTCCTCCCGAGTGCTGGGACTAAAGGCGTGTGCTATCATGCCTGTCTAGATACTGATTTCTAATTATCACCTAATAGTGAGGAAGTGATAGAGTAAAAAAATGACAAGTTTCAGGTTTTAGTTTTTTAATATTTACTTTGTGTGTGTGTGTGTGTGTGTGTGTGTGTGTGTGCATGTGTGTGCCATGGTGTGCCTGTAGGGTCACAAGACAACTATAGATATCAGTCCTTCCCTTCTACCTTGTATGAGATGGGGTCTGGTGTGTATGCCAGGCTAGCTGCCCCTGAGTTTCCAGGAGATTCTCCTATCTCTACTTCCTATCTCTGTAGGAGCTCTGGGATTACAGACACATTTTACATGGGTTCTGGGCCTCCAAACTCAGGTCCTCACACTTATGCCACTGTGGTCACCACCAGCGGAGGCTGCTCCTCCATTCTCGTGGGTGCTGCTCCTTTGTTCTCACGGGTGTCAAGGCTGCTCCTCCGCTGGCCCTAGGCTGAGGCCTCTCTTCTGCCTGCCTTGGGCTGAGGCCGCTCTTCTGCCTTCGCTGCTTCTGCCTGGTCCCGGACCCCAGGGCTGGTGAGGAGACTGTGTCAGTGGAGCCGCATTCAGACACAGGAGACCAGTTTCAGTGACACAGGTCTGCTTTATTGCAGGAAGGCACAGCTTATATAGAGGTAGTGGTCCAATCACAGCACAGCAAGTAGGATACCTTGTTAGCATAACAGGTTTAGTGTCCTATCACAGTACAGTAAATAGGATACCTTATTAGTATAACAGGCTTAGCATCCTATTAGCGTAACAGGCTTAACGTCCTATCACAGAATAGAGGGTAGGATGCTTCATTAGCATACTGGGCTTCAGATTACGAGCCTGGATTCCTGGAAACCACGTGACCCTGAATGTTGCAATATTGAAGTGTTGCAATTTGGGATCTCAAGGGTGGTGATTAGGGAGTGGTGAGCTCTAGGCATCAGTCTCATGATCTGCCAGTGGGAGCAAATGTCACAAGGCATTTCTTGCGGCTCCAGCGGTTGGGCCATTGCCTCGGGCCTGCTCTATGGCTGTCAATAAGACTTTCACCCTAGGCTCAAGCCTGTCTCCCACAGTGCCACAAGCTTTTTTACTTGCTGAGCCATCTCCCCAGCCCCAATTCTTCATTCTTTTGTTGTTGTTGTTGTTATTCTTTTTAAAATATTTTTATTGATTTGAGAATTTTGTACAATGTACTTTGATCATATTCAGACCCCTTGTCCTCTCTTTATGCCTGCCTTACTCCCCCCAACTTCATATCTACTCTTATTTGTCTTTTTTTAAAAAAAAGACTTATCAAATCTTATCTGTGTTTTCCAAGTGCTCTTGGATGTGGGTCTATCCCCTGGAGTCTAGTCAACCTTCCAGGTGTCATACCAGTAAGGAAAACTGACTGACCCTCTTCTAGCATCTTGAAGTTGCCAATAGAGTCTAGCTAGGGCTGGGGCTTTCATGCCCCTGTCTGGAGTGTGTTTGCTCAGTTCCTGTGCATGCTTTCTTAAGTGTGATTTCATAGGTACAACTACCCATAGTATCCAGACAACCTTGTCCAGTTTCCTGGACATCTTTTATCTATCACCTCTGGCTCTTACAGTCTCTCTACCCCCTCTTCCACAATGATCCCCCTGAGCCTTGTGAGGGTATAACATAGGTGTCCCTTGAGGGCTGAGCACTCTGCAGTCTCTCATTCTTGACACGTTGACTATTGGTGGGACTCTGTGTTAATCGCCATAGAAGAAACTTCTCTGGTGAGAGTTTGGAGATGTACCAATCTATGGGTATAACAGTAATTTATTAGGTGTCAGTTTAGTACTATGTCTATAGTAGATCCCATGTGTCCTGTGACCTATCTAGTCACAGGTTCTTGGTCCAGAAAACAGTGTCAGTATGGACTCCCAATTGTGAAGCAGGCCTCAAATCCAATTAGAAGGTGATTGATTATTCCTATAACATTCATGCCACTGTTGCACTAGTGGGCCTGTTTTGCCAAGCCAATTGTTATTGTAGTTTGGGGTTCAAGCTGGGTAAGGCTGGTGATTGCCTTTCTCTCTCAGTTTTATGCATAGCACTGTCTGGTACTATGAAAGCTAGCCAATGAAGATGTAGTGTCAAGGTGAGTACTAGCTCCATTTCTCCTTGTTTGTTCAGTGACTCAATCTGTAGTGTCTTCAGCAATAGGACTTGCCATCAAGTACTAGTAGGTAACCAAGTATAAAGGCAATAGCCAGTATTATTTGAGGATCTATGTGATCTCTGTCATCAACAGCTCCAAAATATGGATTCCATTTCTGGTATTGGGCTTTTCATTTGTTAGCCTTTGATATATATTAAGGCCATTGAAACCATTATAGAATAGCTACAACTAAACTCATTTTATATTGTATATGTGTATATTGAAAAATGCTCCTATCATAGGTTTCCATATAACTCTTCAAAGGCCTTTGACTGTTCATGTTAGTTATCCCTTCTCTTCCTCCCTCTGCTGCCCCACTCTCCCATTCTCCACCCATTAAACCCTTCCTGTCTTTTAGTCTCCTTTCCCGTTTATATCACTACATTGTATCTTGCCTCTCATACGCCAGCCCCAGTCTCTAAGGATTTTCCAGTTGAAACACTGGATCTTTCCAATTGAAAGATCGAAAGCTAGCATTCACTTATGAGAGAGGACATGCAATGTTTGTTCTTCTGGGTCGGGATTACCTCACTTAGGATGATTGCTTCCAGTTCCATTAATTTACCTGCAAATTTTATAATTTTATTATTTTCAATGGCTGAATAATATTCCATTGTTTAAATATACCATGCTTTTATTACCCATTCATCAGTTGAGTTCCATTCATTTACCTGCAAATTTCATAATTTTATTATTCTTTTAAAAAATATTTTATTTATTATTTTTATTTTATATGTATGCATGTGTTGCCTACATGTAGGTAAGTGCACCCGTGTCATGCAATGCCCGTGGAAGACAGAAGAGGCTATCAGATCCACTGGAACTGGAGTTACGGACAGTTGTTAGCTGCCATGTGGGTGCTGGGATTCAAACCTGGGTCTTTTGCAAGAACAACAAGTGTTTTTAACTGCTGAGCCATCTCTCCCGCCCCCATAATTTTATTATTCTTAATGGCTGAATAATAATATTCCATTGTGTAAATATGCCATACTTTCATTATCCATTCATCAGTTGATGGACATCTAAGTTATTTTCATTTCTTGGCTGTTGTGAACAAGGCAACGATAAACATGAATAAACAGGTGTCTCTGTAGGAGGATACAGAGTCCTTTGAGTACATGCCCAAGAGTGGTATGCCTAGACCATGTGGGAGATTTAGCTTTGTGGGGAAACCATCACACTAATTTCCATAATGGCTATACCAGTTTGCACTTCCACCAGTAGTAATAATAAGTTTTCCCCTTTACCCACATCCTCCTTAGCATTTTTCATCATGTTTTTGTTTTTTGGATCTTCGCCATTCTAACTGGGGTAAGTTGAAGTCTCAAAGTAGTTTTAATTTTCATTTCCCTGGTCATTAATTCTTAATGTAGCAAGTCAGACAAGTATCAGTGGATGGTAGGATGGTAGGATGGCAGAAATTCTGGATGAAGAATTTGGCCCCTCCACTCTTCCAGTGCTGGGTGCTGTCTCCGGGCGTGGCTCCTCCGCTTACACAGGATCCGCCTCCGATCACATGGGCGCCACCTCCTGGGCGCCACCTCCAATCACACGGGCCCTGACCTTCACTCCTGGATGTGGTGAGCAAGCTGTGGTTGCTCTTCTGCTCCTTGCAGCACTGAGGCAGCTCTTCTGCTCGGTGCAGCGCTGCCTCCAATCAACACTACTTCCTCCTGGTCAGGGGTCCCAGGGCTGGTGAGGAGACTGTGTCAGCGGAGCCTCATTCAGACACAGGAGACCAGGTTCGTTGACGCAGATCCGGTTTATTGTAGAAGGGCACAAGCTTATATAAGGGTGGGGGTCCAATCAAGAAGTTACAACTCAGATCTTTGGCAGGGCTGTGTCCTATCATGACATCGTGAGTCAGACACCTCATTAGCATAATGGGTTTCGGATTACTTAGGTTCCATTTTCCTTATGGGGCCTGGATTCCTGGGAACCACGTGACCCAGGCTAAGTGTTGCAATTTGGAATCTCAAGGGTGGTGATTAGGGAGTGGCGAGCTCTAGGCATCAGTCTCATGATCTGCCAATGGGAGCAAATGTCACAAGGTGTTCCTTGTAGCTCCAGCAGTCAGGCCTTTGCCTTGGGTCTGCTGTGTGGCTGTCATTAAGACTTTCACCCTAGACTCAAGCCTGTCTCCCACATGGGAGAAGTGGGATATTTATGCAGAGCCAAGTATGAATCTAGGAAGTACTAAAGGAAGAAGAAAACAATGCCTTTACTATAGAGAAATCTGACTGTCACTGTTTCAGCCAAGCAAACTAATAGCATTAGTAACAGTGGGGCAGCCTGACATTGTACCTCATGACACGGTACAGAACCTGAATCTAGTCAATTTTCAACCCTATAAGTTAGCAAGTGTTTTTGTTTGGTGCAGGAGGGAAAGGATGATTTAAAAATACTTTGGGCTTTTCAAGCCATCCCTTCTGTATCCCAACTGCTCAGTGTATCTGTTATAGGACAAAAATAGACATGACAATACATAAAGGAACAGGTGAGACTCTGTTCCAATAAAACTGTTTAACAAAATAGTCATTGGAGTATGTCTGGCCGTGGTTCATGGTTTATCAGCTCCTATTTGAGTCTCAACTTCCTGTCTACAGGAATTCAGGGGAATGAGAATCCAAAGTAACCGAATACGAGACAAATCCAAAACAAGAGACATGCTACAACACAACTGCACATACTTCATAAAACCCAGTGTCATGGTGAGGGGGTGTGGTGGTACTGTTCACACTCAAACTAGGTGAGATGTAAAAACCAGTATCACTGCACGAACCTAGAGAATGATCATCTTTCTTTTATAGTCAGCACTGAACTGTCTCTCCCCAGCCATGTCCTTATGCAACTGAGTTTTTGAACCAAAGTGCAGGATCTCCAATTGTCCTCTCCCTCCATCACATGTGATCATTACAAGAATGACCAGCTAGAGCATCTCAGCCCTTCTGAGCTGCTTTTCTGCCTCCTTACATAATCAATTCTAATTTCCTCTGAACTTTTTATGAAAATCATTAAGAAAGCAAATTTATGAAGACAGGCAGAGAAAAATATGCCTGTGTTTTAATTGCATCTTTTAGTTGAAGAGAGGAGTATGTATAATTTGAGCCTTTTACTCTTAAAGGAAAAGAAAGGTTTCCTTGTTCCTCAATCTATGCAATAACTATATTCCTACTGACAACTGTCATAAGGCAATCTCTGTTATCCACCTATAGTTTTCCTATGATACAAGACTTGGAGTTAAAATTTATTTCATAAAATGTCACTTAGAAGCACCTAATGTCTGTTATAGAAAAATAATTTAAGGTCTGGAGCTATAGCTCAGTGGTATAGCACTTATCTACAAAAATAATTTAAAATAACTGAAAATGTGAAAATCAATTTTAAGTTAATATCAACATATGTCTTTAAAATTATATAAGACAGTTACTTTCTAAGATTAAACTATAGTATATTTCAGAGCAAACTAATAAAACCATGTGAGATCTCTTATGGACCAAGTTATTTTTCTGAATTCATGTTTTACTGCCGTATGCCTCTGCTGTTCTCTGAAAGCCTATATACAACTTTAGAATAGACTGCTAACTCAACTAAATCATTACTGGGCTCAAGGTTCTGCCCCTAGTTTTCCATTCTTGTTTTGGTCTCTTAAGAAGTCATTTTTGTGAGGGCAAAGCAGTTTCAAAATCAAGATTTCTTTGATTTTTTTCCTTATCACAATGAAAGTTTCCTTTTTGCTTTTGTTGCTTAAAGGAGGTGATGGTCTTGAGCTTTACACTGGCTTTTTAGTTCTTTAACAAAAAGATAAAGTTTGCACTGCTGGTAATATATGAAGGGAACCTGGGATAAAAGCTCAAAATCATAACACCCTGAAAATGTCTTCCAAAAAGCCCACTGATACTTTGGTTTCTTGTCATATCATATACATTTTTCACCTTTTACAAAAAAATCCAGTGAAATCTCAGGAACCACTAAGACAGCAAGCAAAGGCATGGAGCGACACGTGTCTAAAATCATCACTAATTTACACTGTGAGACGTCATGATTCCTAGTGTGACTCAGAAAACAATGACTGATTTCAATGACCATGAAGTTGGGACATTCTTTGTAGAGGAGGAGAGGTGATGAACTGGCCTCTGACAAGGGAACATAATGGTAATGTATGTTTAGATCACCAAACAATGTGATTTATTAATCTTAGTAACTACTTTTGAGTGTCTTAGGCTACATTGATGAACAAAAAGATGCTCTCTCTGTTTCTAAGAACATGAAGGCTTAGTGGAGATTGAGATATTCTTTGGTAAGGGCACACATCAAGTGCTGTGGTGATGGCACCTAACCAGGCAGAGGGTGGAAGGGATGAGACAGAAGTCTTCATGACAAAGGGAAAAGGAATGTCTTCCAAGAATGCAAAGTGCCCTCCTGACCAAATGTCCATGGCAGTTTAGGAACTGCAAGTAATTTAGTATAGTGGAAATATGAAATTCCTAGTGGTTTAGAGAAGAGACTGATAAAGACTGAATTATTGAAGTCTCTATTTGCAAGCCTTAAATCTTGGCGATTTAAATAGGATAAATTCTGATTCCTTTAATTAGTTAATTAATTATAATCAGTTGTATTAAGCAATTAATGAATGAACTTAGTGGCTTATACTTTATATTCTAAAAGTATGTAATAACTTATTTATAATACATGTGTAGAGATTTAACCAATTCTAAGACATTAGGAGAAACGTGTATATAAGTAGTATCTATCATTGGAACGGTGGTAAAAGTAGGGATATAATTACCATAGTAAGTTTCACATGTTAATATTGAAATGAATTAAAAATGGCACACATAAATGGACCTCAATATCAGGGGAGGTGGGTTATATGAGGCCCGCTCATGTTCTCTGTGGTGGTTTGAATGAGATATGTCCCCCAGAGGGTCAGGTATTTGAACACTGTCCCCAGTCAGTGGTGCTGTTTGGAGAGGTCATGGAATCTTTAGGAGGTATAGCCTTGTGGGAGGAAGCATGTCACTGGGGGTGGGCTTTGAGAGGCCATAGCCTCACCTCACTTCCAGTTCCTGTCTCTGCTTTGTGGATACTGTTGAAGATGTGAGTTCTCAGCCTCCTGTTCAGGCTGCCTGTGCCTTGCCTCCCCTGTCTTCCTGGAACAGTGAGCCAAAATGAACTCTTTCTTCCCTAAGTCGCTTTTGGTCATGGTGTTTTATCACTGCAACAGAAAAGTAATTAATACATTCTCTAACAAAGGACCTCAGGGACATTGTTAGAAGCAGAATTTCGGGTTGCAGATTAGATTAGGATTTTTACTTAATTCAGTATCGTGAATCTCAGGTGTTTTATTCCTGTTCCTTAATTACATGCATCTGCTTAATAAAGATGATCTTTGTTGGGCTTAGGATTTTTGAGAATATTTAGAAAGCCTGAGTCTAAGGCTAGCATGATGGCTCGTTCATAAAGTACTTGCACAAATGTCTGGGCCTGAATTAAGCTCCTGAGCACCCACATAAAAACCTGGCTGAGGTAGCACACATGTATAATCACAGAGTGGTTGGGGTGGTGGCAGAGAAAGGCGGATCCCTGGAGCTTGGTAGCCAGCCAACCTATCTGAATTGAGCTCACATTTCAGTATCCTTCAAATATGTTAGCGAACAACTGAGGGAGACAATGAGGTACTCATACCTACATGCACACACACAAATGTACATGCACATATACTACATACCGGGATGGGGGGGGGAGGAGGGAAGGAA
>NW_008346088.1:253686-278197 GCF_000622305.1 Nannospalax galili | reverse complement strand
AGGAAGGAAGGAAGGAAGGAAGGAAGGAAGGAAGGAAGGAAGGCACTTTAGTCCATATGTGTTTGTGGAGAAAATTCAACTATACTGTATTCTACTGAATCTTTTAGGGTTAATTTCTAGTAATAGGGCTCTGACTTCAAATTAAGCTTCTAGGGAACATTGATTAAAATGACTGATTAAAAATAAGAGGAAAAAAATCCTAAGACAACTTTTTCTTACTGAATTCTTCTGAAGCTCTTTTGATGAAACGCTGTAAGTTGAATCCTTCTTGACTTACCCTGAGTGGAAATAGAGAACAATGATTCTTTTGTAAAAAATTCCCAATCGCTCTCCAAGATCACTTGCAGTTTGCCATTAGCCTTATCATTGCTATGTAAGGAGTCTTTAAATTTCCTGAGTCAGTTTTCTGGTCCTCTAATAATGTTTGCTGACCTCCTCTAGATTTCCTTTTTAAGAACTCAAGTATTGATTCTAAGACATATAATGATCTTCCTTTCTACTGTTTTAGCAGATACTAAGTTGGGCTTCCAGTTATTTTAGGTTGAAGCTTGTCAACCAGAAGCAACAACACAGCTACTGTACAGAACATGGAGATGCACATGCAGCACAGAAAAATGCAAGTACATGTTCAGAGCAGGTCTAAGAGACATGTAGGTAAAAGAGCAAGGAAAATTGAACTTAAATTTTCCGTAAAAGAATGTTTACTTCAGCTTCAGGAGGAGGGCCAATGAGTAAGTCAGTGTGAACTTTATTTAGGTCAGTTTTTGAATATAGGTCATGTTTCCACAGGCCTTTGGCTTGAGACATGTTGGACTACATAGAAAGGAAAGCAGGTTGTGAGGAGAGGAGGTTTGATGTAAAAAATGGGAAATTTAACCCCTAACTGCAGTGTACTTTTGTGGTTTTTCCATCTTAAGCTGAGTGGGCTAATAATGTAGACAATAATGTACTTGTAAATATTTAGTAACTGCCTGGGACTGGGATGAGTGAAATAAGTCCTGATCTGTAGTTTACACCAATTTCTGTGGTGCAGATGCCTCTGCCATAAGCCAGTACAAACAACTGACTGGCTGTCAGAGCTTGAAAGAGATGTAGTGATCATATGCCATTATATTTTATTTTTATCATACTGACTTAATAGGTATAATTAACCCAAGATGCATAGATAATGTGAAACATAGTAAAATAACCAGGAAATTTGCATAATTTAATGTATAATAATGGCTGCATTTAAGAGCTAGCTTGCATTTATCCTAACATTTAATAGTTGGCTCCCTCCAGCTGATATGGCCAGCTCTGTTACAAGACTGGATCCTCAGGCACACTAGCAAAAGGAAGTCATATAACTAAGTCTCCTGAGGAAATCCTTCTGATTCCCAGTGCATTGCCATGGAGTGGCATTGTGAAGACCCAATGTGCCATTATCAGCTGTGCTGTCTCTCCAATGTGCATTTCCAAAATGTGGAAGTGGACTTTTGCACCCAGAGGATACTCTGTACTTGTCCTGTCTTGTGTAGTCAATTTGAAGAAAAATTAGAGACTTCTGGAGAATCTGGAAGTCTTGAGTAGTAAAAACAGGCTGGGTATAGAGCGATGTTTCTACCATCTCCTCTTCTTAATGCAGATAACTTTGGAAGAAAGTAAACATAAGGAATTCTAAAATTTTCTGAACATGACCTTTAAAAAATGATTCACTGGATGATCTATGACCAAAAAGAGAGGCTCTGAGCAAGAGATGAAAAGTACTTCTCAAAGGTGGTGCAGCAAGTATTTTGACATTACAATCGTCAAGGAAATCTTATCATATCCCTAATTTTAAGAGAAAGGCAAAGGCTCTCAGGCAACAAAAACAAATAAAAGGGGCAAAATTCCTTGGTGATTATGTCAGTTACTTTTCTTGTTACTGTAAACAAATATAAGAAGCAATTTAAGGGAGGAAGGATTTATTGTAATGACATGTTGAAGGGATGTAAGTCCATCGTGGTGGGGAAGGCATGGCTGGCCCAGCTCATCTGTGGTCGTGGAAGTATGTAAAGCTGCTTATTTCTCTCTTAACAGACCAGGGAGCAGAGAAAAAAAAATAATTCTAGTTTTCTCTTTTTTTTCCTTTTTATCCAGTTAGGGACCACCTCCCATCCACACAATAATGCCACTCGGATTCAGGTCAGGTCTTTCTGAATAAGTTAATCCTCTCTGTGAACACCATCACAAATATACCCAAAGGTATGCTTCACTCAGTCCTAGGCGATTCTTAATCCAGTCAGGTTGACAATCAAATTTACCATCATAATGATAAATTAATGTTAAATGATGGTGAATTGTCCAAAGTATAACTGGAGGGTTGATAAATGAGGTGTAGGAATTAGAACCATAAACTTAAATCTAGATATTGGAAATAACTTCATGTGAAATTGTCAAATGTGTGAAGCACCTCTGAAGACAATAAATATTTGAGAAAGTAGAAAATAACAGAGGCTACAGTGGATTCTTTCTGAGAGCATTTGGGGAATAGGAAACGCCTAAAGCTATACCGCAAATGCAGAGCATAAGTCAGTAGAGTCAATTAACTGAAAACAGAACCAATGAGTAAAGAACAGGTCATTGCTCTTACCTAGTTCCGTAGGGAGCCTGTGGAGGGAGAGTCTCATGTAGAATGAATGGGTCCCAAGCAACACAAAAAGAAACAAGCACGTGTGGACTTATCACAGTCTGGAAGTAGCTAGCAGCTTCTAGGATATACACAACTATCAGGGGTCTGTGGAAGAAATTGAAAAAGAGTGGACAAGATGAAATGCTGGAGAAAGAGCAGTATTCAATCAGAAAAGGCCAGGCATGCATGGGGCCATCCAAAGTATAACATCAAGTGGGCTTTGGAACAGGCATCTGAAAGTATTGCCAGCACAGGGAAGTTAGAGCAAGGAATAACACAGCATCCACAGCGTGAGTCACTGGAATAATTGTCTATCTCTCCAATGCTAAGGCTCCTCTGGTTCTCATACAAGAGGCTGCAATCCCAGCAAGGCAGAAGAGACTGTATTTTACGAGCAAAAATGATGCATGGCAGAACCCTCTCCCCAGACAGCCCAGAACAGACCCAAGAGCCTATATTACAAACAGATTTTAGTGACATTGGTTTGCCATCTACTTTCTGAGAAATACACTGTAATTAGTCCAGGTCCCCAGCTGATGAGACAGGTCTGGAAACATCAGATTGAACAGGCACAGAGTTTGGGTAGTCCCATCTGGGGAGTGAGTACCAACCTCCTGTGAGAGGCAAATTCATGGCCCAGCTGTGACAATTAACTCATGGCAGTTGCTTGGAAACATCTCTTTTTATTTTGTTTTTATATCTCTGATTTTTAATGCTGATTTCCCCCCCTATGTTTAATGCTATATATTATTTAAAATACTGCTTGGAAGTAATAAAAAAAATAACTGTCTCCATTTCTCATCTAGTCAAAAGAGGAGGAAGCAAATGACACTATTTAAATATTAGTTGAATAATAAATTATTTTTATAGCAAATCTGTCTTAGTAATATATGAGAATATTTTTAAAACTCAGTTTTAATGCAAATGGATGATTTTTAAATATATGTAACTTCATATATATATCTAATATGGATGTCTATAGTATTCCTATTAACTCTTTATATATTCAAATGTGCTCACATCTACAATATGCTTTAGTTTTTAAATTTTTAATTATTTTATTTTATGTGTGAGTATTTTGTTTGCATTTAAATGAACCATGAACAATGACCCCAGGGCTCAGTCTGGAAGGCTGGATCCCCAGGCAGAGAAAAGGCTGCTAGGGAGGTGCAGTGGAGCACAGCCACCGAAGAAGCTGGTGAGATTCCAGCTGTAGAGTAAGTCAGCTTTCGGGGGACAAGGGAAATGTGCAGAAGAAAATCACAGTCAAAACATGAATATATTTCCTCATTTTAAAATATATTTTAAGTACCTAAGGAAAAATGTTTGTATGTATATCCATGTTTGTGTGTCTATGTGGGGGTGTGCATGCACATATATGCACATGCTTGTGGAGGCCAGAGGATAACCTCAAGTATTGTTCCTCAAGTGCCATTCATGTGTGTGTATGTGTGCGATATGTATATGTGTATGTGCTCGTATGTGTGAGCAGTTGTGCATGGAGCCCAGAAGTTGACACTGGATAACTTCCTCCTTCTCTCTCTCCCATTTATTTTTTCACACAAGATACCTCACTGAACTTGGAGCTCACAGATGAGACTAGACTGGCTGGCAGTGAGCTCCAAAGATTATCCTGTCCTCTGCCTCCCCCCCAAACACCAGCTCTAGGATTTTAAGTGCATGCCACCATGCCCTACTTTTTTAAACATAGGTTCTGGGAATCCAAACTCAGGTCCTCATGCTTGCAAGGCAAACACTTTACCAAATGAACTACCTTCCTGGCCCCCACCAAAAAGTTCTAATGAAGTAAAAATTTTATAGTGTTCTTGCAGGGGTAATAAGAAAGGTTACTTTAAAAATCAAAGGAAAGGGAAAAAGGAAAAAAGGTAACAACCTACCCCAAAGATGTTTATGAAGATAACTGTACTGCTAGGCTAATTTTTCTTTTAACCTCACATGCTAAAGAAACTATTCCTGAATCTGTGTGCTGGCCATTTCCTAGGCTGAAAGAAATTCAAGGTTGATTTTATTGCCAAAGGCATCTGAATCACTATAAAAAACCTTTGGCCCTTTCGATGTTTGCTGTCTCCAGAAGTTCTGAGAGATCTGGAAAGGAAGAAAGAGAGTGTAGAGAGGGTTTCAAGCAGTATTAGAGAAGCCAAGCTTTATGACTCTTCTTTACATAAAGCATTTGCTGGCGGGAGAGGACAGCAGCTGCTTTGCTGTCTCAGTGCTGCGCCACCCTACGCGACTGAAGAAGGGAAGCCAGCTGCAGCATTACACAGTGTCTACCTCAGAAAAATGGGTGCCCACTAAAGGCAGTTCTCACAAGAAGTAGAAGTTAGAGTGGGAAAACCCAGGCTGAGTACTGGGGCTTAATAGCATGGCAGTATATTTTATTAACATGGTCGGTATAAGTTCCACATTCACAAAATTCTTTCGGTATCTGTGATTCAGAAGATTCCTTTTGAATCTTTGATCATCAAAAATTATATGTATAAGTGGTATCTAGTGCTCCAGATCTCGTGTGGGGATCCCCAGCCAAGTCTCCATCCCACCCACCTCTTCCTCAGACAGTGTAACGTCTTACACCTGACCACTAAGGAGCACTGCCCTGTGCTAGCTCAGAACCAATCAGTGTAGTCATCTCTGTAATGTATTGTTACTAAATATAACTAGTCACAGGTGAACCCTTGCTTTCAGGAATGGGGAGGAATTATCTGGGTAAATCCCTGATCACAGTAAGGAGGGGCAGTTCTGCAGAGGAAGGAGGTTGATACTTGTTGGTTGATGCTAGAGAGATTAAAAACAACAGATGTCTACCACCATATGGTTTAATTATTAACATCTAGATTTGCCCATAATAAACAGTTGACTCTGTTGTGCAATGTCTTCTAGAAAGAGGGGATTTAAAAAATCAACTATTCTAATGTTAAAGTCATTATTTTTAGAAGACACTTCCAATTTATAAGGTAGTTTCAAGCTCATAAATCCAAACAGGAAATCACCTCAGCCATTTGTTTAAGCATATAAAAGACTTTCTTGGACCCAAGACATTGTGTTGCTCAAAGAAATATATTCTGTGAATGTTTTTCTTAGGTTCTTAAGTGGCTAAAATGACTCTGAGTAATTCAGGCTAACATTCATGTTATAAGGTATTATTAGCAGTGGAGACTTGATTGCCTTTGGGTTATAGTGAACCCCAAATAATTGACTAGGCAGGATCTTGGCCTTATCCCTGGCACATGGTTGCTCACCTCCAAGAGCATGTAAAGCGACCTTTTGACCTTCTATTTAGACTTGTCATTGAGTTTGATCTTAAGTTTTTATAAGATATCAGTTGGTTATATCTAACTCAACTGCCGATAAGTGAGCAGCTCTGCCTCTAGCCAGCACTGTGACACATTTATACTTGAGGGATTTGACTGAGAGCAATCCCAAACTTCCATAAGGACTGAAAGATCAAAGGACTTGCAGCTTTTCAGTAGAAGGAAGACCACAGACGTTGGTGCACTGGCTCATTTGGAGTCAGATTTCCTAGAAGTTTTTTAATTGAGAAAATAAGAAGATCCATGTTGGAGCTTTGGGTAGACAGATGAGAAGAAGCTAGTGAGAGTTGAAGGGAAAGCAGTGAGAAAAAGGAGGCACATTTCTAGGAAGAGGTGGCCATCAATGCAGGCACTGATAGCAAGCAGGTCAAATGTGGAGGAGCTCTGACAGAGAGCTCTGAATGTACAAACTGGAGTCTGTGGTGACACTGAGGAGAGTGGTTTCCATGGAGTGGAGTGAGCAGAGGCCAGACTGCAGAGAACACAGACAAGTGGGAGGAAAGAGGCTGACACAGCGTAGAGTTACTTCAAGTACAACCTTTTTGCAATGGAGAGAATAAGGGAAGGAAGGTGTTATCTGGGCAGGGGGTCAGAGTTGATACGTTTTTCACCCCACTTGAAGCACTTTATATGTAGAGGAAAAGAACATGGAAGGGGTGGTTAGAAACTGGTACTCAAGTAAAGCAAGAAGAGATTCATTTCTGGAGTGAGATTCTAGCAACAATTAAATTTATGGGACCAGGAACCCAGACTCATGGAGAAGATGGGTGAAGATGAGTCTTGGCAAGATGAAAGGGGCCAGCCATGAGAAACGAATGCTGAGGCCGCTGCAGGAGCCGAGGTTCCCTGCTCAGGAGGAGAACCACATATGGCATAAAACCTCCAGGTGAATGCCAAGCAGATGGGAGTAAAGAAAATGATTTCGGAATGTGTTGAATATGCTATTATATTCCACCTGATAGATGTATAATATATTCAACAAAGAATTAGGGCTGGGAATTGGTAGGGTAGGTGATCAAAGAAAAGAAAGCAAGATAGTAACACTGCATTCAAAGAGAGAGACTCAGGGTACAAAAGCTAGGGAGAAGATGCAAGAAAGCCTGACCATGTCTCCTTGCCTGAGAGAAAAGACACAGGTAGAATTAAAGACAGCAAACTTTAGTGGGGAGGCTTAGCCCAGTGTCTGGCACACAGTACACAGGAAGTAGTGTTGGAAAATGTAAAGCTCAATGAGCTGAAACCACAGGGGGATGAGATTGACTGAGAGTAAACAGGAGGCTGATAGACAGTGCATGTGAAAATAGTCTTCAGAGTTGTGTGCGCTACAGCCTTTCTGAGCAGATGCTGAGAGGTTGGAATCAGGGAACAGGATCTCCCAGGCTGACATTTTGGCAGGGGAATAGTCCTAGCTGATGCCAGCTACAACTATGGCCTAAGGAAGCAGCCTCAGGTGACTGCCTTTAGGGAACAAGAGTCTTCTGGGTACAGTTTCAAATGACTCTCATTCTTCATTGGACACTAACCCTGGAAACCAATAGGTGAACCAGGGACCCAGGGTAGAGTGAGGTCCAGGTCAATGTAAAGTCAGTGGGGCAAATCTTTTCTGTAATTGTCACTGGAGACCAGTACAGTGCTGCCCCCTCCCACAGGTTCCCTCTGTTTCAGAGGCTGCCATAGAAGTAGCATCACCGGGTTTCAGTTGAGGAAAAGTGCTGAAAGAAGCAGTTCTGAATAAGGTAGGGGTCTCCAGTGGAGGGGTATCTATCACTAGTTGGTTTAGACTGACTGATACATGATGGTTGAAATAAATAGGCCTTTCATCAGCTTTATTATTGTTTTAAAATCTCTGCAGATAGTACAGTTCATATTGCCTGTGCCCCCCTAAAATATTATTGGCAAGGAGTAGTCTAGGAGAACTTGGGGGGACGTGAAAGGATACCAAATAGATTACAGAAAGTCAGGTGGAATGATTAGTAATGGTTTCAAAGGAGAAGGATAAATAAATGGTGACAAATGGGTTTTGGACTTTTTCTTAATTATTTTTATTTTATGTATATGAGTGTATTACCTGCAAGTGTGTAAGTGCATTGCCCACAGAGGTCAGAAGAGGGCATTGGATTCCCTGGAACTGGAGTTATGGACAGTCGTTGGCTGCCATGTGGGTCCTGGAAATTGAACCCAGGTCCTCTGTAAGAGCAGCTGGTGCTCTTAACCACTGAGCTATCTCTCCAGCCCCAGAAATGTTTCTTTTTGGATTAACTTGGGGAAAAGGCCATATGATGCTTTCAACATTCTTCCAGTGCTCCTCTATTTACATCTCGTCCTACTTCAACCCTCTACCCCCAGGTTCAAGTCCATATTCCACAGTCTCTGTACTTTTACATCTTTGCACTTCCAGTTCAGGTGAGTCAGGCAACTGGCCTGGAACTCTTTAAAACCAACAGTGTGGCACTACTACGCTACACAGCATTATTATCATCTGAACAAAGAGTCTGCTTCTTAAATTTAGTTTTTTAAGAGGGCCCAAACTTAGAGGTCATCCATTTTCCCGGATTTCTCTTGAAATTGTACTGATGGAACTGTCTCTGGACCTCTGTTTCTGGAGCTGTGTCTCCTAGTTGGGCCCCACTCATAATTTTATCCAAAATGTTTTCTCCAACCTCAGTTGAGGAAGTCCAGCTTGGCTCCAGCCTAATCTTAACAGACCATCCAGCCTTTTCATCCCTAGTTCTAGAATATCTCATTCATCCAAGGTCAATCATCCTTCACTGTGTGCAGTGGAGATGGTGTGCAGCCTTTCAGAAGCGCTCTGGTATGTTAATTCTCAAGCATACCCAGATTCACTCATTCAATATCTTTTGGGATGGAGTATCAAATTGAGGTTGCCAAGGAAACAAGATCAAGTGTGCAGGTCACAAGAAACAAGAGCACATGGTTTTTCTGGGGCTAATTAAAAGTCATTAGTCCAGATAATGTCCATTTTATCAATGTCATTCCTACATAATAGGAAAATAGATTTCACTTTCATTTATGAGTTTTTGCTGTGGCTTCGGTAAAATAGCTGCTTCCTCATGACTACAAGAACTACTGCCAAAAAAAGTAGTTCGTGACTCCTCTTTAAGGTGGAGATGCTTTTGAGTTACCTCCTCCTGCTTTGATTTTACTGAACAGCCTTGAACCAATAGCTTGAAGTTTTCAACTGTCATCAGGATACAGGTTTTGTTCAGGTGAGGGAAAGAAAGAGATTCCATAACAGCCCTTGTTGTAACTGCCCATCACCACTCTAATCCAAGCCTGGGGAAGGCTGTAGCTACCCAGGGAGCCTGACAGCCATATGTTCTGGGTACACAGGCAGGTAAACAAGGTCAGGGTTGAATGTTAACAGTATTACTGTAAATTTCTAGTTTGGGTTAGACCTGAGGCATATAACTATGATGTTTAGTATATGAACAGAAATAAGCCCTGCCTAGGTAGTAATTTGTACCTAGATTTGTCTTGATAACAATAGTCAGGTAAAGTCCCTTTAATGTATATATTTATCCTTGTCATAGTTCTCAGAATGTGGTCCTTAGGCCAGCAGCGTTGGCATCATGTGGAAACCTTTCCAAATGATGATTTGCAGGCTACACTCACTACTATGGAAGTAGAGCTTCCAAGGTAGAGGTGACCAGCCGCCTGCCCCTCTGGGTGATTCCCACTAGGCTCTTCTTCTCTATGTAAGCTCTTGCTCATTGGCATTGTCTGAGGGAACTTACCACCAAGTATCAGTACTTGGGCCCCAACACTAGGTTTGGATGGAATTAGTAAGAGATAAGGTCCTGACATCAGAAGCTTTGTGTAAGTTTAGTGATTCCAGTGCCATTTAAGAACCATCATCGTATAGAGACCCAGGTAGCAGTGCTCCAGTTCAGGACTCCGTGATCAATGCAAAACAGTTATTGAGAACAACTTGCCTTTTGCTGGAGTGTTGACTTAGTCATACTAATACCCAGCAAAGCACAAATCATGTAAAATTTAGTAGGGTAGGAACCCTGTCTGCCTTCCCCCCAATGTTTTATCCTGAACACTTGCAGCAGTGTTTGGCATTGAAAGTGAGTTGACAGTCAGCTAGGCAGTGGGGTTCCGAGAGCCTCACAAAGGACTGAGCTGGAAGAATGATCTCTGTTTGGGGCTGGCCTGGGTCCATCAGTTCCCATTCTGTGGCAGCAGTGATTCCTCTCTGTTCTTGCTCCTTACATTCTGTACCAGGATGTCACTGCCTTGAGTCAGGAGTCACGTAACTGTTTTGAGGAACTGGTTTCTGCTGATGCCTTTCCCAGAATTCCATGGAGCATATTTTCCCTTTCTCTGGCATTATAGGGGTAATGCTCAGTGGTGTGATCTGGTCTACATGGGATTTCCATGCCTGATCTGGAAAGACTTCTCTTCATGTGAGAGGTGCTGACTGACACCCAGCCCACCTTTGTTTTGATTTTTACATTGTTCTCCAGTACCCTATAGATAATGGAAAGTTCTCTCCCATTTGGTGAGAATACCTACTGAAAAAAATTTGAGTACCAAATGGATTTCCCAACAGGTTAGAAAAAAAAAAGACAGAAAGAAACCACTCATTCTCCAGGATGCAGCTACTGAAATCCCTCTGGCAAAGACACCTCTAATATGTGCCTGTTTCACACTTTCATGTTGAATATTGAAAGACTTCAACATTCTATAGCAAGTTTGTTCATAAACAGCCTTTAGTTCAAGGGAGCAAATCACTCCCTTGAAATTTTGGAGTAGGGAGATCACTGTTTGTTGCCATGCCCTAACTAAAACCTGCCTTTCTGCTCTATTTTATTTACTGCTTAACTTGTCCTTTGGGGTATTACTGTTCCTGGTTCTTAATTGCAGTGTCTGACACTGTGTACCTTTCTTGGCAAGCCTTTTCCCTTTGGTTGCTCTAGTGTTTAGACTGAAGTTACCCATGATTCCAGATAGGAGAAAAATCTAGATTTTTGTGTATAATAGTTTGTCCTGTTCTTAATGAGGTTTCACCGAAACCAAACAAGGTTGTTACTGCAGCTTAAGGTATACTCACTTCTTTATGTGTAGTACACACGTAAAACATAAAAAGATCTCCTAGATGATACATAAATTCTCTACTTGTACATGAAAGCTTACTGTCCTCCAACTCACTCAGGCCTGGTGGCTTAAATAAAATCCTTCTCAGATTATTGTTAATGCGGGGCCTGATTCCACAGCAGCTATTGCTTTTGAACAATGTGATGCTTCTCTTCCCCCAAGAGAAGTCGAAAACGCATCTTTTGCAGCACTTTCAACCTTCGTCAACTCAGGGAGCATAAAACAGACTGAGAAATGAACGCAGGGCTCCTATTTGGGGATTCAGTGCACAACTTAAAAACTATTGAGTTTAGCTATTTCCTGACATTGACTTTCATAGCAACAGTTTAATTTGGAGAAAATCTGCTACCTCAAATAGCTAAAAGTATTTATGTGGAAAAATTTCCAAATGATTGACTTTACTGTGTTGCTATTTTCTTTCCCCATGAATATGTGAGTATTTGGCTTTCTCCCAAGAGTTTTTTCTGCATCACTTCTCTTTAGGAAAAGAAATTTTCTACCCAGAGTAGAAGCACCAGGAGTTTCCCTCCTCTAAGCAAGGTATTGTTTGAGTTTAAACCACAACATCTCTAAAAATGAGGAATTGATGCTTTGCCTGTGGCCTTAAATTTTTCCATGCCAATCATTGAGGTCATCTGAGTAACCTTGAGATCACTGTGGAGCTGGGCCACTGTCAGCAGTTTGTGCTTTCTGCAGCCCTGCCCAGTGCCTGTGCTCCCCTTCGGATCAGTTTTACTAAAAGTGTCCTCTCCACTGCCTCTCCTTCCTTACTCCAACTGATCGATGTTGCTAACATCACCAGTGACTCTCCATAATTTAATGTAATCATTACTATGGGTTATCATCAATCTTTCTGTAGCATTTGGCATTTCAAATGTCATTTTCCTAAAGTTAAGACCATTTAGCCTCATTTTCGTAAACAGTTTCCTCTTCCTTTGTCCCTTTCTTTTGTAAAATTTACTTTTGTATATCAACCATGTACATATGCGGTGACTATAGAACCCAGAAGAGGGCATGGGATACCCTATAACTAGTGTTTCAAGTGGTTATGAGCTGCCATGTGGCTACTGGAAATGAAACCCAGGTTCTCTGCAAGAGCAGCAAATGTTCTTAACCTGTGAGCCATCTCACCTGCTCCCTATTGTCTTGTTTGTAAGTATTGTTTCCTTGGAAATCAGTTCTAGACCTGCTTCACTTCTGATCTTACACTTGCATCCTGGAGGGCAGCATCTTCTCTGTGACTCCAATTCTGCTCTGCTGTTGGAGTCATCCCATCTGCTTTTCCAGCCCAGGTCCACGAACCAGGTCTAAGCCCAATCAGAACCTAGTTACCCCTATGCCCCGTTTCTTTTTTAGGTTCCTAGTCTTAGGGAGAACAATAATGTTCACTGTGCAATACAGAAACCTTAATTTCTTCCTCTATCATTTTCCTTGCCTTATAAATAAGCTAACATTTTCTATTTCCCATATATCTCTTAAATCCCTGTCTTCCCTGACACCTTGCCAGTATCCTTCTGCTGTAGGTTGAGAAATGACCAGCTTTGATCTAGATTGTTCCATCTTGCCTACTTAACATCCACCCTGCAGATTCCAGGAGCATTTGACCATCTCAGGTCTCTGATCAAAGCTCTCATTCTTTTACAGTCCTCTCATATGGCTCATCCAACCTCAGCCCGAGTCCTCGCAGACCCTCATCTTGCCATGTTCATGTGTGGTCTTACTGGATTTTTTTCATTTCTTCACACATACCATGGTCTCTCATCTCGGGACTTTCACATGCTATTTTCTTCTGCCTGGTACATTCTTTTTGTTCTCTCCCCCTGTGGTTAATTACTACTCCTCTTTTGAGTCTTAGTCTCTCCCAGATCCTCCCAAATCTGTCAATGGCACCTTTCCCATGGCTTCTGCCCATTGTCCCATCAGAACACAGGCCCCTGTATCACAGTTGCCTCATCTTGATACTCGAATTACAGCACCTGTTCTGGAAGGACAGGACTGTATCGCCCATGTTGACCATGCTCCATGGGTGCCTAGCATAGTGTTGGATTCACAGTTGGCACTGAGCTCAGTAAATACTAAATGAATGAATGAGGCCCAGAGTAAACTGTGAGCCATCCTTCTCCATGACACACGTATAAATAAATGCCATAATCTCATTTGCAGTTTCTTCCACACTAGTCAAGCTCCCCTGGCAGCAGGAACATCTATGACTTTCCCATAAAGCAGATAAAAACTTTGTTGCAAATAAAGGAACCTATATATCCCATAGGAAGAAAAGCTTTCCAAAGGTTCTGAGAATTAGCATATGGTAATTGGCAAGTCCCAGGGTATCTTTCAATCGAACCTTCACAGAAGTTCACTTAGCTTGTACGCAGTGCTTAAATTGAGTAGAACCTCATTAGGGAGGTGTGTCATGCCTTAGTGAAGATGGAGAGAATGAGAAATACAGCTTCCCATGATGTGGAGGCTGGGAAGACAGGGAACAAGGTGCCCTGTGGGCCCTCAAATGCATGTGTTGGAATGGAATTGACTGCTGATATTGAAAAGGATACAGGCCATGACCTTCGAAGAAAGCTATGATTGCCCTTCCAAATCCCGTTCTAGGCTTTGCAATTTCAAGAGGATCTACTGCATGCTTTCTTTCTGTTCTCTCCCCGCACTTCTCCTTCATTGCCAGCTCATGAGCAATCAGATTTTAAAGAACATCCCTTCCAGGAAACATCTTCCTAAGGAAACCATATGACTGCCAGGTTCAGCCCACCACACTATCCCTGTTTCAGTCTGCCACCATGCATCATTTATGTGCTCTGTTCTTCCCATTCTGAGCCCTTCTGTTCTACTTTGCCTCTCTGTTTCTGTGAGCAAGCCAGTAAGTAGCAAAACCAACTTCGGGGAGGAAAGGATTTATTTCTTATTACAACTTCCAGGTCACAATCCATCACTGAAGGAAATCAGGGCAAGAATCTGGACTCAGGAACTGAAGCACAGACCATGGGGTAATGCTGCTTACTAGCTTACTCCTCTGGCTCCTGCTTTCTTATACAATGCAAGACCACTTGCCCAGGGTTGGCACCACCCACAGTGGACTGGACCCTTCTGCATCACTCAATAATCAAGAAAATGCCTCACAGACATGCCTACAGGTCACTTATTTGAAGTTCCTTCTTCCTAGGTGTTTCAAGTTGACAACTGAACCCGTCCGTCACAGTTTCCCTTCCATGGTCTCTGTGACTAGGGTAAAACAGAAAAGGTGCCCATTCTCAGGTGACAACCCTACACATGCCGTCTTTTCATCTTTGTGCTTGTCACTTCTTGCCTCTCCAAATCCTCATTGTCAAGACCCAGCTCAGATGTTCCTCCTTCATGAAGCTTTTGTTATGACCTAAACAGTATTCAACAGTATAACAAGTAGCTATCTCACCTTTCTCCAACTCCAGGAGATCATATTTGTACCTACCTTAAGGTTCTGGACACCTTGTTTAGTTTCTTAAGAATGCCTTGTTTCTGCTAAATTATGTATTTCTAAAGGAAGACTTTTTTATCAGCATGTCCACACTAACACAGTAGGTATTCGGGGGTAATTGAGGTAGAAGGAGAGATGCAGCGGGGGAAGGGGAGTGGAGCACACAAAGGTGAATTAACGGGGTAAGGGTGGGGCTAAGCTTGGGCACTGAGACTAGTCATCCTGGATTTGATTTCTGCTCTGTCACTTACTAGGCATGAGACTTTGGACATGCTACATGAACATGTAACATGTCTGTGCCTCCATTTCTGTATCTGTAAAAGAGAATACAAAATTATGCCCTTACATATGATTGATGTAAAGCCTAAATAAAGCATTTAGTATAAGACCTGTTGCCTAGTGAGCACTCAAAAAATATCAGCATTTACAATACAGAGAGTCTAGTGAAGCTACCCCATGGAAAATGCTGGTGTGTACACTAAGGGCAAAGGACATTTGTGACTGGTCAAATCACATTGAAGGAAGTCAGATCTACATTGTTGCTGATAGAAGACCAGCAATGGCATTTTCCCTTGAGAACTTGGGTACCTGCTTTTTAGAAAATGTGAATCTCATTTCTGTGGTTCAACAGAGGAATAGTTTTGACAAGAAGACAGCAGAAGAGGTTGTCCATACATGGGCAGCAGAGGAGAGCCAGGTAAGCTTGTAGTACTGAGTTGGCATTTTAATGGACCCTGTTTTAATGTCTAATGATTTGAAAGAGATGGAAAACTTATGCTAAATGAAAGCCATGTTTTTGCTGCCATCTACAGATGCCAGAATACAATTTTTAAAGTTTCTTAACATGCCCACATGCCCACTCAGAAAGGGCATCTTGACTGAGTGACACTATATCTAAAATTTAGTTTAAGTTCTAGTAAGCTAAATTTAGGCATATTATTACAGCAGTTTCTTTTACCCTAATTTCTAAAACTGTATATATTTAGTCAGGAATACCGCCTTCTGACTCCTCAGGTTGTATTGAAATTTGTCATCCAGACACTGGTCTCAACTCAGGACTGGGCTGATCATTGCTCAGGGCAGCTTCACTGCCGCTATGGCAACCAGCAGACAGGACCAAAGTTTAAAATGGTCAGTGAAGAATGAGCTGAGCTGGATTTTACTCCAGGCTTTCCTGCATTTGTCTGGTTGTTACTATAGTTACGGTAAATTGTCTCTCATTGTTTGAATATGAGAAATCAAAAAAGTAAAGCCAAACTGCAGTAGTGTCTCATCTGAGACATTTCCTGTGCTCTGTCCTCTTATCCCTGTATACAGTAATTATGGCACCCCAACTGTCCTGTGTGTTATTTTTAAAGGGTTAAATATAGACAGAAATTATTGGAGAAGCGTCTGATGGAGAAAAAAGAAGTGGCCCTTCAAGAAGCACACAAAGAGGAAGAGAGAGAGAGGCGGCTAGAAGCCCTGCGGAAACAGGTGTTTTCAACGTGGGAATTTTGATTTTTTTAATGTTTCTAAGCGCTCTCGAGATTTAGTTCATGACATCTGTCATACACAGTGTAACTCTTCCAAACTAGGACACTGATTTTTGTTCCTGCAAGCGATTAGGTTTTTGTTGAGCCAGGTCCAAGATCGTAGTATATTAAGAGAACTTTATCAGCACTGTTCATTATTCAAACAGTTCCCTTTGCAACAGTGAAACTCTGCTTCCAGTCAAAGTACTTCACTGTCCTCAGAAATGTGGTAGAGCAAGATAATCCTCTTCAGGCGGGAACCTTTGCTTGGAAAAATCGCAGTCAATGGCGTGTAAGAGACTACTTTAAAATCCCTTTTGTAGGGAAATAAAAACCTCCCATTTCTTTGCCTGATAAAAGTAGGCAAAGCTAGGTGAAAATTAGATAGTACATAGCAAAAGCAAGAATTTAAGAGACTGGGAAATGTGAAACAGTTCCTCTGGTAATTTTTCAGAACATTGAACCCAAAGTGATTTGTTGAACAGATAAACTCTATAATGTTGAACATTATAAACTATATTGCTAGCTAATAAGAAATGCCTGTCTACTTTTCTTTCATGTGAGTAGAGATCACACAGAGCCATGGATGGAACTTGACCTTGGGTGTCCTTCAAATCTGGGACATCCTGGTTTGATTGCCAGTGTCAGAGGAATCTTAGATCATTTGCTTACTATTTCTCAGCTCCATTTCCTCATCTGAAAAAATAATGGGAATAACAACACTAGTGCCTGCCCTAAAGGTGTGCGGTCATTCAAGATCAAATTAGTGAGTACTTACTCAGTGTAAAGCCCTCTTCCAGTACTCTAAGGTGGTACTTGGTCTCATCTCTCTGGTACCCCTATGAGGTAAGTATCATTAATACCCCCATTTTTCAAAAGAGGAAACCAAGGAGGCACAGAGATCAGGTACTTTTTCCAAAGTCATACAGGTCGTGTCAGATGGAATTCCTCTGAGGGAAGCCTAGTTAAGTGAGAGTACAGATGTGGGGTAGATGCAGACAGCTCTCACATCATCATCTTCAATAAAATATACCATAGAGATGAATTCAAAGCACAGGAATGTAAGTCATCCTCACCCTAGAGCTGAGAAAATTCAAATTATTCAATCATTAGCAAATAATTACATACCACAGCCTTCTGTTGCCATTACTGAACACATTCTTGTTGCAAATACAACTTTGAGAACCACAGAGTCCATATGACTAGAATTTTCCTTCCTTTGAAGGAAGAAATATCTGTGCCCATTATCTGTAATCAGTATTTAGAATTATAGTATAAGATATTTAAGCTATAAAACCTATAATAATTAAATTCTGTTTGACCCCCAATTACTTCATCTACAGCTTCTAAATGGCATTAAAATGCCATTTACTTCATGCTAATTCTTGACTTGCAAAATTAACAAGCAGGTGTTACTAATGGTTTATAAAATTTATAAAATTAGTGGCTTCTTTTCATTAAGATGCAGGTTTGAACTATTCTCACTATGCAGGGCAAGGACATTTGTGTTTGAATGACTGTGCAGATTTGCACTAGATAGAGGAATCATTGTTTCTAACAGCCCCTAGAAATCTAGTTGCCTGGTACAATGGAAATTCAGCCAACTTGCCCAGAAATGAAGGGATGATTGATTTTACCACAACTGATTTGCTCTGGAGTCAGTTTAATCGGATTAAACCTTCTAGAAAGCTTCATGGGATTGTTACCATAACTATAAATTGTTAGCTGCTAAAATATGAATTTTTTGTTGCTTTTTGTCATTTTCAAGGGGTTTTCTATATAAGATATATCTATATATATGTAGGGTTTCTATATAAGATTTCCCCTGACTTTCATCATAGACATTTTAATCTGAGATTAATCATAAATGTGACTAATAATTAGCAGATGATTATGGCCTTTAAATATTTTGTTTGATACATGTTTTAACTCCATTGTAACTTTTTAGGACTGGATTTAATATTCCTTCTGCCCTTTCCTCTTAGGTTTTATATTTAATAAACTTCTTTAATGGTCATAAGACATTTACGTTACCCAGAAGCACTTAGCACGTTCTTTCTCCTGAGTGGCTATGCTTTCTCATCAGGTTGCTGTTGTCACTCCATTTGATCCAGTTCGAATGATGTCAGATACAATGGCGTGGAAAGCTAGGGTGGGCATGGAAATGAAAGAAGAATTTATTCTTAAAAAGCCACTGTTCACATTGACTACATACAATGAGCAACAGGTAATTATGGGCATGAGCAGGATTGATGGCAAAATCCATGCTGAGGATAAGAATCATTGGAGAAGTGTGTGCTTGGGGTTTCAATAATTGCTTTCAACATTTGCATTTAAATATCTTACATGTTAGCATATTTTTTTACTTCTAAGTGATAACACATAATTACTGCATGATTCTAAGTATTATAAAATGGTGACCATAGAACAAAACAGTTTACTGGAAAATCATCAATCTCCCACTGAAAATTTTTTAAAATAAAAACTATAAAGTTTGATTTAAAAGTCATTCATATTGCCTTATAGCTCAAATACTCCTCTGTTGTATTAAGAGTTTACATTTAAATTTGAAATATAAATCCTGTTAAATGAGCAGCTGAGGAGACAGATGAGACAGTTCTGAAGTAAGCTGCCAGAGATGATCCAGTCAGGTAACAGTGAGGCAGTTTCTGTGGAAATGCCATTGAGGAACCTAACCATTTGTAGAGACTTAGAATTCATGAGTCTGTGTCTGGCACTGAGAAGGGATCGTTCAAAGACCTTTTAGAGAGGTGGAGAGGGAGGGAAGACATATGAATGAATATCACTGGAATTAAAATGGAAAGCAGTCGCGAATTTTACAGATCTAAGGGGGAAAGAAGTTAGGAAGCCTCTGTTGCCCAATGAGTCCAGAGTGTCTCTGCTATGTGCTGAATGCTTTATAGCAAATAGTTAAGACTGATATTTCATTCATTTAGCAATCAAACAAACATGAAGTATATCCTATAGTCTGGCTCTGCGTAAGATGTAGCCTTGGGCTACCTCTTGAATTGACTAGACTGACCCTGCCTGGAGGAAGTGAATAGAGTGCCCAGGTTAGGAGGGAAAGTAGTGTGTATAGAAATAATGCACAAGGATTAGAACAGCTCCATGCTGGAGGTGGGGAGAGAGCGCTCAACCCTGATGGGGAGGTTAGAGGGGGTGTGAGAGGTGGAGCTTCTGAACTCTCTAGCTTCGTTAAGGATTGGAGGCAGTAGTTATAAAAGTCATTCAAGATTTATAATAAAAGCAAGCAAAAAAAAAATAGGTTGAGGTGGATAGGGAGAAGAATTACTTATAAGAATGTATGGGTATCTCCAGACACCAGCTGCCAAAGTGGGGAGGGCAGGTGGGCCCTGAAAGGACTGAGCACAGAGGGTGGAAAAGTCTCAGGGAGCAGGACTGAGCAATCAGAGTTTTACCAGACAGGAGAGACAGAGAGGAGGCCCTTCCTTGTATGTCTTCAGTGTAAGAAACATGGCAGGGGCACATGAAACGATTGCTTACACATTAGAGTGGAAACTTGGGCGAGGGCCCTGCTATGACAGATAACAAGTCATGCTACTCAGATATCTGGCCTTTATCCTGTGAATAGATGTGAGACTTTGAAGCAGGTAAGCCATATCATCTCCATCTATGTGTAGTCCTATGTCCTAAATAGAAAACTGATGAGCGTAGGAGTAGGGCAAGAAACTTTCAAGATGGCAGAACCCTCATGGGAGTGGTGGTGAGAGAGTCAAGAATGACTCTGACAGAGAGGGAGAGGATAAAGTGAGGATAGTTCCAAACAAGTACTGGTAAGAGCCTGCATTGTGGATTCAAACCCACATCTGAGATTTATTAGCTATGTGCACTTGCATAAGCTATTAACATCTTTATGTTTGTTTTCTTCATGTGCAAAATAATTACTTTCAATGTTCTTATGAGGATTAGAAATAATAAATATCAACTGCCTAGAATATTGCCTGGTACTCAGCAGTAATTCAGCGAATGAGTGCCATTTTGTGGCTCTGCCATTAACCATATAAGAATACAGAAGGAAAACAAGCCCAGAGAGGAGAATTCGTTTTGTTCATGTCATGTTCAGGGTGAAGAGGTCTAGTGCACATTTACAAGAAACCTATTACCTGCCTCTGGGGAGGGGAAGCAGTGAGCCGAGCAAGGTCTGGGTAAGAAAAGGTTCCCATTTTCATTTTCTATTTACTAAAAAGAATAATGAAAAAAAAATGTAAACTTCATAAGCCTGGAGCTGAAAAAGTGAACCTTGAACAGAATTTGAAAGTTAATGGCACACAGATCACAGAGGAAGTGTGGTCCTCTGTGAGTGGGTAAGAATGAGTTAGGACAGAAAAGGAGAAGCTGGGGTCCTTAGCTCAACAGACTGATTTTCAGACACAAATCCCTGGGCTACTCCTGACCTCACACTCACCATTGCTCCAGCTCTGTGTCTGATTGGTTGCTAAGTTCCACGGATTCCTCCTTTCAGAGCACTTCTGACAGCTCTTCCTTGATTCCAGCCAAGTTGAGGCACTTATTACATCATGTCTAGACTCCTGACCCACCCCCTGCCTTCATCTCTTCTCTCCCTACACCTTAAATTTATTCTGAACTTACAATCAGATCCATCTTCTTTTACAGATACACTGATTACATTATTTTTTAAAGCAGAAACAAACACCACCGGACTAGCATAGCCTTCAAGAATTTTGAACCCAAAGCCTAGTCTGAGAGCGTTCTTGTTTGACCCGCTCAGTGGCACCCAGTATTCTTCCCCAACTCCCTTTATCCCAAATTGAACCTTTTCATCCCAATGTTTGTATGGCCCTCCTTTGCTTTAAAGGCAATTAAGTTGGACTTCAAGGTTAGCTCAATTGCTTCTTACCTGAAACCACCTCATGCCACCAGCACCACACATACCTCCATGTTTTACTACTTGTGGCCACAATTTTATTTATGTGCCTCTTTATTACTGACATGCATGTAGGAAATCTTTGAGGGAAGAACTGTTTTCAACAGCTTATAACCTTATCTTCTTGGGGGGGGGGACTTCAAATCCATGTAAAATGCCTCATTAGGTGAAAATTCAATGTGACTACCTTCTTTTTTTATTTTTATTTTTATTTTTCAATTTTTAATTGAATTTTTATGTATTTCACACATAAAATCATCTTTATACTCCCTGCCTCCTTCCCCTTTGGCACCCTCCTGTAGTGCCCCCCCAATGAAGTTCATACATTCTGTCATCTGTATTAAGGCCTATTATGGAAAGTTAGTGTCTTGAGATATCCCTCGGTACAAGTTCATCCACCAGGATTTAGTCAGCCTATCTTAAGTCTTTCCCTTCAAGAAGATCAGCTCTTCCTCACCCTTCAGTCATCAATAATTCTTCCACTAAGATTGGGAGCTGCTGTTATTTCCATAGCTGGGTTTTTGTCTGCCTAAGTTTGCACGGGTCTTGTGCATGCTGACACCATTGCTGTAGGTTTGTATGAGAAGGGTCCCAGGTACCTCTAGGACCATTTCTGTATGGTCATGCACCTCCTGGCTCTTACAATCTTTCTGCCCCCTCTTCTGCAATGGTTCCTGAGCCCTTGGTAGATGGACCTCAATATAGTAGTTCTGTCCAAGGACCACATTCTCTAGACTCTTCTTTGTGTTTTGACCATTTGTGGCCTTTTGTGTTCCTGGCTTTCTGTTGCATGAGGGAGCTTCATTGATGAGAACCAACAGATGCATTAGTGCTCTCTTCATCCCTTGTTCTACGTTCCGTGAGTCTTAGGTGTAGAGGTTGCATCCTGGATGTGCCACTTAGGCTTGGGCAATTCGCAGAGAATCTCTTTGTGTGACCAGTGCTGTAACTCTGTAATGATCTCTGTCTGTTGAAAAAGAAGCTGCTTTGATGGGTGGTGACTGGGATACTTATCTATAAATTTAAGGCTACATATTTTGCACATAGTAAGAAATTACATTTGCCTAGGGATATGAGAGCCTTGGGGTTTTCTATAAGAGCTATGACCTCTCCAGCTATGTGTATTTGGCTAGCTTTTTAGTCCCAGACATGAATTTCCTCTCATTGAGTGGGTTTTATGTTCAATTAGGTAGCTGTTGATTAACCACAAGATAAAAGTGCCACTACTGCACCAATGTCGTTTGCTTGTGCTGCTCATTGATGTGGTTTTTAGGCCTTGAAGCTAGGATTGGACCACTGATTGATGTTCTCCCTTACCAGCTGGCATAGTGCTCTCCAAAGCTATGAGAGCTAACCTTCAGGGGAGGTGGCTTCCAGGTCAGTTCTAGCTCCATTGCACCAAATCCTGTGTCCAAAGTATGTCCTGTCTTCAGCAATAGGTTCTTACCATCAAATTCTGGGAAGCCATTAAGGACTGTGGCAATAGCCTGTGTAATTTTGGGAGTCTCTTGGACTACTCTGGCCAGCAACTCAAAGGAAGGTTTCTCCTATCTGGCACTGTTTCTTACTTTGTTGACTACCTTCTTATAATGACAAAGAATGTGTTGACATTTAATATTCATAGCGGGAGGAGGGTAATAAGTCCAATCAACTACAAATGGGAACAACAACAGAGCTTCTTGTGTGTCTGCTCCCACTTAGCTTCAGATGGATGGAGGCATTTCCAAGTCTGTTTGGAATGCAAACTGCCTTGGAGGAAGGTTCTATTGATTTTGATTTTCATGAAATGACCATGTGTTTAAGCTTAATTTTTATATTACTAAATGATGGAAAGGTTAAAATGTCTGTTAAAAGATATTTAGGAAGTTGATCTGTTTATTAAAGTAGATTTATTTAACATTAATGTTAATGTTAACATTAATTAAAATATATTTAATTATGTACATGATTTATCTACATAATTCTAGCCACAATAATGAATCAACAATAGTTCTAAACTCAGCTTCTTTTATCTCATCTTTCAACAATTTTAGTGTATTTTTTTTATTAATCTAGTACATAATGTTGAATATAGCTTATATTGGAAATACATAATAAGTGACACTCCAAAAAGGTTTAGACGTTTTTAGTAAAAAAAAAAATCCATAGTCACAGTATCAACAAAGTTTACTGTCACTTAGTCATCTATCCAACAAAAACAAATTAAGCAACTTGGAAAAACTATGAAACTAAATGATAAAATTTACTTTAATTAGAAGACTTGTTATTTATTTAAATTGTGTTTTTTCCACAGATAATTTCTGACCCCAGGCTTCGCTTTGAGTTAGCACTTCGAGAAGCTGGACTTCATAAGACATTGTATGCTAAAGAGATGTTACCAAAAATCTGTCCTCAGAAACTTCCAAGAAAGGACACGGAGTCAACTGTATTTAAATCCTAGAGCTCATATGTAAACACACACACACACACACATACACACACACACACACACACACACACACATATATAAATGATTACCACTTCTAAAGGTTTAAAAAATGCCAGGCATAGAAATCATAGCATTCTATTAAACAATTTTGTCTTTTTTATGATTTTTTATGAATTATTTCATTTATCTTTAAGTTGCATTTATTATTACCCAATTTGCCAGGATTAAGGGCTTTTGTTATATATACTGTCATTTAGTAAACTGTATTTGGAAATTGTTTAGCCTATGAAAAGTAGCTCAAGATAACCGTTTGTGAGAAATATAAATTACACAGCTGACATTCATTTCTACTTGTTATTTTGCCATCTGACTTTTAATTATGGGAGCTTCATTATCATTAATACTTCTATTATTTTTTGATCATTAGAAAGTTCAACCTTTCTCTAAATTTAGAAACCAATTTGGTACATCATGTTTACTGCAAACCAATCATCCGAACAATCTCACTTTGCAAATTTGCCTTAAGAATACATTAGAATTAATGTTCCAAGCATGGGACTACCTATTTTGGCTTTGGGGAAAATGTCTGCAGGTTTATCTAGAAGGAATTCTTAAAATTTTATGATACCCAAAATGCTGTCAAAAGTTCCAAACTAAGAAAAAAAAATCTAGATGATTTTCTGGAAAAGGAGTATTCAAATGAAGCCCAAACATATATTTTTGGCTATTTCTGAAAAACGGGTAAATCCTGTTGTTAAAATTTGCTGGTTGCCAACAGTATTAAGAAGTCTGTCCACTTTTTTTTCTGTATTGCCGTTCCCTGTTTTTCCCACCCGCCTCTAACCAAGGGATTATTGTCTATAGGTAGTTACCGGAATGTTTTCCTGAAAAACGGGTAAACCGTGTTGTTAATATTCTCTGGTTGCAAACAGTATTAAGAAGTCTGCCCTCTTTTTTTTCTGTATTGCCGTTCCCTGTTTTCCCCACCCGCCTCTAACCAAGGGATTATTGTCTATAGGTAGTTACCGGAATGGTAAACGAGAGAGAGAGAGAGAGAGAGAGAGAGAGAGAGAGAGAGA
>NW_008346088.1:230687-251833 GCF_000622305.1 Nannospalax galili | reverse complement strand
AGAACACTGGTTGTTCTTGCAGAAGACCTGGGTTTGAATCCCAGCACCCACATGGCAGCTACAACTGTCTGTAACTCCAGTTCCAGGGGATCTGACAGCCTCTTTTGACCTCCACAGGCATTGCAGGACATGGGTGCACTTTCCTATATGCAGACAATACACACATACACATAATAATAAAATATGTGAAAAATAAAAGGGTAATTTATTAGTATACAAGTGCACTAGAAATAATATCTTCAATTAATTTCTGATACAATACCCTCAATTTGCACACATTTCAGAGGTAGGAAGACCCACCCCTTCTCAGAAGTCCTATTTACCTTGACGCATTATAGGATCCCCTTGATTTTCTTCTTCCCTAATCCAGTGCCTTGATTAGTGGTTCTTGCCCATCTAGTTTGCCTGGCTGGCTTGAAAAAGAAAGAAATTAATACATAACTAAGAATACAAAGCATTGTATTCGTGTGTGGTGGGTCATAACAAAAAATATGTATTTCTTGGTAATGGTCCAAAAATAATTGAAACTGTACTGTTGGGATGGTTTAGCAGTTAAGAACGTGTACCGATCTTGCAGAGGACTGGGATTCAGTTCTCAGTATCCATGTTGGGAAGGTCACAACTCCTGTAACTCCAGCTCCAGCGGATTTAATGATACTCTCTTCTGGCCTTTTCAGGCACTGCACTCACATGCACACACACAATTTGAAATAAAATAAATCTTAAAAAAAATTGAAACCACCTGCCATCAATCCCATGGTTAACACATGGTGTCATTTGTTTTAACTCCCAATCCTTGAGGATAGTGGGCGCTCCACTGGGAAGGAGGCTATATTATTTGTCTGGTAGAAATAGACTTCCTTCCCCATGAACCAAGAGATCCACACAAGTCTAGGTTCCACTCTTACTTCCTCTAGCAGAGGGAGCAGCCCTCCCTCTAGCTGAGAGCACCCCAACCATGCGTGTTTGGGGTTTCATTCCCTCTCAGTCACACGTTATTCTCTTTCGATACAGCCAAGACTTCCGTGAATATACAAATATATTGAAATAAATTTCAACTTGTGAGTGAATTTAACTTTAAAATGAGGCTCTCTTAATCCCGAGCCATCCCTAGCTACCCAGGTATTTCTTGCTTCTCAAGAAGCATCTTTGAAGCACTGCCTGTAGACACTTGATGTCTCTGCTAGCTCCTGTTACTGGCGCTCACTCTGAGCAGCTATGTCCTTTCCTGGTGCTGTTCTTCACAAGGTCACCAAGAAACTCCATGATGGCAAAGGATTGCTTTTCATGTCTGTCTTACTGACTGAAGATTCAGGAGATGGCAGCTGCACTTAGGAACACATTCCTCTCCTGACTTCTCTTACTCTACCTATTTTAACTCCTGCTTCTTTGGCTGTGCCTCAGTCTCCTTTGCTGGCTCTTCCACCTCTGTCTAGCTCTACATGGGGAAACAGTCCAGGGTTACCTTTAGGTCTATTGCTCTTTATTGCCGTCATTCAAGGGGCTACCCTTAAACCCTATAGGTATACTGTTAATCAGTTTTGGGGTGTCTTTATTTAAAGTCTTTACCTTCTGTTCTTTTTCACCACTTGCAGTTTATTTATTGAAGGAACAAAATCATTTATACATAGAATTTCCTGTACCAGATTTTGCCTCCTCATTGTATTTGCTGTGGGTTTTTAGTTGAATCTAGAAGTTTTACCAGATAAGATTCAATTCTTATTTTCTCCCTAAGTCCACTTCCTTCTGCATATTCCCCTGACACACACACACACACACACACACACACACACACACACACACACACACACCAATGCCAGGTTGAGTGTTTGGCTGTTTGGGGAAATTTTTATTACTAATAACTCTTGGTACTTAGAGTTATTAATTGATTGTAGGCCACATGATAAATATATGCTAATACAATCAGTCCTTCTTCCTTTATTGTTGGGAAACTTACATAGTTTTCCTCATCTGTTATCTGACGGCATAAGAGAAGAAGCCAAAGTATATGCTTGTTTGCTTTTTAACAATTCTCAAAACAAGGAATTGGCTTTCTGATATCTTCCAAAGGTGATCCATTCTATTGTATCTTGTGCTCATGGATTTTAATGTTTGGTCTTACAATCTATTGAAAAAGTTATTCTTTTTGATGCTCAGAGTAATCCCTTCTTGTCCAATGACTCAGTACTTTTATTTAAACAACCTAGTAGATAACCCCTTACTATTTCAGGTATCTATTGTTGTATATAAAAACTTGTGCTCAAAACTAATTTGTTTTCATCTTTCATCATCCTATGATTTGACTGGAGTCAAATCCATAGGAGTCTGTATTAATTCCTTATCACTATTTTAGCAAATTACCACAATGTCAGAGACTCAAATAATACAATGTAATTATCTTACACTTTTGGAGGTCAGAAAGCAGAATTGGATCCATGACCTAAAATCAAGGTGTCAGCAGAGCTGTATGGCTTTCTGGTGCTCTAGGGTGGAATTTATCTTTTCTAGCTACTAAAGCTTGCACATAGTCCTTGGCTCTGGGGGCCCTTCCTCTGTCATCAAACCATCAATGGCTGGGGTAGTCTTTCTTTCATTCCATTGATGCAGAGTCCTCTTCTGCCTCTGTCATCCACTGGTAGGGATTCATATGTGACATTGAACTTATACTGTTGATGATAATCTCCCCACTCCAGATGACTGGTAATCTTGGTGTCATTTGCTGTTTGACTTAGTCACAGATTCTGGGGTTTGGGAGAGTATATGTGGAGACATTTTCTGCCTGCCTGCCTCAAGGTGTTTGATGCACTGCAGCCTGTTGCTAGCTGAAGCCATAGTCTTTTAAAGGTTCAGCTTGGCTGGGTGACCATGAAGACTCACTGGCACAGTGGGCGGTGAATGCTATTTTTTGACTGGCTAGGAACTCATTTGCACTGGATACTGGATGCACGTTCTTCACTTGACTTGGGTTTGTCATAGATAGTAGCTAGGTTCCAAGATGAAACCTTATGAAAGCAAATGTACTAAAAGGCAGAAAGGAAGCTCTGAGGTCCATGAAGCTCTGCTAGAACTGGCCGCATGTCTCTTTCTCTGGTTCCTCAAAGCAGTCACAGAAATCTCCCCGATGCTAAGGCGGCTGAGAAATGAGCTCCCTTACAGATGATGTGTGGCACTGATTGGCCCTCACTGTAGAAGAGTTATGTGAAATAGAAGGTTTCCCAGCAATATTTTTAAAAATCTATCATCTTTATCTGGCACGACATGTTCCAGGCTCATTTTAAACGTTTACTCTTCTGACCTGGAGTCAGACTTCCCTAACAAGCTCAAGATCCTGTTGATGGGAAATAGCATTTGGATGCTAAGGTTACATTGCTACTGGCTTGATGTACTCTAAGCCTTTTTGGTGAGCATTGCTAGAACACCCATCTGTACACATTTACTCACATCCACATTTGTATACGTATACACAAAACAACCCCACATATAAAGATCAAATATTATATTAGTCCATTTTGTTACTTCCCATCCAAATTCCATGGGGTTTTTACTTCATACCTTCCGCCTCTGTATTAGTCAGGGTTCTCCAAAGAAACAGAACCAGTAGAATGAATATATATGTGTAGGGATTTATCAGCTTAGCTCACAAGATAGAGTCCGAGTAGTCCAACAATGGCTGCACCACACTGGAGAGGCTGAGAATCCGTAGTCGCTCAGTCCGCGGGGCTGGATGTGTCAGTAGTCCCAATCTGGCACTGAAGGTCTGATGAATTCCAAAAGATCAGCTAGTCTTCAGTCTACAGCAGCAAGATGAACTCACCAGCGAGAGAGAAGGCAAGCAGCAAAAAGCAAAAAACGTTCTCCTCTGCCATGGCCTTTTATATGGGCTGCCATCAGAAGGTAACGCCTACATTTAGGGTGTGTCTTCCAGCTTCAGATGATCCAATTAAGAAGATCTCTTTCATTTCAGTTAATCCCAGATCCAGTCAAGTTGACACCCAGGACTAGCCATCACAACCTCCATTTTTATTTTTAATATTTCATTTATTATTTTTATTTTATGTGTATGAGTATATTGCCTGCATGTATGTAAGTGCACCCATGTTATGCAACACCTGCATAACAGGCAGAGGAAGGTGGAGGTCAGAGGAAGGTGTTGGATTCCCCTGGAACAGGAGTTAGGGATGGTTGTTAGTTGCCACGTGGGTGCTGGGAATTGAACCCAGGTCCTCTGCAAGAGCAGTCAGTGCTCTTAATCTCTAAGCCATCTCTCCAGCCCCTTCCTTTTCTAATTTTTTCCCTCACTAAAGAGTCTGGTGCTTATTGGCAACAATGTCAAAATATGACAGAATTACTCACTGCATTATCCCACACTTTATGCACATAGTGTAGTTGAGATAAACTATCAATGCAATGAAAACCATGATAAATTCTTTGACTATACTCATCATACTCTTTCTCCTTTTGTTATAATTTTATTGTAGCTTTATTTTCAGGGATTAAGTAAATATACACTCTTCATTAGGCTATAGTTTATTTTTTTAATTATTCTTTGAGAATTTCATATGTTTATTCAATGAAATATGATCCTATCAACCCATTTCTCCCTCCAACTCCCCTAAGTCCCACCCCACATCTCCCTCCCAACTACATGTTCTCTTCCTTTTATTAAATAACTCAGTAATTCTGTGCATGAATATGGGGTCATTCACTGAATCATGGACAGTGTATCAGTGGTCACACCCCCAAAGAAGAGTGATTCTCCCTCAACTGTCACAAACTCCTCAGTTAGGGGTGGAGCCTCATGACCTCCTCTTAAATCATGCTGGAATTTGGGCCAGCTTGGTCTTGTACAGGTAACCACCATTGTTGTGAGTTCATGAGTGCAGTAGCCATGACTTGTCCACAAGACAGCATTTCACAACACTCTTCCCTTTCTCTGACTTTTGCAATCTTACCACCTCCTCTTTGTCAGTATTCCCTGAGCCTTAGCAGGAAAGTTGATAAAGTTGTCTCACTTAGGCTGAATTCTTTGACCAGTTATGGACCTCTTCATTGACTGCTGCCCACTGTAAAGGAAAGCGTCTCTGGCCAAGGTTGAGAGCAGCCCAGGTCTATGGGTATAAACATAGATAATTTGAATGCAATTTGACAACATAGCCATCTAACAAAATAACAATGGTAAGTCCCTCTAGGGCTTCAGCCCTAATTTCATCTTGTCTTATAAGTCGATATATTTTTGCTGATGCCATTGGCTTTGTATCAAGTTTTTCACTTGTCATTTTGATTGTCTATCTCCCTTTATATAGAAGACTCTTTAATAAAGAGTTTGCTTATGGAAAAAAATATTTTAAGATTTTTTTGCTAGAACTTTATTGGAGGTCTTTACAGTTGCAAATCAGTCTTTCCTGGGAATAAAATATATTTATGTTTTCTCTCCTTATCATAAACTAACCAACAGTTGGTTGTAATGGTTTCTTTTCTCTGATAGTTACTCCACCTTCTGGCCTGACAATGCCAAGCATTTTCCCACCATCTTCCTAATGTAACAGTCCCTGGAATTTCTGCTCATGTTGGTCATTCTGGCTCACAAAATATTCAGCAAAAAGAGTTTTATGAAATAAATTCAAGTTCATTCCAGGAATTATTTATCAATTTTAGTTTTCAGTATTTGTTATGTTTCCTTACTGTTTTGCCCTCGAACCTCTTATGCCATGCTGGATCTGATCTGCTTTTCTTTGTCACTGTCTCCTGAGTGTTTTAATCTCTTTTCTTGTTTTTTTGCTTGGGTTTAAGAAATTTTTAGCTTGGAAATAATTTTAACTCTCTAAAATACCAAAAAACTGAGAATATCATACCTTTAACCTAGATTCACACATTGTTTCACTTTCAAGGTGCTTCACCATTTTTGTGTTTTCCCTATGCATGTACACACACACACACACACACACACACACACATACCTTTTCCTTAACCATTTGAAAACAAGTTGCCTAGGCTATATCAATGTATATACAATTAAGGGTAAGAATGCTAGCTTCCATAAGCACAGAATAGCTAGCCATAGTAAATTTATCATTGCTAAGATCCCGTCTTCCAACCTGTTTTTCATATTCCACGATGTTAACTGACCATTAACAACAGTCTTTATAGCATTTTCCCTCAAGTCAGGATTCATTCAGAAATCAGTCATTGATTTTTGTTATTGAATCTTTAAGCTCCTTTAATCTTGTCCATTTCTGTAGCTTTTATGTATTTTACAACATTGACTTTTTATTTGCAGTTAATATACATAATATAAAGGTTATCATTTTAGCCATTTTAAAATGTCCAACTGCATTTGTGTCTTTGGTCCATTTTGAATTTGGTTTCGTATGTGATGTAAGATAAGAAAGAATATATTCATTGCTTTGCATGTGACTATCCAGTTTTCCCAGTGCTGTCTGTTGAGAAGATTGGCCTTATCCCACTGATTGGCCTTAGATCTCTTGTCAAAATCATTTGCGTACATTTGTGAGGATTTCCTTCCAGGCTACTTATTCTCTTCCATGGGTTTCATGTGTCTATCTGTAAGCCAATATCACATTGTTTAACTAAAACTTTGTGCTGCGCTTTGAGATCAGGAAGCGATAGTCTTCCAACTTTGTTCCTTTTCATGGTTATTTTGACCATTTAGGGTCCCTGGAAATTCCATGTGAATTTTAAGATGGACTTATTTCTACTTCTGCAAAAAATGCCATTAGAATTTTTTTATAGGGATTATACTAAATGTGCAGATGCTGAGAGTAATGTGGACATCTTAATAATATTATGTCTCACAATCCAAGAACATGAGACAGTTTTTACATTCATAAAGAGTAACTCTTTTATTTCTCTCACAATATTTTGTAGTTATTTTGCTTTCTTGTTTGCTTTGCTTTTGTTTGGAGACAAAGTCTCACTGTGGGCCAAATTGGCCTGGAACTAGCCATGTAGCCCAGGCTGGCCTGGAACTCTTAGTCCTTTTGCCTCAGTCTCCTGAGAGTATGAGCATGAGCTACCATGCCCAGCTTCATTTTATAGTTGTTATTGTACAAGTCTTCCACTTTTTGGCTAAGTTAATTCCTAAGTGTTATTCTTTCTAGAGTCACTGGAATTGTCTTGATTTCCTTTTCAGATTGTTCACTATTTGCACATTGATTTTCCACCTTGATACTTCACTGAATTAATTTTTTAAAAATATTTTACTTAATATTTTTATTTTATGTGTATTGCTTGCATGTATGTGACTTCACCCATATCATGCAGTGCCAGCAGAGGTGAGAAGAAGGTTTTGGATTCCCATAGAACTGGAGTTAAGGACGGTTCATAGCTGCCATGTGGGTGCTGGAACTCAAACCCGGGTCCTCTGCAAGAGCAGTCAGTGCTCTTAACCGCTGAGCTATCTCTCCAGCCCCTGAATTAATTTATTATTTGTAACATGGTGGATTTTTGTGGAATCACCTCTTTGTTAAACCTACAAATAGAAATCTTTTTACTGCTTTCTTCCTGATTTATAGACCTTTCTTTCTTTCTTCCTTCCTTTCTTTCTTCCTTCCTTCCTTCCTTCCTTCCCTCTTTCTTTCTCTTTCTTTCTTTCTTTCTTTCTTTCTTTCTTTCTTTCTTTCTTTCTTTCTTTCTTTCTTTCTTTCTTTCTTTCTTTCTTTTTGGCTTTCTGAGACAGGGTCTCCTTATAAGCCCCAGCTAGCCTGGAACTCACTTTGTAAACCAGGCTGGCCTCAAACTCACAGAGATACAATTGCCTCTGCCTCCCAAGTCCTAGGACTAAGGCCTGCTTCACCCCACCGGCTCACCTTTGTTTCTTTTTAAAAAGTATTTTATTATTTTTATTTTATGCATATAAGTGTTTTGCCTGCATGTATATAAATGCAACCATGTCATGCAATGCCTGCTGAGGTCAGAAGAGGGCGTTGGATCCCCTGGAAGTGGGTGCTGGGAATTGAACCTAGGTCTTCTGCAAGAGCAGCCAGTGCTCTTAACCACTGAGCCATCTCTCCAGCTCCATGCCTTTGTATTTTTTTTCATGTCTAATTGCTTTGACTTGAACATCTAACACCATGTTGAATAGAAGTGGAACAAGTGACAGTCCTTGTTTCATCCCTGGTCTTAGAGCTATCTAAAGCTCGCAGTCATTCATCACTGTGTATGAATGTTAGTGGTGAGTTTTTCCACTGATAACCTTTATTATGTTGGAGAGGTTTCCTTCTACTCTTCATTTATTAAGTGTCTTTCTCATGAAACAATGTTGAATCTTATCAAATGTATTTTTCATCAATTGAGTTATGTTTTCCTCCTTTGTTCCACTAATAACGATGTATTATATTGATCGACTTTCATATCTTGAACCATGCTTTTATTCCAAGAAGAAACCCCAGCCGTTGCAGTGTATAATCCTTTTAATATTCCAATGAATTCAGTTTGCTAGAATTTTAATGAGAATGACATTGACATTTTAAAATAAGAAGTATTCATCTTTAAAATGTCGCCTTTTGGAAGGGGTCTTTATTTTTATTTTTAAAAATTTTATAATTCTTCCTATGTATTTTTAAGGTATCATCTGTTGCATTTTTAACTTACCTGTTACTTCTGGTTTAGTCTTCATTTGAGAAATATCTTCCTTTTGTTTATAATATTTCTAAGATCATTTACCTAATTTCTCCATTTTCCTGATTCTGATTAATGTTCTCTTATATCTTCTTTAAGTTTCTTAGTATTTTTGGCATTTTCGTTTCTTAGTTATTTTAGCTTTTAGGTTACCATTTTTATCTACTTTTTGCAATGTCTTTCTGGTCCATTTTCTTTATCTTCAGGGTGTATTCTGTGTCTTGATTTGTTTCCTAGTGTTAACTTTAAGATTTGATTTTTTTTCTCCTCACTTGTACTGGTATCCTTTAACTTCTTGAAGTAATCATGGCTCGAGGTACTTCTAGTGTCATGGTTCTAGAGCTCTCTCTTTGGTTACCTTATGAAGTTTGCAAAGCCTTTGGAAGTGTATTTTCTTAGATGTTCACTTCCTACCTTTATTTGGATCATGTTTATCTCTCTTGTTCCTGTGATACCTAATTTGGACTTTTTTCTGCAATTATTCCTCATCTGGGGCTAATGAAAACAACTTCAACTTCAAAGAAGTTCCACCTGTTTAGTTTGGGAGCTCATGGGGCCCTGACTTCTGTGACTCCACCAGACTTTATGCAAACATTCTCAGAGAGTTTGAAAGGCCTCTTCACTTCAGAAGACATTTCCAGTGCTTTTGGGCTACTTTAGGCTTCTCGGGTCCATCTGCTGACCTCATGCCTTCTCTGGTTCTTCTTGCGGAAGGATCCACACAGTCTTCGAGGTGCCAGCCGCTTCCTCATCAATTCATATTTTGTCATGATAGAAATTTACTATCACTTAAATTTAAAGATGATTCTCATGGGATTTTGGCTTTTTGTCCTCTTATCTGTTCTTGATTTGAGGATTTAAATTTTTTTATTTGAGGATATTTCTGCTGCTGTTGTTCCAGAACCCTTCCTTCAGCAAACCCCTCCTTTTTGTTTAAACGTACTCAGTCACGGCACCATTGTCTGCCGCACCGTGCTCACATAAAATCTTAGCAATCACATCTTTTCTCTCACCTGCAGCATGTAGCCTGTCAAGACTTTCTAGCTCCTGCATTGAAGTCATGCCACTGAGAGATGACATGTATCATGCTTTCTGACTGCCTCACCCAGCCATTCTCACAAGTGGCAAACATCTCACATCACACATCTATGTCTGAGAGTGAGAGGCTCAATACCCTTCGTATCTTGTGATACAGTATCTGCACATCAGAGACACTAATTTGAGTCTTCATAAAATACTTACAATGACAAAGCAAGGATGTATTTTTTCATAGGCGTGGCAATGGAGACTTTCAGCTTTGGGGGTAAGGAGGAATAGTTCTCCAGTTTAGGGTACCTAGTACTTCAGTTAATGCAACCAAAAGTGCATGGGACTAGCAATGAAATGGTGGATCTTCACTAGAGCAGTCTCTTGATGTATATTGAGCTTCTTCCTGATTGGACAGCCTTAAATACTGACTCTGTGACCCTCCCAGAAATTCAAGAAACTACTTCACAACCTTTAAAATTGCTTTTCTTCTTAAAATAACTCAAGTGGGCTTCACTGTTTATTACCATAGATGCAATGATCTTTGGATCTTTTCTCAGCTCCTTCAATGCATCAACAACAGCCTTGTACCCTCTGGAGATAATCCCTCCATCTCTGCACCCCATCTATTCAACCACCATTTACTCTCTTCACAAAATAATAAGAAGGGAACATTCCATTTCTTTTGAGCATCAGTATAATCCTGAGTTCTGATCTTCATAGCAACAATTTCTACTCTGAGAAGGAGTCAGCAGCTGTTGGAGTATTTATCCCTCATTAAAGAGCTCAGTCCACTTCCCAGTATCAAAAGTTCTATTATTTGTGTAGTCCTAATGTTGTTTTAAAAAAATCACGGAACAGATGCAACTTTTTCCTTCTGGCATGTATTTGGATAGTTCTTCCTCATGGATCCACACATGTACCCGCTTAAGCATCTCCATCATCTTTTTACTCAGGGGTAAAATATAAAGTCATTCAGAAGGTAGAAGACCATCTTAAAGAAATTTGAGAAAAACTGGAAACATTTTGCCAGACAAGTCATGAAGAAAATATAAAAAACAGACACTTGAGAAGTTCTCAAACTCTAGAAATGACATTTGACCAAACAAGAAAAAAGATATAATTTTGCTGTTTATGACATCTGATGTGTTTGTATGGAACAGTGATCCTGTGGTTGTTGATGCGATTGAGGACGAACACTTGGTAGATGACTTCCAAACTCTACAGAAGTCCCAAAGGACAACTCCCAGGAACCAAGCCAGTAAGCATGGCCTGAATATTCCAGTTTGACCTCAACACAGCACTGGATGATAACAACAGAGTCCACAAGCTGCATGACTCCGTGGAATCAGGCATGTCCTTCAGTCTTTAGAGAAGAAGGAGACATCAAACCTACCTTGCTCTTATATTTTTAAATCTCCAGAAAGATTATTTGAAATCTTTACACTAATTCTTTTTTTTTTGTCTTTTAACATATTTATGTCCAATTGGATTTGGATTTCTGTTTAAATGTATATAGACTTTTTGGTTGGTTTCTCCTTTTTACCATTTCGTGTTTGCAGTCTGTTGAAGCTATTTTCATTAGCCTCTATGCTGAATAGCTTTCTTTAGTTGTCAACTTGACACACCTGGGAAGAGGGGCATTTTCTGTAAAAATGTCTGTGGGGCATTTTCTTGATTGTTGAGTGATATGGGAGGGCCCAGACCGCTGTAAGCAGTGCCATCCCTGAGCAGGTTGTCCTGTGTTGTATAAGCAAGCAGGTGGAACACAGGCCAGGAGAGCAAGCCAGTAAGCAGCATACCTCAATGGTCTGTACTCCAGGTTTCTGCCCTGAGTTCCTGCCTTGGCTTCCCTTGATGATGAACTGTGCTGTAGGTCAAATAAACGCTTTCTTCCCCAGCTGGTTTTAGTCAATGTTTTTATCACAGCAATATGAAAGGAAACTAAAACAGTATCAATTATTTTAATATTTTTATTGAGATTTTATACATTTCATATACTAAATCTTAATCAAATTTAGACCCTTCCCCCATCTGTGCCACCTCCCATAGCACCCACCATATTTCATGCATTCTGTCACATATGTTGTTTCCAGTCAAGCATTTGTACCCAGATGTCTCTTGGTGCAAGTTCATCCTGAAGGCTATATAACAAAGAACACAGTGCTAGACAGGAGAAAATGCCCTTCTAGTTGTTGGTAGCATCAATTTGTATTCTGTTTAAAATTTTTTAAGTTTTTAAAATTTATTTTCTTTTTTTCTCATTTTCTAACTTTTCCAATTATGCTATCTGATTTTGTTTCACTTGTGGGCATTTTTTTTTTTTGAGTTCTTGGAAAATTGGACACTTCCAGTGTCCACTGTCACTGCGTGTGACAGGGGCGTGTCAGTTGAGCTTGTAGGCTCTGGTGTTTGCTGTGGCTTATGCCTGTGTTGGGCATATAGTTTCCCTTCTGGCTCATAAGGAAAAGTTACCTTCTTGGGCAAGTTGATAGTTTCTCTTCTTGGAGGACCAAGGCTTCTACTAGCCACACTTAGCTCTATAGTCTATGGACTGGGTAAGTTCTCTCATCTTCACAAAGCTCCCCAAATTGTATCCTCTGGGGTGGCCAATATTCTATCTAAGAGTGCCTCCCAATTGTGCTGTAGGTATGAGAAGCAACCACTGTGCTGAGATCTATACAGGCAGAGACACTGTCTTTACACTTCTGAGACCTTCTGAGTAATCACCCCGTTGGAGGGATGCAGCTAAGAATATCCATTAGACCACTAGTCCTTCAGTCTTCAGGCTCTACAACACTGAACTGTGCAAGTGGTTCCAGAAGTTAATCCAGCCACTGATGTCAGGCACAAGGCTTACCTTCAGTTGTTGAGATCTGCTCCTGACAACCAAAGGTGGGTTTTTTTGTTTTGTTTTGTTTTGTTTTGTTTTTTACCTATGGCCTTCTTTTGACTTGTCAGCATCCTTGGGTCTGCCCACTCTCCACAGCTGCCTCTCAGGACCACCTCTCTCGGCCTGAAGCTGTGGAATGTTAAATTCAGGCTGCCGGTCTTGTAATAGTTTCCTGTTCTCAGGATCCTAGGGTTTAATTTCAAACAATAGGTTCTCTCTCAATATGGCATCCAGCCTCTGTCTTCCAAGTCACAAAGTGACAGAATGGGATTTCTTTCCACTGCTGAGCCACTCAGGGGAGGAATTGCTGCCTTGGAAAGCATGCAGCTGGGTTTGAGGCTTGTGAGAACTGTGAGCTTGTTTTGAGGATAGGACTTCCAGTTTCTCTTCACCAGGGTTGCCTGCCTGGCTTACCCTTCCCCTATGGGGTACCACACAGCTAGAGCCATGCTTGGCTTGGCATCACATGTCTTCTTCTCCACACTTTTCAGGAATTTTATCATTACCTTCATGAGTCTCTGGAGTCTTTCTCTCTTTTTGTTTTTGAAATAGTCTGGGTTTTTTTCTCTTTCTGACTCTTCTTCTTTACCAGGTCACCCAGAGGCAGCTTTTAAACCATCATAATATCAGAAAGTTCCCTAAATACAATATTCCTTCATTCAATGTCTACATTTTGTCGAGAAGATTTAGTTCCTCAAGCAATATTTCATCATTAACTATGCTTTCCCATGTGCAGTGTGTGTGTGTGTGTGTGTGTGTGTGTGTGTGTGTGTGAGAGAGAGAGAGAGAGAGAGAGAGAGAGAGAGAGAGAGATGTAGGTACATGTTCCTGTGAGTACATGCACATGTGCATTCAGATCTTCATGCACAAGTATACATCTGTGCATGGAGGCCAGATGTCATTGTTGAGTGTCTACCTTAATCATGCTTCACCTTGTTTTTGAGAATGGGCTCTCTTGCTGAATCTGGAGCTCAACAATTTGACTAGCCTAGCTGACCAACAAGCTCCAGGCATCCACCTGTTTCTGCCTCCCCAGTACTGGGATTGCAGGTGCATGCCACCATACTGACTTTCAAGTGGGTTCTGGGTATCTGAACTCAGGTCCATATGCTTATATGGCAAGGACTTTACCATTGAACCATCTCCCCAGAGCCCTAATTTTATTGACTAAAAGTTGTACTTATCTATGGGGTAAACTGGTGTTTCAATGAACATGTCCATTGCGCAGTGTTCAAATCAGGATAAGGACATCTGTGTCCTCTTTTATAATTTCTTTGTCATCAAAGCATTTTAGTCCTTTTTCTAGCCTCCTTGGAATACACAGCACACTGATGTCATCTATAGTCACCCCACTACGCTAAGCACATCTTTCTAATGACATCACAGGCCTCACTAATTTGATCAAATATCTTTTTTCTTCAGAGAACTTATCATGTCATATGTAGCAAAATAAGTGTGAGGGAAGTTTGGTTGCTTTGTTTTCCTTCTATTTTGCATATTTCCCCTGATATGTCAACATCACTTAGCACCACATATGCTTAAAATTCTTAATATTTATAAACAATTTCAAAAACAATTTGCATTCATTTCTCTGACATTTTATAAACATCATGCTAATCTGAGATGCTCACCTTCACAGTATATTTAAAACACAATGCTGCCCAAAATATCTTATTATTGAAATATTACAAACTAACTTAATTTGGAAAGATTAATTTTAAAATAACTTATTCTGCAACTTACTAAATTGAAACAAAACAAATAAACTTGCAAGTGAAGTAAATGACTTGCTTAAGGAAACCCAGCATAACGTGAACTTATGTCTGTGAATCAGAACCCTGTTACCTTTAGGACCCCCACACGATCTAAAGAGGGTGTTTTTTTCTCTTCTATCTCATTATATTACTATAACACAGTTGCCTAAAACTCGTTTAAGAGATCAAAAGAATCCTTAGAGCACCTTTGTTTTGATTTTATTTGTAGTCAATTTGATTCTTTTCCATTTTCAAAGTCTAAATCTTTTATTTAACTCAGTTCAACTTACCTCTTCCTGGAGAAATGAAAGACTCCTCATTCTCTGCCCAGGTGTCAATAAAGGAAATGGTAAAGGAAGGAAAGAAAATAGCATAGACACAGCAAAAAAAATTGTGAGAACACCGGGACCCAGAGCCTATTCACTGGGCATGCATGACTGTGCTAGGTGATGTGGTTTGTTGAATGGCTTTACAGGGCAATGGCAATGGTTTCTGGAAATTTCATTTCTGCTATCCTCCAGCCCAATCTCTTTCCTCTCAGACACAGGTTTGTGGACTCTTGAATGGCAGCCCAAGATATCAAGATTTTATCATGAAGATGGAACAAAATTTTCAGTATGTGAATGTCTGGTGGCACAGCAACAGACAATGAAGACTTCCAGGAGGCCAATGTGAGAGTGGGGTGCAAGGCAGGTAGAAGAGATGGCATGCTGACAGTGTACATCAGTGGTGGAGTGTGTCCAGAGCAAGCGCCAAGCCCCAGGTTCAATCACCAGCATACAAACAAAACAAAATTTTGAAAGGAGAAGATTGGAGTTACCATTCACAGCCACTTAGAAGCAATCAGGTGTGAGGTGATGTGGAAATGGAGTTCAGTGGAGTTCGGTGGAGTCTGATATTCATTTCTGTTCGCCTTGCAAGCTTCTAGGTGGAGAGCCCCCCAGAAGACAGAGCAGGCCTCAGGTAAGTTGATATGCAAATGAAAGTGTACTTGGTTCTCCTGAGCCCAAAGCTGTGCAACTGGCCTGGCTCTTCTTTCCTCTTCTGCAAGGAGTGTTTCTAAATCTCAAACAGCCCACTTAATGCTCTTCCAGTATGCCTGACCAATCCTGATGCATCCTAAGCAGGGGATGATAACGAAGTCCCCTGAGGCCATTGCTTCAGCTGCCAGCATGCCATCTTGGTACCCAAGGTCTGGGTAGCTTCATCATATCCTGTCCATGGGTCTTTCTATATAGCTCTTTGTTGGTGTTTTTTTTTTTCTGCTGGTTGTACTCTAGGATACCCAGGTTGCTTTCTCTGATCAAAGTCTCCAGTTCTATGTCTGTCTTCCTTGTCTCCTGGGTCTAGGCACATGTATGGAGTCTTCTAGTCATCTGCCATGTCCTACTTCTGCTTAAATCTAGCTCAGCTCCAAGTCTTGGTTTTTGCTCCCTTCATCCACTGGTACCCACACCATATCCTTTCTTAATTTGGGGCATAATGTACTCTTCATAGCCAGCCTTACATGCCAACTATAGCAGCTGTCACCAAAGTCCACCTCTAACAAACCAGGCATCCCACTCTCGACGCCCTCTGTTGTCCTTTGCTACTTACCACATTGAATCCGGGTTGCACTTAGCCTTGCCAGTAGAAGGGGCAAAGATAATACGTCAGTTCCAGGCAAAGAAGTTTTTGTGTTCTCAGAAGCTAGTCTGTTTGTTGAGAAATCTAACAAACTCTAGGGGTTGGGCCACATAGAGTGCCCTGAAGGATGAGCTTAGGGGAGAAAAACCACATGAGCGCTCAAGCTCTGGACAAGGGAAAGAGGAGTCATCTGGTACACTCCAGGACTGTCAGGCCTCCAAATGATGCCAGCAGCAGCTACCTTGTGGCTGCCATCTCAAGCACAGGAGAAACCCAAATGAGGCAAATGGAAAAGCTGCACCCATCTGACCTCGACAGTGTCCTTGTAAGGGGTTTTCATGCTGATGCTGATGTCTGAATGAAAACTCTCGAACATCTTTGGCTCCATACAGTCCTTGTCAGCACTCCTAAGTATAGCAGCTGACCTTTGTGGAGCTCTGACTGCAGTGCTTCCATGGATCATTTATTCTTACTTAAACTGTACTTTTAAAACTTATTTTATTGGGACTGGAGAGATGGCTCAACAGTTAAGAGCACTGGCTGCTCTTGCAGAGGACCTGTGTCCCATTCCCAGCACACACATGGCAGTGAACAACCATCTGTAACTGTAGTTCCAGGGGATCCGACACCCTCTTCTGACCTCCATGAGCATTGCACAACATGGATGCATTCCAGGCAATATACTCATACACATTTAAAATTTTTTATTTATCTTATGTATATGAGTGTTTTGCCAGCATGTATGTAAGTACACCCATGTTGTGCAATGCCCAGTGGAGGTCAGAACAGGGAGTCAGATCACCTGGGACTGGTGTTATGGATCGTCATTAGCCACCATGTGGGTGCTGGGAACTGAACCCGAGTCCTCTGGAAAAACAACCAGTGCTCTTAACTACCGAACCATCCCTTGAGCCCCTACATTATACTTTCAAAATATTCTTTTACTAATACTGGGAGTTTATATCTTCCACACTGTCTGCAAGTTGTCCTCTTTATTATTTCCTCTGTATCAAGTCTCCTCTTTTTATTCTAGCATGCTTTGATTTACTTCCAAATATATTTTCTGTGGCTTTTGTAGATGTTTCTAGTCCTACCTCACATGACCCCCCTGTCCTTTGTTCTTCTCATGATGCCAGTTCACAACCATCTCCTTTCCTTGTGGCTCCCCCTTCCTTTCAATTCTTCCTTTCATTTGTTTTTCTTACTGACTTTCTTCACTTCATACAAATTTCTTTCCTCTTCTGGCAGTGCAGAGCCTCATATGAAATGACAACTGGAAAAGATGGATAGTATTATTAGTTGGTTTTCTACTGTCATTGAGACCCAAAGCATTTATACCAAGGGCAATACATATTGGGTTGGTGCAGGAAAATTTCATTTTAAGCCCACAGTCTTTGAATATTCCCTGATGCCTTCCCTCTTCCATTCTTTCCAGTGAGTATTTAAGATGTAATCATCCCCTGTGATGGCTGCTGATGTACTAGTCATGTCTTCTCTGCATTTCTGACTCTGATGAACTGTGCTTTAAAGAATGACTCTGGTCAGATGAATTATCTTGAGCAAGAGTGCTGTGGCTCCTTGCAGACATCTTCCTATATTAGAGGTGCACATTAGCCCAGCCCTGTGTACCTGCTGGTAACCAGCCTGTTTTCACTGATTCCTCTCCTGTAGCAAACTTCTCAGAGACATTTGCTCTCCCTGTAAAAATGTCAACCTCCCCAGGCATGAAAATCAAGCCATAGGCATGAACTTTCTCCATAAAAATTGGTAAGTGCTTTCTATCATATATATATATATATATATTTTATTATTAATTTGTGTGTGTGTGTGTGTGTGTGTGTGTGTGTGTGTGTCCATTTAAATACACATAGAGAGACTGGAGAGATGGCTCAGTGGTTAAGAGCACTGACTGGACTGATCTTGCAGAGGATCTGGGTTTGGTTCCCAGTACCCATATGGAAGCTAACAACTGTCCATTACTCCAGTTCCAGGGGATTCAACTCCCTCTTCTGATCTCTGCAGGCATTGCATGACATGGGTACATTTATATACATGCAGACAATACATCCATACACATAAAATAAAAATAATATGTAAGGGACTGGAGAGATGTCTCAGCAGTTAAGAGCACTGATTGCTCTTGCAGAGGACTTGGGTTCAATTCTCAACACCCACATGGAAACTACAAATCATCCTTAACTCCAGTTCCAGGGGAAGCCAAAGCTCTCTTCTGACCTCCATGGCATTGCACGACACAGGTGCACTCACATACATGCAGGCAATACACTCATATACATAAAATAAAAATAATACATAAGGGGCTGGAGAGATAGCTCAGCGGTTAAGAGCACTGACTACTTTTGTAGAGGACCCGGGTTCGATTCCCAGCACCCACATGTTGGCTGTGAACCATCCTTAATTCCAGTTCCAGGGGAATCTGAAACCCGCTTCTGACCTCCATAGCATTGCGCGACACACAGGCACACTCACATACATGCAGGCAGTACACTCAGACACATAAGATAAAAATAATAAAAATTTTTAAATAATATATAAAGTACCTTTAAATAAAATATGCATAGATGCCATTTTAACTCTTTTTGTATGTACATGCACATCTCTTTTCAACCATCACCATTACCTGTAGAATTCTTTTATTTCAAAGTGAAAATTTGTATTTATTCAACAGGAATTCTCCCTTCCTTTTTCCCTCAGCCTAATAATGTTATCTACTTTCTTTTTCTCTGAATTTGATTACTCTAGGGATCTCAAATCAGTGGCATCATAAAGTATTCATCTTTTGGTGACTAGTGTATTTCACTTAGCATGGTATCCTAGCTGTCTGTCCATGTGTCAGCATGCATCAAGATTTCACTGGGACTTTACTTTTATTTTATACATATTCTTTTTGGAAATCTAATTTTGTATTAGCCAGAGAGCTGTAGAATTTTCCATCGCAAAGGTGTTGAGATCTTCACTGGCATCTCTCCCTCATCAGCCCTTTAAATGCCACTCTCTCCCACAGCTGTCACTCCAGATCTGTCACATTTGAACTCTCTTTAGCCTTTCAGCAAAAGAAGACTTCGGAAATGCATCATCTTCACATGACAAAGAAAGTTTTATTCTGCAGTACATAAACTGTTTGATTTATGAGGTGAAGTTTTGAAGCCATTCACCGTATCAAGTGAGGAAGCTGACTAATGCAACAATAATGAATTTGGAGACTCCATCTTATCTTTCCTCTCTTGCACATTATAAGATGCAGATGACGGGCCTCGGTCCCTCACGCCTAGGCAGTTTCTTCCTGCAGGTTCTTATGTCAACCTCATTTTCCCTCCTCCACTCACACTCTGACAGACATCTGATTGATATTGCTCTACACCTTTCAGAGACTTTCCACTGCTTCCACAGTAAGTCTAACCTCCTTAAGCTGGTTTGTGGAGCACATGTGGACTCCCAAATTACCCACCAGCCCCAGCCAGGCAGGAGTCTTCACTATTCTTATCACAGGCCATGTGCTTCCTTCTTTTCATGCTTCATCCTTCCTCATTATAGGCAGCGCCTTGCCCAGCAGTTCTACCAAAATTAGGCCTTAAGTGAAGCTCATCTCAAACAGCCACCATGTCCAAGAAACCCTCTCAAATCCTCCCACTCCACATGTATACTCCTTCTGTTGACCTTTCCAAATGTGTTTGTTCCTATTCTCTCCTTTGGTGTCTATGATTTATCCTTTGAGATTATCTTTTGAATTGCAGTGATGCTCATGTCTGTTGTAGTTTGAATGAGAAATGTTCCCCATAGGCTCAAGAATCTGAATACTTGGTCAGCTAGTGGTGCTGTTTGTGGAAGTTCAGAAGGTATGGCCTTGCTGCAGAAAGTATGCCACTGAGGGAGGGCTTTGAAGGTTTGCTGCTCCATCTTGCTCTGTTTCCAGTCTCTCTCTGTCTCTCTCTGTCTCTCTCTGTCTCTCTCTGTCTCTCTCTGTCTCTCTCTGTCTCTCTCTCTCTCTCTCTCTCTCTCTCTCTCTCTCCTTCCCACACATCCTTGATGTGGTCACTCAGCTTTCTACTCCTGCTGCCTTCTGCCATGCCTCACCCCATCACACCCCACCCCCTATGGACTCTTATCCCTCTGAAATTTCAAGCCAGATAAACTCGTCCTATAAGTTGCTTTGATTATAGTGTTTATCACAGCAACAGAAAAGTAGCTAATACATCCATCTTAGGGCATCAAATGTGCAAAGCTGTTAATTGCTTAAAGGAAGTGACTGCCTCACTGTCTCACAGTACCTAGCCTTATGACTTGTAGAGAGTGGGTTCTTTATCAATGCATTTGTCCTGTCATTTGCTTATTTACTTGGAGTTCATACCATTGTAACCTTAGACCAATCATAGACCAGCTCTACTTGGCTCGTGCCTTCTGAGATCTCAATGGAAGGAAAGCAGACAGCACTAACCTTCAGACCATGAGATAAAGGAAATAGACCTGTGTAAGGGGCTGCTGCTCACTGCTGAACAATTACCCAAAGTGGACCCTGGCTAACATTTTATTTTATGCTTTATTTTATCATTGTTTTTGTTGGCTGTAATATTGGAAGGAAAATGTCATTTCAAAGGACTCTGATGAAAAATAAAAGTGATTTTTGAAATAAAAAATATGACATGTTCTTAAAGGTCTATTATTTCTGGTCTAAGAGGGGATGAGGAAAAATCAGAGGACCCAGATAATTTCTATGGCTCTGGAACACCCACAGTGCTTCAAAATGTTAACAGTTAAACTCCTGTAGGAGGCAACAAGTATTCCAAGAAAGTTTAGAAGTTAAGACAAACAGACACAATCTAAGTTACTACCTTTTGGCAGGGTAATTCTAGACCCTTTCTAAACAAAATGCATGATATTGGTTTCAAGGTTGTTTGACTAATGAATATTGAAACTACTTTGTACTTATAAAAATATTTAAATCATATTTAAAATTTTAGGGAAAATAGTTTAATGGCAAGCTTCTGTTCTCAAGAGGAAATTGGTATGCTCAGTTTGTAGAAAAAATAAATGCTAAATTGATTCTAGATAGAGCGACACCTATTGGGAGATATAGAAAGGCATGTCAGAAATGGGGGAAATCACTGGGACGTGAATAAGGATGTAGATTGCAAATTATAAGATTTTCTAGTTATTTGTTTTAGAAGGCATTGTACCAGAGTGACTGCTGT